>NC_083722.1:54467675-54770421 GCF_028564815.1 Eubalaena glacialis | reverse complement strand
GCTAACGTTCTTCTTGGATCCTGCCACAGATTGGCATGTAGCAGAATCCATGTAGAGTTATTCTGTGTGGTTCCTGAGCTCTAGGAAGCATTCCATGTCTCTTAGTACTGGCGGTCTGCACTAGGATACGAAAAGTACAAGAATGACGGCCTCTGTGTTCGAGCCTTTGTGAGCAAAGCAGCGTTAGGAACAGCTAGATGCCGAGTCATGGGCAGTGAAGGACTTCTTTGGGTAAACCTCTAGATTGTTGCAAGTGGAAACAACTCACGTATCTCCTTTCTAAAGCACCTGGAGGTACAAAAGAGAGAAGGAAACATCAGGGTCAAAGCTCTGTGGGCCCTTTTCAATATAAGGCTTGAAGGGGAACTTGAGTTTCCTCATTGGGAGTAAGAGAGTTGCGGGCTCAATTCTCCCTGAAAAACACTGTAGTTGCACATGCTCCCTTCATAGCACAATTGCCTACGTGATGACAAGTGAGTTTCTAGGAAAGAAACTTGGAGGTTGCCATTCTTTGCTAGGTGCTCATCCTTCGGTAATCTTCAGTGAATTGGAGAACCCGTTTGACCACTAGCCTCAAGCTAACGTTCTTCTTGGATCCTGCCACAGATTGGCAGGCAGCAGAATCCATGTAGAGTTCTTCAGTGTGGTTCTTGAGCTCTAGGAAGCATTCCGGGTCTCTTAGTACTGGCAGTTCTGCACTAGGATGAGAAACTTTCAAGAGGACGGCTTGTGTGTTAGGGGAGTTCTGAGCATTGAAGAGTTGGGAACAGCTAGAGGCCGAGTCATGGGAAGTGAAGGGCTTCTTTTGATAAACCTCTAGAATGTTGTAAGTTGAAACAACTCAGTATCTCCCTTCGAAAGCACCTTTGAGATACAAAAGAGAGAAGGAAACTGCAGGGACAATGCTCTGCGACCCTTTTGAAAATAAGGCTTGAAAGGAAACTTTATTTTCCTCTTTGGGATTTAGAGAGTTGTGGGCTCAATTCTCCCCGAGAAACACTGTAGTTGCACATGCTCCCTTCATAGCACAATTGCCTACGTGATGATAAGTGAGTTTCTAGGCAAGAAACTTGGAGGTTGCCATGCTATGCTAGGTGCTCATCCTTCAGTAATCGTCAGTGAATTGGAGAACCCGTTTGACAGCTAGCCTCAAGCTAACGTTCCTCTTGTATCCTGCCACAGATTGGCATGCAGCAGAATCCATGGAGCGTTCTTCGGTGTGGTTCCTGAGCTCTAGGATGCATTCCGGGTCTCTTAGTACTGGCAGTTCTGCACTAGGATGCGAAAAGTACAAGTAGGACGACCTGTGTGTTTGGGCCTTTCTGAGCAATGCAGCGTTGGGAACAGCTAGATGCCGAGTCATGGGCAGTGAAGGCCTTCTTTGGTTAAACCTCTAGAATGTTGCAAGTGGAAACAACTCACGTATCTCCTTTCTAAAGCACCTGGAGGTACAAAAGAGAGAAGGAAACATCAGGGTCAAAGCTCTGTGGGCCCCTTTTCAAAATAAGGCTTGAAGGGAAACTTGATTTCCCTCGTTGGGAGTAAGAGAGTTGCGGGCTCAATTCTCCCTGAGAAACACTGTAGTTGCACATGCTCCCTTCATAGCACAATTGCCTTTGTGATGCCAAGTGTGTTTCTAGGCAAGGAACTTGGAGGTTGCCATTCTTTGCTAGGTGCTCATCCTTCAGTAATCTTCAGTGACTTGGCGACCCGTTTGAACACTAGCCTCATGCTAGTCTACCTCTTATATCATGCCACAGATTGGCTTGCAAGTGAATCCATGTAGCGTTGTTCCGTGTGGTTCTTGGGCTCTAGGAAGCATTCCAGGTCTCAGTACTGTCGGATCTGCACTAGGATGAGAATCTTTCAAGGGGACGGCTTGTGTGTTTGGGGTTCGGAGCAGTGCAGCGTTGAGAACAGCTAGAGGCCGAGTGTTGGGAAGTGAAAGGCTTCTTGTGATAAACCTCTAGAATGCTGTAAGTTGAAACAACTCAAGTATCTCCCGTCTAAAGCACCGTTGAGGTACAAAATAGAGAAAGAAACAGCAGGGTCAATGCTCTGCGGGTCTTTTGTAAATAAGGCTTGAAAGGAAACTTTAGTTTCATCATTGGGATTTATAGAGTTGCGGGCTGAATTCCCCCTGAGAAACACTGTAGTTGCACATGTTCCCTTCATAGCACAATTGCCTTTGTGATGACAAGTGAGTTTCTAGGAAAGAAACTTGGAGGTTGCCATTCTTTGCTAGGTGCTCATCCTTCAGTCATCTTCAGTGCATTGGAGAACCCGTTTGACCACCAGTCTCAAGCTAACGTTCTTCTTGGATCCTGCCACAGATTGGCATGTAGCAGAATCCATGTAGAGTTATTCTGTGTGGTTCCTGAGCTCTAGGAAGCATTCCATGTCTCTTAGTACTGGCGGTCTGCACTAGGATACGAAAAGTACAAGAATGACGGCCTCTGTGTTCGAGCCTTTGTGAGCAAAGCAGCGTTAGGAACAGCTAGATGCCGAGTCATGGGCAGTGAAGGACTTCTTTGGGTAAACCTCTAGATTGTTGCAAGTGGAAACAACTCACGTATCTCCTTTCTAAAGCACCTGGAGGTACAAAAGAGAGAAGGAAACATCAGGGTCAAAGCTCTGTGGGCCCTTTTCAATATAAGGCTTGAAGGGGAACTTGAGTTTCCTCATTGGGAGTAAGAGAGTTGCGGGCTCAATTCTCCCTGAAAAACACTGTAGTTGCACATGCTCCCTTCATAGCACAATTGCCTACGTGATGACAAGTGAGTTTCTAGGAAAGAAACTTGGAGGTTGCCATTCTTTGCTAGGTGCTCATCCTTCGGTAATCTTCAGTGAATTGGAGAACCCGTTGACCACTAGCCTCAAGCTAACGTTCTTCTTGGATCCTGCCACAGATTGGCAGGCAGCAGAATCCATGTAGAGTTCTTCAGTGTGGTTCTTGAGCTCTAGGAAGCATTCCCGGTCTCTTAGTACTGTTGGATCTGCACTAGGATGAGAAACTTTCAAGAGGACGGCTTGTGTGTTAGGGGAGTTCTGAGCATTGAAGTGTTGGGAACAGCTAGAGGCCGAGTCATGGGAAGTGAAGGGCTTCTTTTGATAAACCTCTAGAATGTTGTAAGTTGAAACAACTCAGTATCTCCCTTCGAAAGCACCTTTGAGATACAAAAGAGAGAAGGAAACTGCAGGGACAATGCTCTGCGACCCTTTTGAAAATAAGGCTTGAAAGGAAACTTTATTTCCTCTTTGGGATTTAGAGAGTTGTGGGCTCAATTCTCCCCGAGAAACACTGTAGTTGCACATGCTCCCTTCATAGCACAATTGCCTACGTGATGACAAGTGAGTTTCTAGGAAAGAAACTTGGAGGTTGCCATTCTTTGCTAGGTGCTCATCCTTCGGTAATCTTCAGTGAATTGGAGAACCCGTTTGACCACTAGCCTCAAGCTAACGTTCTTCTTGGATCCTGCCACAGATTGGCAGGCAGCAGAATCCATGTAGAGTTCTTCAGTGTGGTTCTTGAGCTCTAGGAAGCATTCCCGGTCTCTTAGTACTGTTGGATCTGCACTAGGATGAGAAACTTTCAAGAGGACGGCTTGTGTGTTAGGGGAGTTCTGAGCATTGAAGAGTTGGGAACAGCTAGAGGCCGAGTCATGGGAAGTGAAGGGCTTCTTTTGATAAACCTCTAGAATGTTGTAAGTTGAAACAACTCAGTATCTCCCTTCGAAAGCACCTTTGAGATACAAAAGAGAGAAGGAAACTGCAGGGACAATGCTCTGCGACCCTTTTGAAAATAAGGCTTGAAAGGAAACTTTATTTTCCTCTTTGGGATTTAGAGAGTTGTGGGCTCAATTCTCCCCGAGAAACACTGTAGTTGCACATGCTCCCTTCATAGCACAATTGCCTACGTGATGATAAGTGAGTTTCTAAGCAGGAAACTTGGAGGTTGCCATGCTATGCTAGGTGCTCATCCTTCAGTAATCGTCAGTGAATTGGAGAACCCGTTTGACAGCTAGCCTCAAGCTAACGTTCCTCTTGTATCCTGCCACAGATTGGCATGCAGCAGAATCCATGGAGCGTTCTTCGGTGTGGTTCCTGAGCTCTAGGATGCATTCCGGGTCTCTTAGTACTGGCAGTTCTGCACTAGGATGCGAAAAGTACAAGTAGGACGACCTGTGTGTTTGGGCCTTTCTGAGCAATGCAGCGTTGGGAACAGCTAGATGCCGAGTCATGGGCAGTGAAGGCCTTCTTTGGTTAAACCTCTAGAATGTTGCAAGTGGAAACAACTCACGTATCTCCTTTCTAAAGCACCTGGAGGTACAAAAGAGAGAAGGAAACATCAGGGTCAAAGCTCTGTGGGCCCCTTTTCAAAATAAGGCTTGAAGGGAAACTTGATTTCCCTCGTTGGGAGTAAGAGAGTTGCGGGCTCAATTCTCCCTGAGAAACACTGTAGTTGCACATGCTCCCTTCATAGCACAATTGCCTTTGTGATGCCAAGTGTGTTTCTAGGCAAGGAACTTGGAGGTTGCCATTCTTTGCTAGGTGCTCATCCTTCACTAATCTTCAGTGACTTGGCGACCCGTTTGAACACTAGCCTCATGCTAGTCTACCTCTTATATCATGCCACAGATTGGCTTGCAAGTGAATCCATGTAGCGTTGTTCCGTGTGGTTCTTGGGCTCTAGGAAGCATTCCAGGTCTCAGTACTGTCGGATCTGCACTAGGATGAGAATCTTTCAAGGGGACGGCTTGTGTGTTTGGGGTTCGGAGCAGTGCAGCGTTGAGAACAGCTAGAGGCCGAGTGTTGGGAAGTGAAAGGCTTCTTGTGATAAACCTCTAGAATGCTGTAAGTTGAAACAACTCAAGTATCTCCCGTCTAAAGCACCGTTGAGGTACAAAATAGAGAAAGAAACAGCAGGGTCAATGCTCTGCGGGTCTTTTGTAAATAAGGCTTGAAAGGAAACTTTAGTTTCATCATTGGGATTTATAGAGTTGCGGGCTGAATTCCCCCTGAGAAACACTGTAGTTGCACATGTTCCCTTCATAGCACAATTGCCTTTGTGATGACAAGTGAGTTTCTAGGAAAGAAACTTGGAGGTTGCCATTCTTTGCTAGGTGCTCATCCTTCAGTCATCTTCAGTGCATTGGAGAACCCGTTTGACCACCAGTCTCAAGCTAACGTTCTTCTTGGATCCTGCCACAGATTGGCATGTAGCAGAATCCATGTAGAGTTATTCTGTGTGGTTCCTGAGCTCTAGGAAGCATTCCATGTCTCTTAGTACTGGCGGTCTGCACTAGGATACGAAAAGTACAAGAATGACGGCCTCTGTGTTCGAGCCTTTGTGAGCAAAGCAGCGTTAGGAACAGCTAGATGCCGAGTCATGGGCAGTGAAGGACTTCTTTGGGTAAACCTCTAGATTGTTGCAAGTGGAAACAACTCACGTATCTCCTTTCTAAAGCACCTGGAGGTACAAAAGAGAGAAGGAAACATCAGGGTCAAAGCTCTGTGGGCCCTTTTCAATATAAGGCTTGAAGGGGAACTTGAGTTTCCTCATTGGGAGTAAGAGAGTTGCGGGCTCAATTCTCCCTGAAAAACACTGTAGTTGCACATGCTCCCTTCATAGCACAATTGCCTACGTGATGACAAGTGAGTTTCTAGGCAAGAAACTTGGAGGTTGCCATGCTATGCTAGGTGCTCATCCTTCAGTAATCGTCAGTGAATTGGAGAACCCGTTTGACAGCTAGCCTCAAGCTAACGTTCCTCTTGTATCCTGCCACAGATTGGCATGCAGCAGAATCCATGGAGCGTTCTTCGGTGTGGTTCCTGAGCTCTAGGATGCATTCCGGGTCTCTTAGTACTGGCAGTTCTGCACTAGGATGCGAAAAGTACAAGTAGGACGACCTGTGTGTTTGGGCCTTTCTGAGCAATGCAGCGTTGGGAACAGCTAGATGCCGAGTCATGGGCAGTGAAGGCCTTCTTTGGTTAAACCTCTAGAATGTTGCAAGTGGAAACAACTCACGTATCTCCTTTCTAAAGCACCTGGAGGTACAAAAGAGAGAAGGAAACATCAGGGTCAAAGCTCTGTGGGCCCCTTTTCAAAATAAGGCTTGAAGGGAAACTTGATTTCCCTCGTTGGGAGTAAGAGAGTTGCGGGCTCAATTCTCCCTGAGAAACACTGTAGTTGCACATGCTCCCTTCATAGCACAATTGCCTTTGTGATGCCAAGTGTGTTTCTAGGCAAGGAACTTGGAGGTTGCCATTCTTTGCTAGGTGCTCATCCTTCAGTAATCTTCAGTGACTTGGCGACCCGTTTGAACACTAGCCTCATGCTAGTCTACCTCTTATATCATGCCACAGATTGGCTTGCAAGTGAATCCATGTAGCGTTGTTCCGTGTGGTTCTTGGGCTCTAGGAAGCATTCCAGGTCTCAGTACTGTCGGATCTGCACTAGGATGAGAATCTTTCAAGGGGACGGCTTGTGTGTTTGGGGTTCGGAGCAGTGCAGCGTTGAGAACAGCTAGAGGCCGAGTGTTGGGAAGTGAAAGGCTTCTTGTGATAAACCTCTAGAATGCTGTAAGTTGAAACAACTCAAGTATCTCCCGTCTAAAGCACCGTTGAGGTACAAAATAGAGAAAGAAACAGCAGGGTCAATGCTCTGCGGGTCTTTTGTAAATAAGGCTTGAAAGGAAACTTTAGTTTCATCATTGGGATTTATAGAGTTGCGGGCTGAATTCCCCCTGAGAAACACTGTAGTTGCACATGTTCCCTTCATAGCACAATTGCCTTTGTGATGACAAGTGAGTTTCTAAGAAAGAAACTTGGAGGTTGCCATTCTTTGCTAGGTGCTCATCCTTCAGTCATCTTCAGTGCATTGGAGAACCCGTTTGACCACCAGTCTCAAGCTAACGTTCTTCTTGGATCCTGCCACAGATTGGCATGTAGCAGAATCCATGTAGAGTTATTCTGTGTGGTTCCTGAGCTCTAGGAAGCATTCCATGTCTCTTAGTACTGGCGGTCTGCACTAGGATACGAAAAGTACAAGAATGACGGCCTCTGTGTTCGAGCCTTTGTGAGCAAAGCAGCGTTAGGAACAGCTAGATGCCGAGTCATGGGCAGTGAAGGACTTCTTTGGGTAAACCTCTAGATTGTTGCAAGTGGAAACAACTCACGTATCTCCTTTCTAAAGCACCTGGAGGTACAAAAGAGAGAAGGAAACATCAGGGTCGAAGCTCTGTGGGCCCTTTTCAATATAAGGCTTGAAGGGGAACTTGAGTTTCCTCATTGGGAGTAAGAGAGTTGCGGGCTCAATTCTCCCTGAAAAACACTGTAGTTGCACATGCTCCCTTCATAGCACAATTGCCTACGTGATGACAAGTGAGTTTCTAGGAAAGAAACTTGGAGGTTGCCATTCTTTGCTAGGTGCTCATCCTTCGGTAATCTTCAGTGAATTGGAGAACCCGTTTGACCACTAGCCTCAAGCTAACGTTCTTCTTGGATCCTGCCACAGATTGGCAGGCAGCAGAATCCATGTAGAGTTCTTCAGTGTGGTTCTTGAGCTCTAGGAAGCATTCCCGGTCTCTTAGTACTGTTGGATCTGCACTAGGATGAGAAACTTTCAAGAGGACGGCTTGTGTGTTAGGGGAGTTCTGAGCATTGAAGTGTTGGGAACAGCTAGAGGCCGAGTCATGGGAAGTGAAGGGCTTCTTTTGATAAACCTCTAGAATGTTGTAAGTTGAAACAACTCAGTATCTCCCTTCGAAAGCACCTTTGAGATACAAAAGAGAGAAGGAAACTGCAGGGACAATGCTCTGCGACCCTTTTGAAAATAAGGCTTGAAAGGAAACTTTATTTTCCTCTTTGGGATTTAGAGAGTTGTGGGCTCAATTCTCCCCGAGAAACACTGTAGTTGCACATGCTCCCTTCATAGCACAATTGCCTACGTGATGACAAGTGAGTTTCTAGGAAAGAAACTTGGAGGTTGCCATTCTTTGCTAGGTGCTCATCCTTCGGTAATCTTCAGTGAATTGGAGAACCCGTTTGACCACTAGCCTCAAGCTAACGTTCTTCTTGGATCCTGCCACAGATTGGCAGGCAGCAGAATCCATGTAGAGTTCTTCAGTGTGGTTCTTGAGCTCTAGGAAGCATTCCCGGTCTCTTAGTACTGTTGGATCTGCACTAGGATGAGAAACTTTCAAGAGGACGGCTTGTGTGTTAGGGGAGTTCTGAGCATTGAAGAGTTGGGAACAGCTAGAGGCCGAGTCATGGGAAGTGAAGGGCTTCTTTTGATAAACCTCTAGAATGTTGTAAGTTGAAACAACTCAGTATCTCCCTTCGAAAGCACCTTTGAGATACAAAAGAGAGAAGGAAACTGCAGGGACAATGCTCTGCGACCCTTTTGAAAATAAGGCTTGAAAGGAAACTTTATTTTCCTCTTTGGGATTTAGAGAGTTGTGGGCTCAATTCTCCCCGAGAAACACTGTAGTTGCACATGCTCCCTTCATAGCACAATTGCCTACGTGATGATAAGTGAGTTTCTAGGCAAGAAACTTGGAGGTTGCCATGCTATGCTAGGTGCTCATCCTTCAGTAATCGTCAGTGAATTGGAGAACCCGTTTGACAGCTAGCCTCAAGCTAACGTTCCTCTTGTATCCTGCCACAGATTGGCATGCAGCAGAATCCATGGAGCGTTCTTCGGTGTGGTTCCTGAGCTCTAGGATGCATTCCGGGTCTCTTAGTACTGGCAGTTCTGCACTAGGATGCGAAAAGTACAAGTAGGACGACCTGTGTGTTTGGGCCTTTCTGAGCAATGCAGCGTTGGGAACAGCTAGATGCCGAGTCATGGGCAGTGAAGGCCTTCTTTGGTTAAACCTCTAGAATGTTGCAAGTGGAAACAACTCACGTATCTCCTTTCTAAAGCACCTGGAGGTACAAAAGAGAGAAGGAAACATCAGGGTCAAAGCTCTGTGGGCCCCTTTTCAAAATAAGGCTTGAAGGGAAACTTGATTTCCCTCGTTGGGAGTAAGAGAGTTGCGGGCTCAATTCTCCCTGAGAAACACTGTAGTTGCACATGCTCCCTTCATAGCACAATTGCCTTTGTGATGCCAAGTGTGTTTCTAGGCAAGGAACTTGGAGGTTGCCATTCTTTGCTAGGTGCTCATCCTTCAGTAATCTTCAGTGACTTGGCGACCCGTTTGAACACTAGCCTCATGCTAGTCTACCTCTTATATCATGCCACAGATTGGCTTGCAAGTGAATCCATGTAGCGTTGTTCCGTGTGGTTCTTGGGCTCTAGGAAGCATTCCAGGTCTCAGTACTGTCGGATCTGCACTAGGATGAGAATCTTTCAAGGGGACGGCTTGTGTGTTTGGGGTTCGGAGCAGTGCAGCGTTGAGAACAGCTAGAGGCCGAGTGTTGGGAAGTGAAAGGCTTCTTGTGATAAACCTCTAGAATGCTGTAAGTTGAAACAACTCAAGTATCTCCCGTCTAAAGCACCGTTGAGGTACAAAATAGAGAAAGAAACAGCAGGGTCAATGCTCTGCGGGTCTTTTGTAAATAAGGCTTGAAAGGAAACTTTAGTTTCATCATTGGGATTTATAGAGTTGCGGGCTGAATTCCCCCTGAGAAACACTGTAGTTGCACATGTTCCCTTCATAGCACAATTGCCTTTGTGATGACAAGTGAGTTTCTAAGAAAGAAACTTGGAGGTTGCCATTCTTTGCTAGGTGCTCATCCTTCAGTCATCTTCAGTGCATTGGAGAACCCGTTTGACCACCAGTCTCAAGCTAACGTTCTTCTTGGATCCTGCCACAGATTGGCATGTAGCAGAATCCATGTAGAGTTATTCTGTGTGGTTCCTGAGCTCTAGGAAGCATTCCATGTCTCTTAGTACTGGCGGTCTGCACTAGGATACGAAAAGTACAAGAATGACGGCCTCTGTGTTCGAGCCTTTGTGAGCAAAGCAGCGTTAGGAACAGCTAGATGCCGAGTCATGGGCAGTGAAGGACTTCTTTGGGTAAACCTCTAGATTGTTGCAAGTGGAAACAACTCACGTATCTCCTTTCTAAAGCACCTGGAGGTACAAAAGAGAGAAGGAAACATCAGGGTCAAAGCTCTGTGGGCCCTTTTCAATATAAGGCTTGAAGGGGAACTTGAGTTTCCTCATTGGGAGTAAGAGAGTTGCGGGCTCAATTCTCCCTGAAAAACACTGTAGTTGCACATGCTCCCTTCATAGCACAATTGCCTACGTGATGACAAGTGAGTTTCTAGGAAAGAAACTTGGAGGTTGCCATTCTTTGCTAGGTGCTCATCCTTCGGTAATCTTCAGTGAATTGGAGAACCCGTTTGACCACTAGCCTCAAGCTAACGTTCTTCTTGGATCCTGCCACAGATTGGCAGGCAGCAGAATCCATGTAGAGTTCTTCAGTGTGGTTCTTGAGCTCTAGGAAGCATTCCCGGTCTCTTAGTACTGTTGGATCTGCACTAGGATGAGAAACTTTCAAGAGGACGGCTTGTGTGTTAGGGGAGTTCTGAGCATTGAAGAGTTGGGAACAGCTAGAGGCCGAGTCATGGGAAGTGAAGGGCTTCTTTTGATAAACCTCTAGAATGTTGTAAGTTGAAACAACTCAGTATCTCCCTTCGAAAGCACCTTTGAGATACAAAAGAGAGAAGGAAACTGCAGGGACAATGCTCTGCGACCCTTTTGAAAATAAGGCTTGAAAGGAAACTTTATTTTCCTCTTTGGGATTTAGAGAGTTGTGGGCTCAATTCTCCCCGAGAAACACTGTAGTTGCACATGCTCCCTTCATAGCACAATTGCCTACGTGATGATAAGTGAGTTTCTAGGCAAGAAACTTGGAGGTTGCCATGCTATGCTAGGTGCTCATCCTTCAGTAATCGTCAGTGAATTGGAGAACCCGTTTGACAGCTAGCCTCAAGCTAACGTTCCTCTTGTATCCTGCCACAGATTGGCATGCAGCAGAATCCATGGAGCGTTCTTCGGTGTGGTTCCTGAGCTCTAGGATGCATTCCGGGTCTCTTAGTACTGGCAGTTCTGCACTAGGATGCGAAAAGTACAAGTAGGACGACCTGTGTGTTTGGGCCTTTCTGAGCAATGCAGCGTTGGGAACAGCTAGATGCCGAGTCATGGGCAGTGAAGGCCTTCTTTGGTTAAACCTCTAGAATGTTGCAAGTGGAAACAACTCACGTATCTCCTTTCTAAAGCACCTGGAGGTACAAAAGAGAGAAGGAAACATCAGGGTCAAAGCTCTGTGGGCCCCTTTTCAAAATAAGGCTTGAAGGGAAACTTGATTTCCCTCGTTGGGAGTAAGAGAGTTGCGGGCTCAATTCTCCCTGAGAAACACTGTAGTTGCACATGCTCCCTTCATAGCACAATTGCCTTTGTGATGCCAAGTGTGTTTCTAGGCAAGGAACTTGGAGGTTGCCATTCTTTGCTAGGTGCTCATCCTTCAGTAATCTTCAGTGACTTGGCGACCCGTTTGAACACTAGCCTCATGCTAGTCTACCTCTTATATCATGCCACAGATTGGCTTGCAAGTGAATCCATGTAGCGTTGTTCCGTGTGGTTCTTGGGCTCTAGGAAGCATTCCAGGTCTCAGTACTGTCGGATCTGCACTAGGATGAGAAACTTTCAAGAGGACGGCTTGTGTGTTTGGGGTTCGGAGCAGTGCAGCGTTGGGAACAGCTAGAGGCCGAGTGTTGGGAAGTGAAAGGCTTCTTGTGATAAACCTCTAGAATGCTGTAAGTTGAAACAACTCAAGTATCTCCCGTCTAAAGCACCGTTGAGGTACAAAATAGAGAAAGAAACAGCAGGGTCAATGCTCTGCGGGTCTTTTGTAAATAAGGCTTGAAAGGAAACTTTAGTTTCATCATTGGGATTTATAGAGTTGCGGGCTGAATTCCCCCTGAGAAACACTGTAGTTGCACATGTTCCCTTCATAGCACAATTGCCTTTGTGATGACAAGTGAGTTTCTAAGAAAGAAACTTGGAGGTTGCCATTCTTTGCTAGGTGCTCATCCTTCAGTCATCTTCAGTGCATTGGAGAACCCGTTTGACCACCAGTCTCAAGCTAACGTTCTTCTTGGATCCTGCCACAGATTGGCATGTAGCAGAATCCATGTAGAGTTATTCTGTGTGGTTCCTGAGCTCTAGGAAGCATTCCATGTCTCTTAGTACTGGCGGTCTGCACTAGGATACGAAAAGTACAAGAATGACGGCCTCTGTGTTCGAGCCTTTGTGAGCAAAGCAGCGTTAGCAACAGCTAGATGCCGAGTCATGGGCAGTGAAGGACTTCTTTGGGTAAACCTCTAGATTGTTGCAAGTGGAAACAACTCACGTATCTCCTTTCTAAAGCACCTGGAGGTACAAAAGAGAGAAGGAAACATCAGGGTCAAAGCTCTGTGGGCCCTTTTCAATATAAGGCTTGAAGGGGAACTTGAGTTTCCTCATTGGGAGTAAGAGAGTTGCGGGCTCAATTCTCCCTGAAAAACACTGTAGTTGCACATGCTCCCTTCATAGCACAATTGCCTACGTGATGACAAGTGAGTTTCTAGGAAAGAAACTTGGAGGTTGCCATTCTTTGCTAGGTGCTCATCCTTCGGTAATCTTCAGTGAATTGGAGAACCCGTTTGACCACTAGCCTCAAGCTAACGTTCTTCTTGGATCCTGCCACAGATTGGCAGGCAGCAGAATCCATGTAGAGTTCTTCAGTGTGGTTCTTGAGCTCTAGGAAGCATTCCCGGTCTCTTAGTACTGTTGGATCTGCACTAGGATGAGAAACTTTCAAGAGGACGGCTTGTGTGTTAGGGGAGTTCTGAGCATTGAAGAGTTGGGAACAGCTAGAGGCCGAGTCATGGGAAGTGAAGGGCTTCTTTTGATAAACCTCTAGAATGTTGTAAGTTGAAACAACTCAGTATCTCCCTTCGAAAGCACCTTTGAGATACAAAAGAGAGAAGGAAACTGCAGGGACAATGCTCTGCGACCCTTTTGAAAATAAGGCTTGAAAGGAAACTTTATTTTCCTCTTTGGGATTTAGAGAGTTGTGGGCTCAATTCTCCCCGAGAAACACTGTAGTTGCACATGCTCCCTTCATAGCACAATTGCCTACGTGATGATAAGTGAGTTTCTAGGCAAGAAACTTGGAGGTTGCCATGCTATGCTAGGTGCTCATCCTTCAGTAATCGTCAGTGAATTGGAGAACCCGTTTGACAGCTAGCCTCAAGCTAACGTTCCTCTTGTATCCTGCCACAGATTGGCATGCAGCAGAATCCATGGAGCGTTCTTCGGTGTGGTTCCTGAGCTCTAGGATGCATTCCGGGTCTCTTAGTACTGGCAGTTCTGCACTAGGATGCGAAAAGTACAAGTAGGACGACCTGTGTGTTTGGGCCTTTCTGAGCAATGCAGCGTTGGGAACAGCTAGATGCCGAGTCATGGGCAGTGAAGGCCTTCTTTGGTTAAACCTCTAGAATGTTGCAAGTGGAAACAACTCACGTATCTCCTTTCTAAAGCACCTGGAGGTACAAAAGAGAGAAGGAAACATCAGGGTCAAAGCTCTGTGGGCCCCTTTTCAAAATAAGGCTTGAAGGGAAACTTGATTTCCCTCGTTGGGAGTAAGAGAGTTGCGGGCTCAATTCTCCCTGAGAAACACTGTAGTTGCACATGCTCCCTTCATAGCACAATTGCCTTTGTGATGCCAAGTGTGTTTCTAGGCAAGGAACTTGGAGGTTGCCATTCTTTGCTAGGTGCTCATCCTTCACTAATCTTCAGTGACTTGGCGACCCGTTTGAACACTAGCCTCATGCTAGTCTACCTCTTATATCATGCCACAGATTGGCTTGCAAGTGAATCCATGTAGCGTTGTTCCGTGTGGTTCTTGGGCTCTAGGAAGCATTCCAGGTCTCAGTACTGTCGGATCTGCACTAGGATGAGAATCTTTCAAGGGGACGGCTTGTGTGTTTGGGGTTCGGAGCAGTGCAGCGTTGAGAACAGCTAGAGGCCGAGTGTTGGGAAGTGAAAGGCTTCTTGTGATAAACCTCTAGAATGCTGTAAGTTGAAACAACTCAAGTATCTCCCGTCTAAAGCACCGTTGAGGTACAAAATAGAGAAAGAAACAGCAGGGTCAATGCTCTGCGGGTCTTTTGTAAATAAGGCTTGAAAGGAAACTTTAGTTTCATCATTGGGATTTATAGAGTTGCGGGCTGAATTCCCCCTGAGAAACACTGTAGTTGCACATGTTCCCTTCATAGCACAATTGCCTTTGTGATGACAAGTGAGTTTCTAAGAAAGAAACTTGGAGGTTGCCATTCTTTGCTAGGTGCTCATCCTTCAGTCATCTTCAGTGCATTGGAGAACCCGTTTGACCACCAGTCTCAAGCTAACGTTCTTCTTGGATCCTGCCACAGATTGGCATGTAGCAGAATCCATGTAGAGTTATTCTGTGTGGTTCCTGAGCTCTAGGAAGCATTCCATGTCTCTTAGTACTGGCGGTCTGCACTAGGATACGAAAAGTACAAGAATGACGGCCTCTGTGTTCGAGCCTTTGTGAGCAAAGCAGCGTTAGGAACAGCTAGATGCCGAGTCATGGGCAGTGAAGGACTTCTTTGGGTAAACCTCTAGATTGTTGCAAGTGGAAACAACTCACGTATCTCCTTTCTAAAGCACCTGGAGGTACAAAAGAGAGAAGGAAACATCAGGGTCGAAGCTCTGTGGGCCCTTTTCAATATAAGGCTTGAAGGGGAACTTGAGTTTCCTCATTGGGAGTAAGAGAGTTGCGGGCTCAATTCTCCCTGAAAAACACTGTAGTTGCACATGCTCCCTTCATAGCACAATTGCCTACGTGATGACAAGTGAGTTTCTAGGAAAGAAACTTGGAGGTTGCCATTCTTTGCTAGGTGCTCATCCTTCGGTAATCTTCAGTGAATTGGAGAACCCGTTTGACCACTAGCCTCAAGCTAACGTTCTTCTTGGATCCTGCCACAGATTGGCAGGCAGCAGAATCCATGTAGAGTTCTTCAGTGTGGTTCTTGAGCTCTAGGAAGCATTCCCGGTCTCTTAGTACTGTTGGATCTGCACTAGGATGAGAAACTTTCAAGAGGACGGCTTGTGTGTTAGGGGAGTTCTGAGCATTGAAGTGTTGGGAACAGCTAGAGGCCGAGTCATGGGAAGTGAAGGGCTTCTTTTGATAAACCTCTAGAATGTTGTAAGTTGAAACAACTCAGTATCTCCCTTCGAAAGCACCTTTGAGATACAAAAGAGAGAAGGAAACTGCAGGGACAATGCTCTGCGACCCTTTTGAAAATAAGGCTTGAAAGGAAACTTTATTTTCCTCTTTGGGATTTAGAGAGTTGTGGGCTCAATTCTCCCCGAGAAACACTGTAGTTGCACATGCTCCCTTCATAGCACAATTGCCTACGTGATGACAAGTGAGTTTCTAGGAAAGAAACTTGGAGGTTGCCATTCTTTGCTAGGTGCTCATCCTTCGGTAATCTTCAGTGAATTGGAGAACCCGTTTGACCACTAGCCTCAAGCTAACGTTCTTCTTGGATCCTGCCACAGATTGGCAGGCAGCAGAATCCATGTAGAGTTCTTCAGTGTGGTTCTTGAGCTCTAGGAAGCATTCCCGGTCTCTTAGTACTGTTGGATCTGCACTAGGATGAGAAACTTTCAAGAGGACGGCTTGTGTGTTAGGGGAGTTCTGAGCATTGAAGAGTTGGGAACAGCTAGAGGCCGAGTCATGGGAAGTGAAGGGCTTCTTTTGATAAACCTCTAGAATGTTGTAAGTTGAAACAACTCAGTATCTCCCTTCGAAAGCACCTTTGAGATACAAAAGAGAGAAGGAAACTGCAGGGACAATGCTCTGCGACCCTTTTGAAAATAAGGCTTGAAAGGAAACTTTATTTTCCTCTTTGGGATTTAGAGAGTTGTGGGCTCAATTCTCCCCGAGAAACACTGTAGTTGCACATGCTCCCTTCATAGCACAATTGCCTACGTGATGATAAGTGAGTTTCTAGGCAAGAAACTTGGAGGTTGCCATGCTATGCTAGGTGCTCATCCTTCAGTAATCGTCAGTGAATTGGAGAACCCGTTTGACAGCTAGCCTCAAGCTAACGTTCCTCTTGTATCCTGCCACAGATTGGCATGCAGCAGAATCCATGGAGCGTTCTTCGGTGTGGTTCCTGAGCTCTAGGATGCATTCCGGGTCTCTTAGTACTGGCAGTTCTGCACTAGGATGCGAAAAGTACAAGTAGGACGACCTGTGTGTTTGGGCCTTTCTGAGCAATGCAGCGTTGGGAACAGCTAGATGCCGAGTCATGGGCAGTGAAGGCCTTCTTTGGTTAAACCTCTAGAATGTTGCAAGTGGAAACAACTCACGTATCTCCTTTCTAAAGCACCTGGAGGTACAAAAGAGAGAAGGAAACATCAGGGTCAAAGCTCTGTGGGCCCCTTTTCAAAATAAGGCTTGAAGGGAAACTTGATTTCCCTCGTTGGGAGTAAGAGAGTTGCGGGCTCAATTCTCCCTGAGAAACACTGTAGTTGCACATGCTCCCTTCATAGCACAATTGCCTTTGTGATGCCAAGTGTGTTTCTAGGCAAGGAACTTGGAGGTTGCCATTCTTTGCTAGGTGCTCATCCTTCAGTAATCTTCAGTGACTTGGCGACCCGTTTGAACACTAGCCTCATGCTAGTCTACCTCTTATATCATGCCACAGATTGGCTTGCAAGTGAATCCATGTAGCGTTGTTCCGTGTGGTTCTTGGGCTCTAGGAAGCATTCCAGGTCTCAGTACTGTCGGATCTGCACTAGGATGAGAATCTTTCAAGGGGACGGCTTGTGTGTTTGGGGTTCGGAGCAGTGCAGCGTTGAGAACAGCTAGAGGCCGAGTGTTGGGAAGTGAAAGGCTTCTTGTGATAAACCTCTAGAATGCTGTAAGTTGAAACAACTCAAGTATCTCCCGTCTAAAGCACCGTTGAGGTACAAAATAGAGAAAGAAACAGCAGGGTCAATGCTCTGCGGGTCTTTTGTAAATAAGGCTTGAAAGGAAACTTTAGTTTCATCATTGGGATTTATAGAGTTGCGGGCTGAATTCCCCCTGAGAAACACTGTAGTTGCACATGTTCCCTTCATAGCACAATTGCCTTTGTGATGACAAGTGAGTTTCTAAGAAAGAAACTTGGAGGTTGCCATTCTTTGCTAGGTGCTCATCCTTCAGTCATCTTCAGTGCATTGGAGAACCCGTTTGACCACCAGTCTCAAGCTAACGTTCTTCTTGGATCCTGCCACAGATTGGCATGTAGCAGAATCCATGTAGAGTTATTCTGTGTGGTTCCTGAGCTCTAGGAAGCATTCCATGTCTCTTAGTACTGGCGGTCTGCACTAGGATACGAAAAGTACAAGAATGACGGCCTCTGTGTTCGAGCCTTTGTGAGCAAAGCAGCGTTAGGAACAGCTAGATGCCGAGTCATGGGCAGTGAAGGACTTCTTTGGGTAAACCTCTAGATTGTTGCAAGTGGAAACAACTCACGTATCTCCTTTCTAAAGCACCTGGAGGTACAAAAGAGAGAAGGAAACATCAGGGTCAAAGCTCTGTGGGCCCTTTTCAATATAAGGCTTGAAGGGGAACTTGAGTTTCCTCATTGGGAGTAAGAGAGTTGCGGGCTCAATTCTCCCTGAAAAACACTGTAGTTGCACATGCTCCCTTCATAGCACAATTGCCTACGTGATGACAAGTGAGTTTCTAGGAAAGAAACTTGGAGGTTGCCATTCTTTGCTAGGTGCTCATCCTTCGGTAATCTTCAGTGAATTGGAGAACCCGTTTGACCACTAGCCTCAAGCTAACGTTCTTCTTGGATCCTGCCACAGATTGGCAGGCAGCAGAATCCATGTAGAGTTCTTCAGTGTGGTTCTTGAGCTCTAGGAAGCATTCCCGGTCTCTTAGTACTGTTGGATCTGCACTAGGATGAGAAACTTTCAAGAGGACGGCTTGTGTGTTAGGGGAGTTCTGAGCATTGAAGAGTTGGGAACAGCTAGAGGCCGAGTCATGGGAAGTGAAGGGCTTCTTTTGATAAACCTCTAGAATGTTGTAAGTTGAAACAACTCAGTATCTCCCTTCGAAAGCACCTTTGAGATACAAAAGAGAGAAGGAAACTGCAGGGACAATGCTCTGCGACCCTTTTGAAAATAAGGCTTGAAAGGAAACTTTATTTTCCTCTTTGGGATTTAGAGAGTTGTGGGCTCAATTCTCCCCGAGAAACACTGTAGTTGCACATGCTCCCTTCATAGCACAATTGCCTACGTGATGATAAGTGAGTTTCTAGGCAAGAAACTTGGAGGTTGCCATGCTATGCTAGGTGCTCATCCTTCAGTAATCGTCAGTGAATTGGAGAACCCGTTTGACAGCTAGCCTCAAGCTAACGTTCCTCTTGTATCCTGCCACAGATTGGCATGCAGCAGAATCCATGGAGCGTTCTTCGGTGTGGTTCCTGAGCTCTAGGATGCATTCCGGGTCTCTTAGTACTGGCAGTTCTGCACTAGGATGCGAAAAGTACAAGTAGGACGACCTGTGTGTTTGGGCCTTTCTGAGCAATGCAGCGTTGGGAACAGCTAGATGCCGAGTCATGGGCAGTGAAGGCCTTCTTTGGTTAAACCTCTAGAATGTTGCAAGTGGAAACAACTCACGTATCTCCTTTCTAAAGCACCTGGAGGTACAAAAGAGAGAAGGAAACATCAGGGTCAAAGCTCTGTGGGCCCCTTTTCAAAATAAGGCTTGAAGGGAAACTTGATTTCCCTCGTTGGGAGTAAGAGAGTTGCGGGCTCAATTCTCCCTGAGAAACACTGTAGTTGCACATGCTCCCTTCATAGCACAATTGCCTTTGTGATGCCAAGTGTGTTTCTAGGCAAGGAACTTGGAGGTTGCCATTCTTTGCTAGGTGCTCATCCTTCAGTAATCTTCAGTGACTTGGCGACCCGTTTGAACACTAGCCTCATGCTAGTCTACCTCTTATATCATGCCACAGATTGGCTTGCAAGTGAATCCATGTAGCGTTGTTCCGTGTGGTTCTTGGGCTCTAGGAAGCATTCCAGGTCTCAGTACTGTCGGATCTGCACTAGGATGAGAAACTTTCAAGAGGACGGCTTGTGTGTTTGGGGTTCGGAGCAGTGCAGCGTTGGGAACAGCTAGAGGCCGAGTGTTGGGAAGTGAAAGGCTTCTTGTGATAAACCTCTAGAATGCTGTAAGTTGAAACAACTCAAGTATCTCCCGTCTAAAGCACCGTTGAGGTACAAAATAGAGAAAGAAACAGCAGGGTCAATGCTCTGCGGGTCTTTTGTAAATAAGGCTTGAAAGGAAACTTTAGTTTCATCATTGGGATTTATAGAGTTGCGGGCTGAATTCCCCCTGAGAAACACTGTAGTTGCACATGTTCCCTTCATAGCACAATTGCCTTTGTGATGACAAGTGAGTTTCTAAGAAAGAAACTTGGAGGTTGCCATTCTTTGCTAGGTGCTCATCCTTCAGTCATCTTCAGTGCATTGGAGAACCCGTTTGACCACCAGTCTCAAGCTAACGTTCTTCTTGGATCCTGCCACAGATTGGCATGTAGCAGAATCCATGTAGAGTTATTCTGTGTGGTTCCTGAGCTCTAGGAAGCATTCCATGTCTCTTAGTACTGGCGGTCTGCACTAGGATACGAAAAGTACAAGAATGACGGCCTCTGTGTTCGAGCCTTTGTGAGCAAAGCAGCGTTAGCAACAGCTAGATGCCGAGTCATGGGCAGTGAAGGACTTCTTTGGGTAAACCTCTAGATTGTTGCAAGTGGAAACAACTCACGTATCTCCTTTCTAAAGCACCTGGAGGTACAAAAGAGAGAAGGAAACATCAGGGTCAAAGCTCTGTGGGCCCTTTTCAATATAAGGCTTGAAGGGGAACTTGAGTTTCCTCATTGGGAGTAAGAGAGTTGCGGGCTCAATTCTCCCTGAAAAACACTGTAGTTGCACATGCTCCCTTCATAGCACAATTGCCTACGTGATGACAAGTGAGTTTCTAGGAAAGAAACTTGGAGGTTGCCATTCTTTGCTAGGTGCTCATCCTTCGGTAATCTTCAGTGAATTGGAGAACCCGTTTGACCACTAGCCTCAAGCTAACGTTCTTCTTGGATCCTGCCACAGATTGGCAGGCAGCAGAATCCATGTAGAGTTCTTCAGTGTGGTTCTTGAGCTCTAGGAAGCATTCCCGGTCTCTTAGTACTGTTGGATCTGCACTAGGATGAGAAACTTTCAAGAGGACGGCTTGTGTGTTAGGGGAGTTCTGAGCATTGAAGAGTTGGGAACAGCTAGAGGCCGAGTCATGGGAAGTGAAGGGCTTCTTTTGATAAACCTCTAGAATGTTGTAAGTTGAAACAACTCAGTATCTCCCTTCGAAAGCACCTTTGAGATACAAAAGAGAGAAGGAAACTGCAGGGACAATGCTCTGCGACGCTTTTGAAAATAAGGCTTGAAAGGAAACTTTATTTTCCTCTTT
The DNA here is from genome assembly GCF_028564815.1 of Eubalaena glacialis. Lineage (NCBI taxonomy): Eukaryota > Metazoa > Chordata > Mammalia > Artiodactyla > Balaenidae > Eubalaena > Eubalaena glacialis. The sequence goes on along the minus strand of NC_083722.1, from coordinate 54,749,881 downwards.
GGGATTTAGAGAGTTGTGGGCTCAATTCTCCCCGAGAAACACTGTAGTTGCACATGCTCCCTTCATAGCACAATTGCCTACGTGATGATAAGTGAGTTTCTAGGCAAGAAACTTGGAGGTTGCCATGCTATGCTAGGTGCTCATCCTTCAGTAATCGTCAGTGAATTGGAGAACCCGTTTGACAGCTAGCCTCAAGCTAACGTTCCTCTTGTATCCTGCCACAGATTGGCATGCAGCAGAATCCATGGAGCGTTCTTCGGTGTGGTTCCTGAGCTCTAGGATGCATTCCGGGTCTCTTAGTACTGGCAGTTCTGCACTAGGATGCGAAAAGTACAAGTAGGACGACCTGTGTGTTTGGGCCTTTCTGAGCAATGCAGCGTTGGGAACAGCTAGATGCCGAGTCATGGGCAGTGAAGGCCTTCTTTGGTTAAACCTCTAGAATGTTGCAAGTGGAAACAACTCACGTATCTCCTTTCTAAAGCACCTGGAGGTACAAAAGAGAGAAGGAAACATCAGGGTCAAAGCTCTGTGGGCCCCTTTTCAAAATAAGGCTTGAAGGGAAACTTGATTTCCCTCGTTGGGAGTAAGAGAGTTGCGGGCTCAATTCTCCCTGAGAAACACTGTAGTTGCACATGCTCCCTTCATAGCACAATTGCCTTTGTGATGCCAAGTGTGTTTCTAGGCAAGGAACTTGGAGGTTGCCATTCTTTGCTAGGTGCTCATCCTTCAGTAATCTTCAGTGACTTGGCGACCCGTTTGAACACTAGCCTCATGCTAGTCTACCTCTTATATCATGCCACAGATTGGCTTGCAAGTGAATCCATGTAGCGTTGTTCCGTGTGGTTCTTGGGCTCTAGGAAGCATTCCAGGTCTCAGTACTGTCGGATCTGCACTAGGATGAGAATCTTTCAAGGGGACGGCTTGTGTGTTTGGGGTTCGGAGCAGTGCAGCGTTGAGAACAGCTAGAGGCCGAGTGTTGGGAAGTGAAAGGCTTCTTGTGATAAACCTCTAGAATGCTGTAAGTTGAAACAACTCAAGTATCTCCCGTCTAAAGCACCGTTGAGGTACAAAATAGAGAAAGAAACAGCAGGGTCAATGCTCTGCGGGTCTTTTGTAAATAAGGCTTGAAAGGAAACTTTAGTTTCATCATTGGGATTTATAGAGTTGCGGGCTGAATTCCCCCTGAGAAACACTGTAGTTGCACATGTTCCCTTCATAGCACAATTGCCTTTGTGATGACAAGTGAGTTTCTAAGAAAGAAACTTGGAGGTTGCCATTCTTTGCTAGGTGCTCATCCTTCAGTCATCTTCAGTGCATTGGAGAACCCGTTTGACCACCAGTCTCAAGCTAACGTTCTTCTTGGATCCTGCCACAGATTGGCATGTAGCAGAATCCATGTAGAGTTATTCTGTGTGGTTCCTGAGCTCTAGGAAGCATTCCATGTCTCTTAGTACTGGCGGTCTGCACTAGGATACGAAAAGTACAAGAATGACGGCCTCTGTGTTCGAGCCTTTGTGAGCAAAGCAGCGTTAGGAACAGCTAGATGCCGAGTCATGGGCAGTGAAGGACTTCTTTGGGTAAACCTCTAGATTGTTGCAAGTGGAAACAACTCACGTATCTCCTTTCTAAAGCACCTGGAGGTACAAAAGAGAGAAGGAAACATCAGGGTCAAAGCTCTGTGGGCCCTTTTCAATATAAGGCTTGAAGGGGAACTTGAGTTTCCTCATTGGGAGTAAGAGAGTTGCGGGCTCAATTCTCCCTGAAAAACACTGTAGTTGCACATGCTCCCTTCATAGCACAATTGCCTACGTGATGACAAGTGAGTTTCTAGGAAAGAAACTTGGAGGTTGCCATTCTTTGCTAGGTGCTCATCCTTCGGTAATCTTCAGTGAATTGGAGAACCCGTTTGACCACTAGCCTCAAGCTAACGTTCTTCTTGGATCCTGCCACAGATTGGCAGGCAGCAGAATCCATGTAGAGTTCTTCAGTGTGGTTCTTGAGCTCTAGGAAGCATTCCCGGTCTCTTAGTACTGTTGGATCTGCACTAGGATGAGAAACTTTCAAGAGGACGGCTTGTGTGTTAGGGGAGTTCTGAGCATTGAAGAGTTGGGAACAGCTAGAGGCCGAGTCATGGGAAGTGAAGGGCTTCTTTTGATAAACCTCTAGAATGTTGTAAGTTGAAACAACTCAGTATCTCCCTTCGAAAGCACCTTTGAGATACAAAAGAGAGAAGGAAACTGCAGGGACAATGCTCTGCGACCCTTTTGAAAATAAGGCTTGAAAGGAAACTTTATTTTCCTCTTTGGGATTTAGAGAGTTGTGGGCTCAATTCTCCCCGAGGAACACTGTAGTTGCACATGCTCCCTTCATAGCACAATTGCCTTTGTGATGCCAAGTGTGTTTCTAGGCAAGGAACTTGGAGGTTGCCATTCTTTGCTAGGTGCTCATCCTTCAGTAATCTTCAGTGACTTGGCGACCCGTTTGAACACTAGCCTCATGCTAGTCTACCTCTTATATCATGCCACAGATTGGCTTGCAAGTGAATCCATGTAGCGTTGTTCCGTGTGGTTTTTGAGCTCTAGGAAGCATTCCAGGTCTCAGTACTGTCGGATCTGCACTAGGATGAGAAACTTTCAAGAGGACGGCTTGTGTGTTTGGGGTTCGGAGCAGTGCAGCGTTGGGAACAGCTAGAGGCCGTGTGTTGGGAAGTGAAAGGCTTCTTGTGATAAACCTCTAGAATGCTGTAAGTTGAAACAATTCAAGTATCTCCCGTCTAAAGCACCGTTGAGGTACAAAATAGAGAAAGAAACAGCAGGGTCAATGCTCGGCGGGTCTTTTGTAAATAAGGCTTGAAAGGAAACTTTAGTTTCATCAGTGGGATTTATAGAGCTGCGGGCTGAATTCCCCCTGAGAAACACTGTAGTTGCACATGTTCCCTTCATAGCACAATTGCCTTTGTGATGACAAGTGAGTTTCTAAGAAAGAAACTTGGAGGTTGCCATTCTTTGCTAGGTGCTCATCCTTCAGTCATCTTCAGTGCATTGGAGAACCCGTTTGACCACCATTCTCAAGCTAACGTTCTTCTTGGATCCTGCCACAGATTGGCATGTAGCAGAATCCATGTAGAGTTATTCTGTGTGGTTCCTGAGCTCTAGGAAGCATTCCATGTCTCTTAGTACTGGCGGTCTGCACTAGGATACGAAAAGTACAAGAATGACGGCCTCTGTGTTCGAGCCTTTGTGAGCAAAGCAGCGTTAGGAACAGCTAGATGCCGAGTCATGGGCAGTGAAGGACTTCTTTGGGTAAACCTCTAGATTGTTGCAAGTGGAAACAACTCACGTATCTCCTTTCTAAAGCACCTGGAGGTACAAAAGAGAGAAGGAAACATCAGGGTCAAAGCTCTGTGGGCCCTTTTCAATATAAGGCTTGAAGGGGAACTTGAGTTTCCTCATTGGGAGTAAGAGAGTTGCGGGCTCAATTCTCCCTGAAAAACACTGTAGTTGCACATGCTCCCTTCATAGCACAATTGCCTACGTGATGACAAGTGAGTTTCTAGGAAAGAAACTTGGAGGTTGCCATTCTTTGCTAGGTGCTCATCCTTCGGTAATCTTCAGTGAATTGGAGAACCCGTTTGACCACTAGCCTCAAGCTAACGTTCTTCTTGGATCCTGCCACAGATTGGCAGGCAGCAGAATCCATGTAGAGTTCTTCAGTGTGGTTCTTGAGCTCTAGGAAGCATTCCCGGTCTCTTAGTACTGTTGGATCTGCACTAGGATGAGAAACTTTCAAGAGGACGGCTTGTGTGTTAGGGGAGTTCTGAGCATTGAAGAGTTGGGAACAGCTAGAGGCCGAGTCATGGGAAGTGAAGGGCTTCTTTTGATAAACCTCTAGAATGTTGTAAGTTGAAACAACTCAGTATCTCCCTTCGAAAGCACCTTTGAGATACAAAAGAGAGAAGGAAACTGCAGGGACAATGCTCTGCGACGCTTTTGAAAATAAGGCTTGAAAGGAAACTTTATTTTCCTCTTTGGGATTTAGAGAGTTGTGGGCTCAATTCTCCCCGAGAAACACTGTAGTTGCACATGCTCCCTTCATAGCACAATTGCCTACGTGATGATAAGTGAGTTTCTAGGCAAGAAACTTGGAGGTTGCCATGCTATGCTAGGTGCTCATCCTTCAGTAATCGTCAGTGAATTGGAGAACCCGTTTGACAGCTAGCCTCAAGCTAACGTTCCTCTTGTATCCTGCCACAGATTGGCATGCAGCAGAATCCATGGAGCGTTCTTCGGTGTGGTTCCTGAGCTCTAGGATGCATTCCGGGTCTCTTAGTACTGGCAGTTCTGCACTAGGATGCGAAAAGTACAAGTAGGACGACCTGTGTGTTTGGGCCTTTCTGAGCAATGCAGCGTTGGGAACAGCTAGATGCCGAGTCATGGGCAGTGAAGGCCTTCTTTGGTTAAACCTCTAGAATGTTGCAAGTGGAAACAACTCACGTATCTCCTTTCTAAAGCACCTGGAGGTACAAAAGAGAGAAGGAAACATCAGGGTCAAAGCTCTGTGGGCCCCTTTTCAAAATAAGGCTTGAAGGGAAACTTGATTTCCCTCGTTGGGAGTAAGAGAGTTGCGGGCTCAATTCTCCCTGAGAAACACTGTAGTTGCACATGCTCCCTTCATAGCACAATTGCCTTTGTGATGCCAAGTGTGTTTCTAGGCAAGGAACTTGGAGGTTGCCATTCTTTGCTAGGTGCTCATCCTTCACTAATCTTCAGTGACTTGGCGACCCGTTTGAACACTAGCCTCATGCTAGTCTACCTCTTATATCATGCCACAGATTGGCTTGCAAGTGAATCCATGTAGCGTTGTTCCGTGTGGTTCTTGGGCTCTAGGAAGCATTCCAGGTCTCAGTACTGTCGGATCTGCACTAGGATGAGAATCTTTCAAGGGGACGGCTTGTGTGTTTGGGGTTCGGAGCAGTGCAGCGTTGAGAACAGCTAGAGGCCGAGTGTTGGGAAGTGAAAGGCTTCTTGTGATAAACCTCTAGAATGCTGTAAGTTGAAACAACTCAAGTATCTCCCGTCTAAAGCACCGTTGAGGTACAAAATAGAGAAAGAAACAGCAGGGTCAATGCTCTGCGGGTCTTTTGTAAATAAGGCTTGAAAGGAAACTTTAGTTTCATCATTGGGATTTATAGAGTTGCGGGCTGAATTCCCCCTGAGAAACACTGTAGTTGCACATGTTCCCTTCATAGCACAATTGCCTTTGTGATGACAAGTGAGTTTCTAAGAAAGAAACTTGGAGGTTGCCATTCTTTGCTAGGTGCTCATCCTTCAGTCATCTTCAGTGCATTGGAGAACCCGTTTGACCACCAGTCTCAAGCTAACGTTCTTCTTGGATCCTGCCACAGATTGGCATGTAGCAGAATCCATGTAGAGTTATTCTGTGTGGTTCCTGAGCTCTAGGAAGCATTCCATGTCTCTTAGTACTGGCGGTCTGCACTAGGATACGAAAAGTACAAGAATGACGGCCTCTGTGTTCGAGCCTTTGTGAGCAAAGCAGCGTTAGGAACAGCTAGATGCCGAGTCATGGGCAGTGAAGGACTTCTTTGGGTAAACCTCTAGATTGTTGCAAGTGGAAACAACTCACGTATCTCCTTTCTAAAGCACCTGGAGGTACAAAAGAGAGAAGGAAACATCAGGGTCAAAGCTCTGTGGGCCCTTTTCAATATAAGGCTTGAAGGGGAACTTGAGTTTCCTCATTGGGAGTAAGAGAGTTGCGGGCTCAATTCTCCCTGAAAAACACTGTAGTTGCACATGCTCCCTTCATAGCACAATTGCCTACGTGATGACAAGTGAGTTTCTAGGAAAGAAACTTGGAGGTTGCCATTCTTTGCTAGGTGCTCATCCTTCGGTAATCTTCAGTGAATTGGAGAACCCGTTTGACCACTAGCCTCAAGCTAACGTTCTTCTTGGATCCTGCCACAGATTGGCAGGCAGCAGAATCCATGTAGAGTTCTTCAGTGTGGTTCTTGAGCTCTAGGAAGCATTCCCGGTCTCAGTACTGTTGGATCTGCACTAGGATGAGAAACTTTCAAGAGGACGGCTTGTGTGTTAGGGGAGTTCTGAGCATTGAAGAGTTGGGAACAGCTAGAGGCCGAGTCATGGGAAGTGAAGGGCTTCTTTTGATAAACCTCTAGAATGTTGTAAGTTGAAACAACTCAGTATCTCCCTTCGAAAGCACCTTTGAGATACAAAAGAGAGAAGGAAACTGCAGGGACAATGCTCTGCGACCCTTTTGAAAATAAGGCTTGAAAGGAAACTTTATTTTCCTCTTTGGGATTTAGAGAGTTGTGGGCTCAATTCTCCCCGAGAAACACTGTAGTTGCACATGCTCCCTTCATAGCACAATTGCCTACGTGATGATAAGTGAGTTTCTAGGCAAGAAACTTGGAGGTTGCCATGCTATGCTAGGTGCTCATCCTTCAGTAATCGTCAGTGAATTGGAGAACCCGTTTGACAGCTAGCCTCAAGCTAACGTTCCTCTTGTATCCTGCCACAGATTGGCATGCAGCAGAATCCATGGAGCGTTCTTCGGTGTGGTTCCTGAGCTCTAGGATGCATTCCGGGTCTCTTAGTACTGGCAGTTCTGCACTAGGATGCGAAAAGTACAAGTAGGACGACCTGTGTGTTTGGGCCTTTCTGAGCAATGCAGCGTTGGGAACAGCTAGATGCCGAGTCATGGGCAGTGAAGGCCTTCTTTGGTTAAACCTCTAGAATGTTGCAAGTGGAAACAACTCACGTATCTCCTTTCTAAAGCACCTGGAGGTACAAAAGAGAGAAGGAAACATCAGGGTCAAAGCTCTGTGGGCCCCTTTTCAAAATAAGGCTTGAAGGGAAACTTGATTTCCCTCGTTGGGAGTAAGAGAGTTGCGGGCTCAATTCTCCCTGAGAAACACTGTAGTTGCACATGCTCCCTTCATAGCACAATTGCCTTTGTGATGCCAAGTGTGTTTCTAGGCAAGGAACTTGGAGGTTGCCATTCTTTGCTAGGTGCTCATCCTTCAGTAATCTTCAGTGACTTGGCGACCCGTTTGAACACTAGCCTCATGCTAGTCTACCTCTTATATCATGCCACAGATTGGCTTGCAAGTGAATCCATGTAGCGTTGTTCCGTGTGGTTCTTGGGCTCTAGGAAGCATTCCAGGTCTCAGTACTGTCGGATCTGCACTAGGATGAGAAACTTTCAAGAGGACGGCTTGTGTGTTTGGGGTTCGGAGCAGTGCAGCGTTGGGAACAGCTAGAGGCCGAGTGTTGGGAAGTGAAAGGCTTCTTGTGATAAACCTCTAGAATGCTGTAAGTTGAAACAACTCAAGTATCTCCCGTCTAAAGCACCGTTGAGGTACAAAATAGAGAAAGAAACAGCAGGGTCAATGCTCTGCGGGTCTTTTGTAAATAAGGCTTGAAAGGAAACTTTAGTTTCATCATTGGGATTTATAGAGTTGCGGGCTGAATTCCCCCTGAGAAACACTGTAGTTGCACATGTTCCCTTCATAGCACAATTGCCTTTGTGATGACAAGTGAGTTTCTAAGAAAGAAACTTGGAGGTTGCCATTCTTTGCTAGGTGCTCATCCTTCAGTCATCTTCAGTGCATTGGAGAACCCGTTTGACCACCAGTCTCAAGCTAACGTTCTTCTTGGATCCTGCCACAGATTGGCATGTAGCAGAATCCATGTAGAGTTATTCTGTGTGGTTCCTGAGCTCTAGGAAGCATTCCATGTCTCTTAGTACTGGCGGTCTGCACTAGGATACGAAAAGTACAAGAATGACGGCCTCTGTGTTCGAGCCTTTGTGAGCAAAGCAGCGTTAGCAACAGCTAGATGCCGAGTCATGGGCAGTGAAGGACTTCTTTGGGTAAACCTCTAGATTGTTGCAAGTGGAAACAACTCACGTATCTCCTTTCTAAAGCACCTGGAGGTACAAAAGAGAGAAGGAAACATCAGGGTCAAAGCTCTGTGGGCCCTTTTCAATATAAGGCTTGAAGGGGAACTTGAGTTTCCTCATTGGGAGTAAGAGAGTTGCGGGCTCAATTCTCCCTGAAAAACACTGTAGTTGCACATGCTCCCTTCATAGCACAATTGCCTACGTGATGACAAGTGAGTTTCTAGGAAAGAAACTTGGAGGTTGCCATTCTTTGCTAGGTGCTCATCCTTCGGTAATCTTCAGTGAATTGGAGAACCCGTTTGACCACTAGCCTCAAGCTAACGTTCTTCTTGGATCCTGCCACAGATTGGCAGGCAGCAGAATCCATGTAGAGTTCTTCAGTGTGGTTCTTGAGCTCTAGGAAGCATTCCCGGTCTCTTAGTACTGTTGGATCTGCACTAGGATGAGAAACTTTCAAGAGGACGGCTTGTGTGTTAGGGGAGTTCTGAGCATTGAAGAGTTGGGAACAGCTAGAGGCCGAGTCATGGGAAGTGAAGGGCTTCTTTTGATAAACCTCTAGAATGTTGTAAGTTGAAACAACTCAGTATCTCCCTTCGAAAGCACCTTTGAGATACAAAAGAGAGAAGGAAACTGCAGGGACAATGCTCTGCGACGCTTTTGAAAATAAGGCTTGAAAGGAAACTTTATTTTCCTCTTTGGGATTTAGAGAGTTGTGGGCTCAATTCTCCCCGAGAAACACTGTAGTTGCACATGCTCCCTTCATAGCACAATTGCCTACGTGATGATAAGTGAGTTTCTAGGCAAGAAACTTGGAGGTTGCCATGCTATGCTAGGTGCTCATCCTTCAGTAATCGTCAGTGAATTGGAGAACCCGTTTGACAGCTAGCCTCAAGCTAACGTTCCTCTTGTATCCTGCCACAGATTGGCATGCAGCAGAATCCATGGAGCGTTCTTCGGTGTGGTTCCTGAGCTCTAGGATGCATTCCGGGTCTCTTAGTACTGGCAGTTCTGCACTAGGATGCGAAAAGTACAAGTAGGACGACCTGTGTGTTTGGGCCTTTCTGAGCAATGCAGCGTTGGGAACAGCTAGATGCCGAGTCATGGGCAGTGAAGGCCTTCTTTGGTTAAACCTCTAGAATGTTGCAAGTGGAAACAACTCACGTATCTCCTTTCTAAAGCACCTGGAGGTACAAAAGAGAGAAGGAAACATCAGGGTCAAAGCTCTGTGGGCCCCTTTTCAAAATAAGGCTTGAAGGGAAACTTGATTTCCCTCGTTGGGAGTAAGAGAGTTGCGGGCTCAATTCTCCCTGAGAAACACTGTAGTTGCACATGCTCCCTTCATAGCACAATTGCCTTTGTGATGCCAAGTGTGTTTCTAGGCAAGGAACTTGGAGGTTGCCATTCTTTGCTAGGTGCTCATCCTTCACTAATCTTCAGTGACTTGGCGACCCGTTTGAACACTAGCCTCATGCTAGTCTACCTCTTATATCATGCCACAGATTGGCTTGCAAGTGAATCCATGTAGCGTTGTTCCGTGTGGTTCTTGGGCTCTAGGAAGCATTCCAGGTCTCAGTACTGTCGGATCTGCACTAGGATGAGAATCTTTCAAGGGGACGGCTTGTGTGTTTGGGGTTCGGAGCAGTGCAGCGTTGAGAACAGCTAGAGGCCGAGTGTTGGGAAGTGAAAGGCTTCTTGTGATAAACCTCTAGAATGCTGTAAGTTGAAACAACTCAAGTATCTCCCGTCTAAAGCACCGTTGAGGTACAAAATAGAGAAAGAAACAGCAGGGTCAATGCTCTGCGGGTCTTTTGTAAATAAGGCTTGAAAGGAAACTTTAGTTTCATCATTGGGATTTATAGAGTTGCGGGCTGAATTCCCCCTGAGAAACACTGTAGTTGCACATGTTCCCTTCATAGCACAATTGCCTTTGTGATGACAAGTGAGTTTCTAAGAAAGAAACTTGGAGGTTGCCATTCTTTGCTAGGTGCTCATCCTTCAGTCATCTTCAGTGCATTGGAGAACCCGTTTGACCACCAGTCTCAAGCTAACGTTCTTCTTGGATCCTGCCACAGATTGGCATGTAGCAGAATCCATGTAGAGTTATTCTGTGTGGTTCCTGAGCTCTAGGAAGCATTCCATGTCTCTTAGTACTGGCGGTCTGCACTAGGATACGAAAAGTACAAGAATGACGGCCTCTGTGTTCGAGCCTTTGTGAGCAAAGCAGCGTTAGCAACAGCTAGATGCCGAGTCATGGGCAGTGAAGGACTTCTTTGGGTAAACCTCTAGATTGTTGCAAGTGGAAACAACTCACGTATCTCCTTTCTAAAGCACCTGGAGGTACAAAAGAGAGAAGGAAACATCAGGGTCAAAGCTCTGTGGGCCCTTTTCAATATAAGGCTTGAAGGGGAACTTGAGTTTCCTCATTGGGAGTAAGAGAGTTGCGGGCTCAATTCTCCCTGAAAAACACTGTAGTTGCACATGCTCCCTTCATAGCACAATTGCCTACGTGATGACAAGTGAGTTTCTAGGAAAGAAACTTGGAGGTTGCCATTCTTTGCTAGGTGCTCATCCTTCGGTAATCTTCAGTGAATTGGAGAACCCGTTTGACCACTAGCCTCAAGCTAACGTTCTTCTTGGATCCTGCCACAGATTGGCAGGCAGCAGAATCCATGTAGAGTTCTTCAGTGTGGTTCTTGAGCTCTAGGAAGCATTCCCGGTCTCTTAGTACTGTTGGATCTGCACTAGGATGAGAAACTTTCAAGAGGACGGCTTGTGTGTTAGGGGAGTTCTGAGCATTGAAGAGTTGGGAACAGCTAGAGGCCGAGTCATGGGAAGTGAAGGGCTTCTTTTGATAAACCTCTAGAATGTTGTAAGTTGAAACAACTCAGTATCTCCCTTCGAAAGCACCTTTGAGATACAAAAGAGAGAAGGAAACTGCAGGGACAATGCTCTGCGACCCTTTTGAAAATAAGGCTTGAAAGGAAACTTTATTTTCCTCTTTGGGATTTAGAGAGTTGTGGGCTCAATTCTCCCCGAGGAACACTGTAGTTGCACATGCTCCCTTCATAGCACAATTGCCTTTGTGATGCCAAGTGTGTTTCTAGGCAAGGAACTTGGAGGTTGCCATTCTTTGCTAGGTGCTCATCCTTCAGTAATCTTCAGTGACTTGGCGACCCGTTTGAACACTAGCCTCATGCTAGTCTACCTCTTATATCATGCCACAGATTGGCTTGCAAGTGAATCCATGTAGCGTTGTTCCGTGTGGTTTTTGAGCTCTAGGAAGCATTCCAGGTCTCAGTACTGTCGGATCTGCACTAGGATGAGAAACTTTCAAGAGGACGGCTTGTGTGTTTGGGGTTCGGAGCAGTGCAGCGTTGGGAACAGCTAGAGGCCGTGTGTTGGGAAGTGAAAGGCTTCTTGTGATAAACCTCTAGAATGCTGTAAGTTGAAACAATTCAAGTATCTCCCGTCTAAAGCACCGTTGAGGTACAAAATAGAGAAAGAAACAGCAGGGTCAATGCTCGGCGGGTCTTTTGTAAATAAGGCTTGAAAGGAAACTTTAGTTTCATCAGTGGGATTTATAGAGCTGCGGGCTGAATTCCCCCTGAGAAACACTGTAGTTGCACATGTTCCCTTCATAGCACAATTGCCTTTGTGATGACAAGTGAGTTTCTAAGAAAGAAACTTGGAGGTTGCCATTCTTTGCTAGGTGCTCATCCTTCAGTCATCTTCAGTGCATTGGAGAACCCGTTTGACCACCATTCTCAAGCTAACGTTCTTCTTGGATCCTGCCACAGATTGGCATGTAGCAGAATCCATGTAGAGTTATTCTGTGTGGTTCCTGAGCTCTAGGAAGCATTCCATGTCTCTTAGTACTGGCGGTCTGCACTAGGATACGAAAAGTACAAGAATGACGGCCTCTGTGTTCGAGCCTTTGTGAGCAAAGCAGCGTTAGGAACAGCTAGATGCCGAGTCATGGGCAGTGAAGGACTTCTTTGGGTAAACCTCTAGATTGTTGCAAGTGGAAACAACTCACGTATCTCCTTTCTAAAGCACCTGGAGGTACAAAAGAGAGAAGGAAACATCAGGGTCAAAGCTCTGTGGGCCCTTTTCAATATAAGGCTTGAAGGGGAACTTGAGTTTCCTCATTGGGAGTAAGAGAGTTGCGGGCTCAATTCTCCCTGAAAAACACTGTAGTTGCACATGCTCCCTTCATAGCACAATTGCCTACGTGATGACAAGTGAGTTTCTAGGAAAGAAACTTGGAGGTTGCCATTCTTTGCTAGGTGCTCATCCTTCGGTAATCTTCAGTGAATTGGAGAACCCGTTTGACCACTAGCCTCAAGCTAACGTTCTTCTTGGATCCTGCCACAGATTGGCAGGCAGCAGAATCCATGTAGAGTTCTTCAGTGTGGTTCTTGAGCTCTAGGAAGCATTCCCGGTCTCTTAGTACTGTTGGATCTGCACTAGGATGAGAAACTTTCAAGAGGACGGCTTGTGTGTTAGGGGAGTTCTGAGCATTGAAGAGTTGGGAACAGCTAGAGGCCGAGTCATGGGAAGTGAAGGGCTTCTTTTGATAAACCTCTAGAATGTTGTAAGTTGAAACAACTCAGTATCTCCCTTCGAAAGCACCTTTGAGATACAAAAGAGAGAAGGAAACTGCAGGGACAATGCTCTGCGACGCTTTTGAAAATAAGGCTTGAAAGGAAACTTTATTTTCCTCTTTGGGATTTAGAGAGTTGTGGGCTCAATTCTCCCCGAGAAACACTGTAGTTGCACATGCTCCCTTCATAGCACAATTGCCTACGTGATGATAAGTGAGTTTCTAGGCAAGAAACTTGGAGGTTGCCATGCTATGCTAGGTGCTCATCCTTCAGTAATCGTCAGTGAATTGGAGAACCCGTTTGACAGCTAGCCTCAAGCTAACGTTCCTCTTGTATCCTGCCACAGATTGGCATGCAGCAGAATCCATGGAGCGTTCTTCGGTGTGGTTCCTGAGCTCTAGGATGCATTCCGGGTCTCTTAGTACTGGCAGTTCTGCACTAGGATGCGAAAAGTACAAGTAGGACGACCTGTGTGTTTGGGCCTTTCTGAGCAATGCAGCGTTGGGAACAGCTAGATGCCGAGTCATGGGCAGTGAAGGCCTTCTTTGGTTAAACCTCTAGAATGTTGCAAGTGGAAACAACTCACGTATCTCCTTTCTAAAGCACCTGGAGGTACAAAAGAGAGAAGGAAACATCAGGGTCAAAGCTCTGTGGGCCCCTTTTCAAAATAAGGCTTGAAGGGAAACTTGATTTCCCTCGTTGGGAGTAAGAGAGTTGCGGGCTCAATTCTCCCTGAGAAACACTGTAGTTGCACATGCTCCCTTCATAGCACAATTGCCTTTGTGATGCCAAGTGTGTTTCTAGGCAAGGAACTTGGAGGTTGCCATTCTTTGCTAGGTGCTCATCCTTCACTAATCTTCAGTGACTTGGCGACCCGTTTGAACACTAGCCTCATGCTAGTCTACCTCTTATATCATGCCACAGATTGGCTTGCAAGTGAATCCATGTAGCGTTGTTCCGTGTGGTTCTTGGGCTCTAGGAAGCATTCCAGGTCTCAGTACTGTCGGATCTGCACTAGGATGAGAATCTTTCAAGGGGACGGCTTGTGTGTTTGGGGTTCGGAGCAGTGCAGCGTTGAGAACAGCTAGAGGCCGAGTGTTGGGAAGTGAAAGGCTTCTTGTGATAAACCTCTAGAATGCTGTAAGTTGAAACAACTCAAGTATCTCCCGTCTAAAGCACCGTTGAGGTACAAAATAGAGAAAGAAACAGCAGGGTCAATGCTCTGCGGGTCTTTTGTAAATAAGGCTTGAAAGGAAACTTTAGTTTCATCATTGGGATTTATAGAGTTGCGGGCTGAATTCCCCCTGAGAAACACTGTAGTTGCACATGTTCCCTTCATAGCACAATTGCCTTTGTGATGACAAGTGAGTTTCTAAGAAAGAAACTTGGAGGTTGCCATTCTTTGCTAGGTGCTCATCCTTCAGTCATCTTCAGTGCATTGGAGAACCCGTTTGACCACCAGTCTCAAGCTAACGTTCTTCTTGGATCCTGCCACAGATTGGCATGTAGCAGAATCCATGTAGAGTTATTCTGTGTGGTTCCTGAGCTCTAGGAAGCATTCCATGTCTCTTAGTACTGGCGGTCTGCACTAGGATACGAAAAGTACAAGAATGACGGCCTCTGTGTTCGAGCCTTTGTGAGCAAAGCAGCGTTAGGAACAGCTAGATGCCGAGTCATGGGCAGTGAAGGACTTCTTTGGGTAAACCTCTAGATTGTTGCAAGTGGAAACAACTCACGTATCTCCTTTCTAAAGCACCTGGAGGTACAAAAGAGAGAAGGAAACATCAGGGTCAAAGCTCTGTGGGCCCTTTTCAATATAAGGCTTGAAGGGGAACTTGAGTTTCCTCATTGGGAGTAAGAGAGTTGCGGGCTCAATTCTCCCTGAAAAACACTGTAGTTGCACATGCTCCCTTCATAGCACAATTGCCTACGTGATGACAAGTGAGTTTCTAGGAAAGAAACTTGGAGGTTGCCATTCTTTGCTAGGTGCTCATCCTTCGGTAATCTTCAGTGAATTGGAGAACCCGTTTGACCACTAGCCTCAAGCTAACGTTCTTCTTGGATCCTGCCACAGATTGGCAGGCAGCAGAATCCATGTAGAGTTCTTCAGTGTGGTTCTTGAGCTCTAGGAAGCATTCCCGGTCTCTTAGTACTGTTGGATCTGCACTAGGATGAGAAACTTTCAAGAGGACGGCTTGTGTGTTAGGGGAGTTCTGAGCATTGAAGAGTTGGGAACAGCTAGAGGCCGAGTCATGGGAAGTGAAGGGCTTCTTTTGATAAACCTCTAGAATGTTGTAAGTTGAAACAACTCAGTATCTCCCTTCGAAAGCACCTTTGAGATACAAAAGAGAGAAGGAAACTGCAGGGACAATGCTCTGCGACCCTTTTGAAAATAAGGCTTGAAAGGAAACTTTATTTTCCTCTTTGGGATTTAGAGAGTTGTGGGCTCAATTCTCCCCGAGGAACACTGTAGTTGCACATGCTCCCTTCATAGCACAATTGCCTTTGTGATGCCAAGTGTGTTTCTAGGCAAGGAACTTGGAGGTTGCCATTCTTTGCTAGGTGCTCATCCTTCAGTAATCTTCAGTGACTTGGCGACCCGTTTGAACACTAGCCTCATGCTAGTCTACCTCTTATATCATGCCACAGATTGGCTTGTAAGTGAATCCATGTAGCGTTGTTCCGTGTGGTTCTTGAGCTCTAGGAAGCATTCCAGGTCTCAGTACTGTCGGATCTGCACTAGGATGAGAAACTTTCAAGAGGACGGCTTGTGTGTTTGGGGTTCGGAGCAGTGCAGCGTTGGGAACAGCTAGAGGCCGTGTGTTGGGAAGTGAAAGGCTTCTTGTGATAAACCTCTAGAATGCTGTAAGTTGAAACAATTCAAGTATCTCCCGTCTAAAGCACCGTTGAGGTACAAAATAGAGAAAGAAACAGCAGGGTCAATGCTCGGCGGGTCTTTTGTAAATAAGGCTTGAAAGGAAACTTTAGTTTCATCAGTGGGATTTATAGAGCTGCGGGCTGAATTCCCCCTGAGAAACACTGTAGTTGCACATGTTCCCTTCATAGCACAATTGCCTTTGTGATGACAAGTGAGTTTCTAAGAAAGAAACTTGGAGGTTGCCATTCTTTGCTAGGTGCTCATCCTTCAGTCATCTTCAGTGCATTGGAGAACCCGTTTGACCACCATTCTCAAGCTAACGTTCTTCTTGGATCCTGCCACAGATTGGCATGTAGCAGAATCCATGTAGAGTTATTCTGTGTGGTTCCTGAGCTCTAGGAAGCATTCCATGTCTCTTAGTACTGGCGGTCTGCACTAGGATACGAAAAGTACAAGAATGACGGCCTCTGTGTTCGAGCCTTTGTGAGCAAAGCAGCGTTAGGAACAGCTAGATGCCGAGTCATGGGCAGTGAAGGACTTCTTTGGGTAAACCTCTAGATTGTTGCAAGTGGAAACAACTCACGTATCTCCTTTCTAAAGCACCTGGAGGTACAAAAGAGAGAAGGAAACATCAGGGTCAAAGCTCTGTGGGCCCTTTTCAATATAAGGCTTGAAGGGGAACTTGAGTTTCCTCATTGGGAGTAAGAGAGTTGCGGGCTCAATTCTCCCTGAAAAACACTGTAGTTGCACATGCTCCCTTCATAGCACAATTGCCTACGTGATGACAAGTGAGTTTCTAGGAAAGAAACTTGGAGGTTGCCATTCTTTGCTAGGTGCTCATCCTTCGGTAATCTTCAGTGAATTGGAGAACCCGTTTGACCACTAGCCTCAAGCTAACGTTCTTCTTGGATCCTGCCACAGATTGGCAGGCAGCAGAATCCATGTAGAGTTCTTCAGTGTGGTTCTTGAGCTCTAGGAAGCATTCCCGGTCTCTTAGTACTGTTGGATCTGCACTAGGATGAGAAACTTTCAAGAGGACGGCTTGTGTGTTAGGGGAGTTCTGAGCATTGAAGAGTTGGGAACAGCTAGAGGCCGAGTCATGGGAAGTGAAGGGCTTCTTTTGATAAACCTCTAGAATGTTGTAAGTTGAAACAACTCAGTATCTCCCTTCGAAAGCACCTTTGAGATACAAAAGAGAGAAGGAAACTGCAGGGACAATGCTCTGCGACCCTTTTGAAAATAAGGCTTGAAAGGAAACTTTATTTTCCTCTTTGGGATTTAGAGAGTTGTGGGCTCAATTCTCCCCGAGAAACACTGTAGTTGCACATGCTCCCTTCATAGCACAATTGCCTACGTGATGACAAGTGAGTTTCTAGGAAAGAAACTTGGAGGTTGCCATGCTATGCTAGGTGCTCATCCTTCAGTAATCGTCAGTGAATTGGAGAACCCGTTTGACAGCTAGCCTCAAGCTAACGTTCCTCTTGTATCCTGCCACAGATTGGCATGCAGCAGAATCCATGGAGCGTTCTTCGGTGTGGTTCCTGAGCTCTAGGATGCATTCCGGGTCTCTTAGTACTGGCAGTTCTGCACTAGGATGCGAAAAGTACAAGTAGGACGACCTGTGTGTTTGGGCCTTTCTGAGCAATGCAGCGTTGGGAACAGCTAGATGCCGAGTCATGGGCAGTGAAGGCCTTCTTTGGTTAAACCTCTAGAATGTTGCAAGTGGAAACAACTCACGTATCTCCTTTCTAAAGCACCTGGAGGTACAAAAGAGAGAAGGAAACATCAGGGTCAAAGCTCTGTGGGCCCCTTTTCAAAATAAGGCTTGAAGGGAAACTTGATTTCCCTCGTTGGGAGTAAGAGAGTTGCGGGCTCAATTCTCCCTGAGAAACACTGTAGTTGCACATGCTCCCTTCATAGCACAATTGCCTTTGTGATGCCAAGTGTGTTTCTAGCAAGGAACTTGGAGGTTGCCATTCTTTGCTAGGTGCTCATCCTTCAGTAATCTTCAGTGACTTGGCGACCCGTTTGAACACTAGCCTCATGCTAGTCTACCTCTTATATCATGCCACAGATTGGCTTGCAAGTGAATCCATGTAGCGTTGTTCCGTGTGGTTCTTGGGCTCTAGGAAGAATTCCAGGTCTCAGTACTGTCGGATCTGCACTAGGATGAGAATCTTTCAAGGGGACGGCTTGTGTGTTTGGGGTTCGGAGCAGTGCAGCGTTGGGAACAGCTAGATGCCGAGTGTTGGGAAGTGAAAGGCTTCTTGTGATAAACCTCTAGAATGCTGTAAGTTGAAACAACTCAAGTATCTCCCGTCTAAAGCACCGTTGAGGTACAAAATAGAGAAAGAAACAGCAGGGTCAATGCTCGGCGGGTCTTTTGTAAATAAGGCTTGAAAGGAAACTTTAGTTTCATCATTGGGATTTATAGAGCTGCGGGCTGAATTCCCCCTGAGAAACACTGTAGTTGCACATGTTCCCTTCATAGCACAATTGCCTTTGTGATGACAAGTGAGTTTCTAAGAAAGAAACTTGGAGGTTGCCATTCTTTGCTAGGTGCTCATCCTTCAGTCATCTTCAGTGCATTGGAGAACCCGTTTGACCACCAGTCTCAAGCTAACGTTCTTCTTGGATCCTGCCACAGATTGGCATGTAGCAGAATCCATGTAGAGTTATTCTGTGTGGTTCCTGAGCTCTAGGAAGCATTCCATGTCTCTTAGTACTGGCGGGCTGCACTAGGATACGAAAAGTACAAGAATGACGGCCTCTGTGTTCGAGCCTTTGTGAGCAAAGCAGCGTTAGGAACAGCTAGATGCCGAGTCATGGGCAGTGAAGGACTTCTTTGGTTAAACCTCTAGATTGTTGCAAGTGGAAACAACTCACGTATCTCCTTTCTAAAGCACCTGGAGGTACAAAAGAGAGAAGGAAACATCAGGGTCAAAGCTCTGTGGGCCCTTTTCAATATAAGGCTTGAAGGGGAACTTGAGTTTCCTCATTGGGAGTAAGAGAGTTGCGGGCTCAATTCTCCCTGAAAAACACTGTAGTTGCACATGCTCCCTTCATAGCACAATTGCCTACGTGATGACAAGTGAGTTTCTAGGAAAGAAACTTGGAGGTTGCCATTCTTTGCTAGGTGCTCATCCTTCGGTAATCTTCAGTGAATTGGAGAACCCGTTTGACCACTAGCCTCAAGCTAACGTTCTTCTTGGATCCTGCCACAGATTGGCATGCAGCAGAATCCATGTAGAGTTCTTCAGTGTGGTTCTTGAGCTCTAGGAAGCATTCCCGGTCTCTTAGTACTGTTGGATCTGCACTAGGATGAGAAACGTTCAAGAGGACGGCTTGTGTGTTAGGGGAGTTCTGAGCATTGAAGAGTTGGGAACAGCTAGAGGCCGAGTCATGGGAAGTGAAGGGCTTCTTTTGATAAACCTCTAGAATGTTGTAAGTTGAAACAACTCAGTATCTCCCTTCGAAAGCACCTTTGAGATACAAAAGAGAGAAGGAAACTGCAGGGACAATGCTCTGCGACCCTTTTGAAAATAAGGCTTGAAAGGAAACTTTATTTTCCTCTTTGGGATTTAGAGAGTTGTGGGCTCAATTCTCCCCGAGAAACACTGTAGTTGCACATGCTCCCTTCATAGCACAATTGCCTTTGTGATGCCAAGTGTGTTTCTAGGCAAGGAACTTGGAGGTTGCCATTCTTTGCTAGGTGCTCATCCTTCAGTAATCTTCAGTGACTTGGCGACCCGTTTGAACACTAGCCTCATGCTAGTCTACCTCTTATATCATGCCACAGATTGGCTTGCAAGTGAATCCATGTAGCGTTGTTCCGTGTGGTTCTTGAGCTCTAGGAAGCATTCCAGGTCTCAGTACTGTCGGATCTGCACTAGGATGAGAAACTTTCAAGAGGACGGCTTGTGTGTTTGGGGTTCGGAGCAGTGCAGCGTTGGGAACAGCTAGAGGCCGTGTGTTGGGAAGTGAAAGGCTTCTTGTGATAAACCTCTAGAATGCTGTAAGTTGAAACAACTCAAGTATCTCCCGTCTAAAGCACCGTTGAGGTACAAAATAGAGAAAGAAACAGCAGGGTCAATGCTCTGCGGGTCTTTTGTAAATAAGGCTTGAAAGGAAACTTTAGTTTCATCATTGGGATTTATAGAGTTGCGGGCTGAATTCCCCCTGAGAAACACTGTAGTTGCACATGTTCCCTTCATAGCACAATTGCCTTTGTGATGACAAGTGAGTTTCTAAGAAAGAAACTTGGAGGTTGCCATTCTTTGCTAGGTGCTCATCCTTCAGTCATCTTCAGTGCATTGGAGAACCCGTTTGACCACCAGTCTCAAGCTAACGTTCTTCTTGGATCCTGCCACAGATTGGCAGGCAGCAGAATCCATGTAGAGTTCTTCAGTGTGGTTCTTGAGCTCTAGGAAGCATTCCCGGTCTCTTAGTACTGTTGGATCTGCACTAGGATGAGAAACGTTCAAGAGGACGGCTTGTGTTAGGGGAGTTCTGAGCATTGAAGAGTTGGGAACAGCTAGAGGCCGAGTCATGGGAAGTGAAGGGCTTCTTTTGATAAACCTCTAGAATGTTGTAAGTTGAAACAACTCAGTATCTCCCTTCGAAAGCACCTTTGAGATACAAAAGCGAGAAGGAAACTGCAGGGACAATGCTCTGCGACCCTTTTGAAAATAAGGCTTGAAAGGAAACTTTATTTTCCTCTTTGGGATTTAGAGAGTTGTGGGCTCAATTCTCCCCGAGAAACACTGTAGTTGCACATGCTCCCTTCATAGCACAATTGCCTACGTGATGATAAGTGAGTTTCTAGGCAAGAAACTTGGAGGTTGCCATGCTATGCTAGGTGCTCATCCTTCAGTAATCGTCAGTGAATTGGAGAACCCGTTTGACAGCTAGCCTCAAGCTAACGTTCCTCTTGTATCCTGCCACAGATTGGCATGCAGCAGAATCCATGGAGCGTTCTTCGGTGTGGTTCCTGAGCTCTAGGATGCATTCCGGGTCTCTTAGTACTGGCAGTTCTGCACTAGGATGCGAAAAGTACAAGTAGGACGACCTGTGTGTTTGGGCCTTTCTGAGCAATGCAGCGTTGGGAACAGCTAGATGCCGAGTCATGGGCAGTGAAGGCCTTCTTTGGTTAAACCTCTAGAATGTTGCAAGTGGAAACAACTCACGTATCTCCTTTCTAAAGCACCTGGAGGTACAAAAGAGAGAAGGAAACATCAGGGTCAAAGCTCTGTGGGCCCCTTTTCAAAATAAGGCTTGAAGGGAAACTTGATTTCCCTCGTTGGGAGTAAGAGAGTTGCGGGCTCAATTCTCCCTGAGAAACACTGTAGTTGCACATGCTCCCTTCATAGCACAATTGCCTTTGTGATGCCAAGTGTGTTTCTAGGCAAGGAACTTGGAGGTTGCCATTCTTTGCTAGGTGCTCATCCTTCACTAATCTTCAGTGACTTGGCGACCCGTTTGAACACTAGCCTCATGCTAGTCTACCTCTTATATCATGCCACAGATTGGCTTGCAAGTGAATCCATGTAGCGTTGTTCCGTGTGGTTCTTGGGCTCTAGGAAGCATTCCAGGTCTCAGTACTGTCGGATCTGCACTAGGATGAGAATCTTTCAAGGGGACGGCTTGTGTGTTTGGGGTTCGGAGCAGTGCAGCGTTGAGAACAGCTAGAGGCCGAGTGTTGGGAAGTGAAAGGCTTCTTGTGATAAACCTCTAGAATGCTGTAAGTTGAAACAACTCAAGTATCTCCCGTCTAAAGCACCGTTGAGGTACAAAATAGAGAAAGAAACAGCAGGGTCAATGCTCTGCGGGTCTTTTGTAAATAAGGCTTGAAAGGAAACTTTAGTTTCATCATTGGGATTTATAGAGTTGCGGGCTGAATTCCCCCTGAGAAACACTGTAGTTGCACATGTTCCCTTCATAGCACAATTGCCTTTGTGATGACAAGTGAGTTTCTAAGAAAGAAACTTGGAGGTTGCCATTCTTTGCTAGGTGCTCATCCTTCAGTCATCTTCAGTG
Organism: Eubalaena glacialis; assembly: GCF_028564815.1. Lineage (NCBI taxonomy): Eukaryota > Metazoa > Chordata > Mammalia > Artiodactyla > Balaenidae > Eubalaena > Eubalaena glacialis. The sequence continues at coordinate 54,728,425 of NC_083722.1, read as the reverse complement.
CATTGGAGAACCCGTTTGACCACCAGTCTCAAGCTAACGTTCTTCTTGGATCCTGCCACAGATTGGCATGTAGCAGAATCCATGTAGAGTTATTCTGTGTGGTTCCTGAGCTCTAGGAAGCATTCCATGTCTCTTAGTACTGGCGGTCTGCACTAGGATACGAAAAGTACAAGAATGACGGCCTCTGTGTTCGAGCCTTTGTGAGCAAAGCAGCGTTAGGAACAGCTAGATGCCGAGTCATGGGCAGTGAAGGACTTCTTTGGGTAAACCTCTAGATTGTTGCAAGTGGAAACAACTCACGTATCTCCTTTCTAAAGCACCTGGAGGTACAAAAGAGAGAAGGAAACATCAGGGTCAAAGCTCTGTGGGCCCTTTTCAATATAAGGCTTGAAGGGGAACTTGAGTTTCCTCATTGGGAGTAAGAGAGTTGCGGGCTCAATTCTCCCTGAAAAACACTGTAGTTGCACATGCTCCCTTCATAGCACAATTGCCTACGTGATGACAAGTGAGTTTCTAGGCAAGAAACTTGGAGGTTGCCATGCTATGCTAGGTGCTCATCCTTCAGTAATCGTCAGTGAATTGGAGAACCCGTTTGACAGCTAGCCTCAAGCTAACGTTCCTCTTGTATCCTGCCACAGATTGGCATGCAGCAGAATCCATGGAGCGTTCTTCGGTGTGGTTCCTGAGCTCTAGGATGCATTCCGGGTCTCTTAGTACTGGCAGTTCTGCACTAGGATGCGAAAAGTACAAGTAGGACGACCTGTGTGTTTGGGCCTTTCTGAGCAATGCAGCGTTGGGAACAGCTAGATGCCGAGTCATGGGCAGTGAAGGCCTTCTTTGGTTAAACCTCTAGAATGTTGCAAGTGGAAACAACTCACGTATCTCCTTTCTAAAGCACCTGGAGGTACAAAAGAGAGAAGGAAACATCAGGGTCAAAGCTCTGTGGGCCCCTTTTCAAAATAAGGCTTGAAGGGAAACTTGATTTCCCTCGTTGGGAGTAAGAGAGTTGCGGGCTCAATTCTCCCTGAGAAACACTGTAGTTGCACATGCTCCCTTCATAGCACAATTGCCTTTGTGATGCCAAGTGTGTTTCTAGGCAAGGAACTTGGAGGTTGCCATTCTTTGCTAGGTGCTCATCCTTCAGTAATCTTCAGTGACTTGGCGACCCGTTTGAACACTAGCCTCATGCTAGTCTACCTCTTATATCATGCCACAGATTGGCTTGCAAGTGAATCCATGTAGCGTTGTTCCGTGTGGTTCTTGGGCTCTAGGAAGCATTCCAGGTCTCAGTACTGTCGGATCTGCACTAGGATGAGAATCTTTCAAGGGGACGGCTTGTGTGTTTGGGGTTCGGAGCAGTGCAGCGTTGAGAACAGCTAGAGGCCGAGTGTTGGGAAGTGAAAGGCTTCTTGTGATAAACCTCTAGAATGCTGTAAGTTGAAACAACTCAAGTATCTCCCGTCTAAAGCACCGTTGAGGTACAAAATAGAGAAAGAAACAGCAGGGTCAATGCTCTGCGGGTCTTTTGTAAATAAGGCTTGAAAGGAAACTTTAGTTTCATCATTGGGATTTATAGAGTTGCGGGCTGAATTCCCCCTGAGAAACACTGTAGTTGCACATGTTCCCTTCATAGCACAATTGCCTTTGTGATGACAAGTGAGTTTCTAAGAAAGAAACTTGGAGGTTGCCATTCTTTGCTAGGTGCTCATCCTTCAGTCATCTTCAGTGCATTGGAGAACCCGTTTGACCACCAGTCTCAAGCTAACGTTCTTCTTGGATCCTGCCACAGATTGGCATGTAGCAGAATCCATGTAGAGTTATTCTGTGTGGTTCCTGAGCTCTAGGAAGCATTCCATGTCTCTTAGTACTGGCGGTCTGCACTAGGATACGAAAAGTACAAGAATGACGGCCTCTGTGTTCGAGCCTTTGTGAGCAAAGCAGCGTTAGGAACAGCTAGATGCCGAGTCATGGGCAGTGAAGGACTTCTTTGGGTAAACCTCTAGATTGTTGCAAGTGGAAACAACTCACGTATCTCCTTTCTAAAGCACCTGGAGGTACAAAAGAGAGAAGGAAACATCAGGGTCGAAGCTCTGTGGGCCCTTTTCAATATAAGGCTTGAAGGGGAACTTGAGTTTCCTCATTGGGAGTAAGAGAGTTGCGGGCTCAATTCTCCCTGAAAAACACTGTAGTTGCACATGCTCCCTTCATAGCACAATTGCCTACGTGATGACAAGTGAGTTTCTAGGAAAGAAACTTGGAGGTTGCCATTCTTTGCTAGGTGCTCATCCTTCGGTAATCTTCAGTGAATTGGAGAACCCGTTTGACCACTAGCCTCAAGCTAACGTTCTTCTTGGATCCTGCCACAGATTGGCAGGCAGCAGAATCCATGTAGAGTTCTTCAGTGTGGTTCTTGAGCTCTAGGAAGCATTCCCGGTCTCTTAGTACTGTTGGATCTGCACTAGGATGAGAAACTTTCAAGAGGACGGCTTGTGTGTTAGGGGAGTTCTGAGCATTGAAGTGTTGGGAACAGCTAGAGGCCGAGTCATGGGAAGTGAAGGGCTTCTTTTGATAAACCTCTAGAATGTTGTAAGTTGAAACAACTCAGTATCTCCCTTCGAAAGCACCTTTGAGATACAAAAGAGAGAAGGAAACTGCAGGGACAATGCTCTGCGACCCTTTTGAAAATAAGGCTTGAAAGGAAACTTTATTTTCCTCTTTGGGATTTAGAGAGTTGTGGGCTCAATTCTCCCCGAGAAACACTGTAGTTGCACATGCTCCCTTCATAGCACAATTGCCTACGTGATGACAAGTGAGTTTCTAGGAAAGAAACTTGGAGGTTGCCATTCTTTGCTAGGTGCTCATCCTTCGGTAATCTTCAGTGAATTGGAGAACCCGTTTGACCACTAGCCTCAAGCTAACGTTCTTCTTGGATCCTGCCACAGATTGGCAGGCAGCAGAATCCATGTAGAGTTCTTCAGTGTGGTTCTTGAGCTCTAGGAAGCATTCCCGGTCTCTTAGTACTGTTGGATCTGCACTAGGATGAGAAACTTTCAAGAGGACGGCTTGTGTGTTAGGGGAGTTCTGAGCATTGAAGAGTTGGGAACAGCTAGAGGCCGAGTCATGGGAAGTGAAGGGCTTCTTTTGATAAACCTCTAGAATGTTGTAAGTTGAAACAACTCAGTATCTCCCTTCGAAAGCACCTTTGAGATACAAAAGAGAGAAGGAAACTGCAGGGACAATGCTCTGCGACCCTTTTGAAAATAAGGCTTGAAAGGAAACTTTATTTTCCTCTTTGGGATTTAGAGAGTTGTGGGCTCAATTCTCCCCGAGAAACACTGTAGTTGCACATGCTCCCTTCATAGCACAATTGCCTACGTGATGATAAGTGAGTTTCTAGGCAAGAAACTTGGAGGTTGCCATGCTATGCTAGGTGCTCATCCTTCAGTAATCGTCAGTGAATTGGAGAACCCGTTTGACAGCTAGCCTCAAGCTAACGTTCCTCTTGTATCCTGCCACAGATTGGCATGCAGCAGAATCCATGGAGCGTTCTTCGGTGTGGTTCCTGAGCTCTAGGATGCATTCCGGGTCTCTTAGTACTGGCAGTTCTGCACTAGGATGCGAAAAGTACAAGTAGGACGACCTGTGTGTTTGGGCCTTTCTGAGCAATGCAGCGTTGGGAACAGCTAGATGCCGAGTCATGGGCAGTGAAGGCCTTCTTTGGTTAAACCTCTAGAATGTTGCAAGTGGAAACAACTCACGTATCTCCTTTCTAAAGCACCTGGAGGTACAAAAGAGAGAAGGAAACATCAGGGTCAAAGCTCTGTGGGCCCCTTTTCAAAATAAGGCTTGAAGGGAAACTTGATTTCCCTCGTTGGGAGTAAGAGAGTTGCGGGCTCAATTCTCCCTGAGAAACACTGTAGTTGCACATGCTCCCTTCATAGCACAATTGCCTTTGTGATGCCAAGTGTGTTTCTAGGCAAGGAACTTGGAGGTTGCCATTCTTTGCTAGGTGCTCATCCTTCAGTAATCTTCAGTGACTTGGCGACCCGTTTGAACACTAGCCTCATGCTAGTCTACCTCTTATATCATGCCACAGATTGGCTTGCAAGTGAATCCATGTAGCGTTGTTCCGTGTGGTTCTTGGGCTCTAGGAAGCATTCCAGGTCTCAGTACTGTCGGATCTGCACTAGGATGAGAATCTTTCAAGGGGACGGCTTGTGTGTTTGGGGTTCGGAGCAGTGCAGCGTTGAGAACAGCTAGAGGCCGAGTGTTGGGAAGTGAAAGGCTTCTTGTGATAAACCTCTAGAATGCTGTAAGTTGAAACAACTCAAGTATCTCCCGTCTAAAGCACCGTTGAGGTACAAAATAGAGAAAGAAACAGCAGGGTCAATGCTCTGCGGGTCTTTTGTAAATAAGGCTTGAAAGGAAACTTTAGTTTCATCATTGGGATTTATAGAGTTGCGGGCTGAATTCCCCCTGAGAAACACTGTAGTTGCACATGTTCCCTTCATAGCACAATTGCCTTTGTGATGACAAGTGAGTTTCTAAGAAAGAAACTTGGAGGTTGCCATTCTTTGCTAGGTGCTCATCCTTCAGTCATCTTCAGTGCATTGGAGAACCCGTTTGACCACCAGTCTCAAGCTAACGTTCTTCTTGGATCCTGCCACAGATTGGCATGTAGCAGAATCCATGTAGAGTTATTCTGTGTGGTTCCTGAGCTCTAGGAAGCATTCCATGTCTCTTAGTACTGGCGGTCTGCACTAGGATACGAAAAGTACAAGAATGACGGCCTCTGTGTTCGAGCCTTTGTGAGCAAAGCAGCGTTAGGAACAGCTAGATGCCGAGTCATGGGCAGTGAAGGACTTCTTTGGGTAAACCTCTAGATTGTTGCAAGTGGAAACAACTCACGTATCTCCTTTCTAAAGCACCTGGAGGTACAAAAGAGAGAAGGAAACATCAGGGTCAAAGCTCTGTGGGCCCTTTTCAATATAAGGCTTGAAGGGGAACTTGAGTTTCCTCATTGGGAGTAAGAGAGTTGCGGGCTCAATTCTCCCTGAAAAACACTGTAGTTGCACATGCTCCCTTCATAGCACAATTGCCTACGTGATGACAAGTGAGTTTCTAGGAAAGAAACTTGGAGGTTGCCATTCTTTGCTAGGTGCTCATCCTTCGGTAATCTTCAGTGAATTGGAGAACCCGTTTGACCACTAGCCTCAAGCTAACGTTCTTCTTGGATCCTGCCACAGATTGGCAGGCAGCAGAATCCATGTAGAGTTCTTCAGTGTGGTTCTTGAGCTCTAGGAAGCATTCCCGGTCTCTTAGTACTGTTGGATCTGCACTAGGATGAGAAACTTTCAAGAGGACGGCTTGTGTGTTAGGGGAGTTCTGAGCATTGAAGAGTTGGGAACAGCTAGAGGCCGAGTCATGGGAAGTGAAGGGCTTCTTTTGATAAACCTCTAGAATGTTGTAAGTTGAAACAACTCAGTATCTCCCTTCGAAAGCACCTTTGAGATACAAAAGAGAGAAGGAAACTGCAGGGACAATGCTCTGCGACCCTTTTGAAAATAAGGCTTGAAAGGAAACTTTATTTTCCTCTTTGGGATTTAGAGAGTTGTGGGCTCAATTCTCCCCGAGAAACACTGTAGTTGCACATGCTCCCTTCATAGCACAATTGCCTACGTGATGATAAGTGAGTTTCTAGGCAAGAAACTTGGAGGTTGCCATGCTATGCTAGGTGCTCATCCTTCAGTAATCGTCAGTGAATTGGAGAACCCGTTTGACAGCTAGCCTCAAGCTAACGTTCCTCTTGTATCCTGCCACAGATTGGCATGCAGCAGAATCCATGGAGCGTTCTTCGGTGTGGTTCCTGAGCTCTAGGATGCATTCCGGGTCTCTTAGTACTGGCAGTTCTGCACTAGGATGCGAAAAGTACAAGTAGGACGACCTGTGTGTTTGGGCCTTTCTGAGCAATGCAGCGTTGGGAACAGCTAGATGCCGAGTCATGGGCAGTGAAGGCCTTCTTTGGTTAAACCTCTAGAATGTTGCAAGTGGAAACAACTCACGTATCTCCTTTCTAAAGCACCTGGAGGTACAAAAGAGAGAAGGAAACATCAGGGTCAAAGCTCTGTGGGCCCCTTTTCAAAATAAGGCTTGAAGGGAAACTTGATTTCCCTCGTTGGGAGTAAGAGAGTTGCGGGCTCAATTCTCCCTGAGAAACACTGTAGTTGCACATGCTCCCTTCATAGCACAATTGCCTTTGTGATGCCAAGTGTGTTTCTAGGCAAGGAACTTGGAGGTTGCCATTCTTTGCTAGGTGCTCATCCTTCAGTAATCTTCAGTGACTTGGCGACCCGTTTGAACACTAGCCTCATGCTAGTCTACCTCTTATATCATGCCACAGATTGGCTTGCAAGTGAATCCATGTAGCGTTGTTCCGTGTGGTTCTTGGGCTCTAGGAAGCATTCCAGGTCTCAGTACTGTCGGATCTGCACTAGGATGAGAAACTTTCAAGAGGACGGCTTGTGTGTTTGGGGTTCGGAGCAGTGCAGCGTTGGGAACAGCTAGAGGCCGAGTGTTGGGAAGTGAAAGGCTTCTTGTGATAAACCTCTAGAATGCTGTAAGTTGAAACAACTCAAGTATCTCCCGTCTAAAGCACCGTTGAGGTACAAAATAGAGAAAGAAACAGCAGGGTCAATGCTCTGCGGGTCTTTTGTAAATAAGGCTTGAAAGGAAACTTTAGTTTCATCATTGGGATTTATAGAGTTGCGGGCTGAATTCCCCCTGAGAAACACTGTAGTTGCACATGTTCCCTTCATAGCACAATTGCCTTTGTGATGACAAGTGAGTTTCTAAGAAAGAAACTTGGAGGTTGCCATTCTTTGCTAGGTGCTCATCCTTCAGTCATCTTCAGTGCATTGGAGAACCCGTTTGACCACCAGTCTCAAGCTAACGTTCTTCTTGGATCCTGCCACAGATTGGCATGTAGCAGAATCCATGTAGAGTTATTCTGTGTGGTTCCTGAGCTCTAGGAAGCATTCCATGTCTCTTAGTACTGGCGGTCTGCACTAGGATACGAAAAGTACAAGAATGACGGCCTCTGTGTTCGAGCCTTTGTGAGCAAAGCAGCGTTAGCAACAGCTAGATGCCGAGTCATGGGCAGTGAAGGACTTCTTTGGGTAAACCTCTAGATTGTTGCAAGTGGAAACAACTCACGTATCTCCTTTCTAAAGCACCTGGAGGTACAAAAGAGAGAAGGAAACATCAGGGTCAAAGCTCTGTGGGCCCTTTTCAATATAAGGCTTGAAGGGGAACTTGAGTTTCCTCATTGGGAGTAAGAGAGTTGCGGGCTCAATTCTCCCTGAAAAACACTGTAGTTGCACATGCTCCCTTCATAGCACAATTGCCTACGTGATGACAAGTGAGTTTCTAGGAAAGAAACTTGGAGGTTGCCATTCTTTGCTAGGTGCTCATCCTTCGGTAATCTTCAGTGAATTGGAGAACCCGTTTGACCACTAGCCTCAAGCTAACGTTCTTCTTGGATCCTGCCACAGATTGGCAGGCAGCAGAATCCATGTAGAGTTCTTCAGTGTGGTTCTTGAGCTCTAGGAAGCATTCCCGGTCTCTTAGTACTGTTGGATCTGCACTAGGATGAGAAACTTTCAAGAGGACGGCTTGTGTGTTAGGGGAGTTCTGAGCATTGAAGAGTTGGGAACAGCTAGAGGCCGAGTCATGGGAAGTGAAGGGCTTCTTTTGATAAACCTCTAGAATGTTGTAAGTTGAAACAACTCAGTATCTCCCTTCGAAAGCACCTTTGAGATACAAAAGAGAGAAGGAAACTGCAGGGACAATGCTCTGCGACGCTTTTGAAAATAAGGCTTGAAAGGAAACTTTATTTTCCTCTTTGGGATTTAGAGAGTTGTGGGCTCAATTCTCCCCGAGAAACACTGTAGTTGCACATGCTCCCTTCATAGCACAATTGCCTACGTGATGATAAGTGAGTTTCTAGGCAAGAAACTTGGAGGTTGCCATGCTATGCTAGGTGCTCATCCTTCAGTAATCGTCAGTGAATTGGAGAACCCGTTTGACAGCTAGCCTCAAGCTAACGTTCCTCTTGTATCCTGCCACAGATTGGCATGCAGCAGAATCCATGGAGCGTTCTTCGGTGTGGTTCCTGAGCTCTAGGATGCATTCCGGGTCTCTTAGTACTGGCAGTTCTGCACTAGGATGCGAAAAGTACAAGTAGGACGACCTGTGTGTTTGGGCCTTTCTGAGCAATGCAGCGTTGGGAACAGCTAGATGCCGAGTCATGGGCAGTGAAGGCCTTCTTTGGTTAAACCTCTAGAATGTTGCAAGTGGAAACAACTCACGTATCTCCTTTCTAAAGCACCTGGAGGTACAAAAGAGAGAAGGAAACATCAGGGTCAAAGCTCTGTGGGCCCCTTTTCAAAATAAGGCTTGAAGGGAAACTTGATTTCCCTCGTTGGGAGTAAGAGAGTTGCGGGCTCAATTCTCCCTGAGAAACACTGTAGTTGCACATGCTCCCTTCATAGCACAATTGCCTTTGTGATGCCAAGTGTGTTTCTAGGCAAGGAACTTGGAGGTTGCCATTCTTTGCTAGGTGCTCATCCTTCACTAATCTTCAGTGACTTGGCGACCCGTTTGAACACTAGCCTCATGCTAGTCTACCTCTTATATCATGCCACAGATTGGCTTGCAAGTGAATCCATGTAGCGTTGTTCCGTGTGGTTCTTGGGCTCTAGGAAGCATTCCAGGTCTCAGTACTGTCGGATCTGCACTAGGATGAGAATCTTTCAAGGGGACGGCTTGTGTGTTTGGGGTTCGGAGCAGTGCAGCGTTGAGAACAGCTAGAGGCCGAGTGTTGGGAAGTGAAAGGCTTCTTGTGATAAACCTCTAGAATGCTGTAAGTTGAAACAACTCAAGTATCTCCCGTCTAAAGCACCGTTGAGGTACAAAATAGAGAAAGAAACAGCAGGGTCAATGCTCTGCGGGTCTTTTGTAAATAAGGCTTGAAAGGAAACTTTAGTTTCATCATTGGGATTTATAGAGTTGCGGGCTGAATTCCCCCTGAGAAACACTGTAGTTGCACATGTTCCCTTCATAGCACAATTGCCTTTGTGATGACAAGTGAGTTTCTAAGAAAGAAACTTGGAGGTTGCCATTCTTTGCTAGGTGCTCATCCTTCAGTCATCTTCAGTGCATTGGAGAACCCGTTTGACCACCAGTCTCAAGCTAACGTTCTTCTTGGATCCTGCCACAGATTGGCATGTAGCAGAATCCATGTAGAGTTATTCTGTGTGGTTCCTGAGCTCTAGGAAGCATTCCATGTCTCTTAGTACTGGCGGTCTGCACTAGGATACGAAAAGTACAAGAATGACGGCCTCTGTGTTCGAGCCTTTGTGAGCAAAGCAGCGTTAGGAACAGCTAGATGCCGAGTCATGGGCAGTGAAGGACTTCTTTGGGTAAACCTCTAGATTGTTGCAAGTGGAAACAACTCACGTATCTCCTTTCTAAAGCACCTGGAGGTACAAAAGAGAGAAGGAAACATCAGGGTCAAAGCTCTGTGGGCCCTTTTCAATATAAGGCTTGAAGGGGAACTTGAGTTTCCTCATTGGGAGTAAGAGAGTTGCGGGCTCAATTCTCCCTGAAAAACACTGTAGTTGCACATGCTCCCTTCATAGCACAATTGCCTACGTGATGACAAGTGAGTTTCTAGGAAAGAAACTTGGAGGTTGCCATTCTTTGCTAGGTGCTCATCCTTCGGTAATCTTCAGTGAATTGGAGAACCCGTTTGACCACTAGCCTCAAGCTAACGTTCTTCTTGGATCCTGCCACAGATTGGCAGGCAGCAGAATCCATGTAGAGTTCTTCAGTGTGGTTCTTGAGCTCTAGGAAGCATTCCCGGTCTCTTAGTACTGTTGGATCTGCACTAGGATGAGAAACTTTCAAGAGGACGGCTTGTGTGTTAGGGGAGTTCTGAGCATTGAAGAGTTGGGAACAGCTAGAGGCCGAGTCATGGGAAGTGAAGGGCTTCTTTTGATAAACCTCTAGAATGTTGTAAGTTGAAACAACTCAGTATCTCCCTTCGAAAGCACCTTTGAGATACAAAAGAGAGAAGGAAACTGCAGGGACAATGCTCTGCGACCCTTTTGAAAATAAGGCTTGAAAGGAAACTTTATTTTCCTCTTTGGGATTTAGAGAGTTGTGGGCTCAATTCTCCCCGAGAAACACTGTAGTTGCACATGCTCCCTTCATAGCACAATTGCCTACGTGATGACAAGTGAGTTTCTAGGAAAGAAACTTGGAGGTTGCCATGCTATGCTAGGTGCTCATCCTTCAGTAATCGTCAGTGAATTGGAGAACCCGTTTGACAGCTAGCCTCAAGCTAACGTTCCTCTTGTATCCTGCCACAGATTGGCATGCAGCAGAATCCATGGAGCGTTCTTCGGTGTGGTTCCTGAGCTCTAGGATGCATTCCGGGTCTCTTAGTACTGGCAGTTCTGCACTAGGATGCGAAAAGTACAAGTAGGACGACCTGTGTGTTTGGGCCTTTCTGAGCAATGCAGCGTTGGGAACAGCTAGATGCCGAGTCATGGGCAGTGAAGGCCTTCTTTGGTTAAACCTCTAGAATGTTGCAAGTGGAAACAACTCACGTATCTCCTTTCTAAAGCACCTGGAGGTACAAAAGAGAGAAGGAAACATCAGGGTCAAAGCTCTGTGGGCCCCTTTTCAAAATAAGGCTTGAAGGGAAACTTGATTTCCCTCGTTGGGAGTAAGAGAGTTGCGGGCTCAATTCTCCCTGAGAAACACTGTAGTTGCACATGCTCCCTTCATAGCACAATTGCCTTTGTGATGCCAAGTGTGTTTCTAGCAAGGAACTTGGAGGTTGCCATTCTTTGCTAGGTGCTCATCCTTCAGTAATCTTCAGTGACTTGGCGACCCGTTTGAACACTAGCCTCATGCTAGTCTACCTCTTATATCATGCCACAGATTGGCTTGCAAGTGAATCCATGTAGCGTTGTTCCGTGTGGTTCTTGGGCTCTAGGAAGCATTCCAGGTCTCAGTACTGTCGGATCTGCACTAGGATGAGAATCTTTCAAGGGGACGGCTTGTGTGTTTGGGGTTCGGAGCAGTGCAGCGTTGGGAACAGCTAGATGCCGAGTGTTGGGAAGTGAAAGGCTTCTTGTGATAAACCTCTAGAATGCTGTAAGTTGAAACAACTCAAGTATCTCCCGTCTAAAGCACCGTTGAGGTACAAAATAGAGAAAGAAACAGCAGGGTCAATGCTCGGCGGGTCTTTTGTAAATAAGGCTTGAAAGGAAACTTTAGTTTCATCATTGGGATTTATAGAGCTGCGGGCTGAATTCCCCCTGAGAAACACTGTAGTTGCACATGTTCCCTTCATAGCACAATTGCCTTTGTGATGACAAGTGAGTTTCTAAGAAAGAAACTTGGAGGTTGCCATTCTTTGCTAGGTGCTCATCCTTCAGTCATCTTCAGTGCATTGGAGAACCCGTTTGACCACCAGTCTCAAGCTAACGTTCTTCTTGGATCCTGCCACAGATTGGCATGTAGCAGAATCCATGTAGAGTTATTCTGTGTGGTTCCTGAGCTCTAGGAAGCATTCCATGTCTCTTAGTACTGGCGGGCTGCACTAGGATACGAAAAGTACAAGAATGACGGCCTCTGTGTTCGAGCCTTTGTGAGCAAAGCAGCGTTAGGAACAGCTAGATGCCGAGTCATGGGCAGTGAAGGACTTCTTTGGTTAAACCTCTAGATTGTTGCAAGTGGAAACAACTCACGTATCTCCTTTCTAAAGCACCTGGAGGTACAAAAGAGAGAAGGAAACATCAGGGTCAAAGCTCTGTGGGCCCTTTTCAATATAAGGCTTGAAGGGGAACTTGAGTTTCCTCATTGGGAGTAAGAGAGTTGCGGGCTCAATTCTCCCTGAAAAACACTGTAGTTGCACATGCTCCCTTCATAGCACAATTGCCTACGTGATGACAAGTGAGTTTCTAGGAAAGAAACTTGGAGGTTGCCATTCTTTGCTAGGTGCTCATCCTTCGGTAATCTTCAGTGAATTGGAGAACCCGTTTGACCACTAGCCTCAAGCTAACGTTCTTCTTGGATCCTGCCACAGATTGGCATGCAGCAGAATCCATGTAGAGTTCTTCAGTGTGGTTCTTGAGCTCTAGGAAGCATTCCCGGTCTCTTAGTACTGTTGGATCTGCACTAGGATGAGAAACGTTCAAGAGGACGGCTTGTGTGTTAGGGGAGTTCTGAGCATTGAAGAGTTGGGAACAGCTAGAGGCCGAGTCATGGGAAGTGAAGGGCTTCTTTTGATAAACCTCTAGAATGTTGTAAGTTGAAACAACTCAGTATCTCCCTTCGAAAGCACCTTTGAGATACAAAAGAGAGAAGGAAACTGCAGGGACAATGCTCTGCGACCCTTTTGAAAATAAGGCTTGAAAGGAAACTTTATTTTCCTCTTTGGGATTTAGAGAGTTGTGGGCTCAATTCTCCCCGAGAAACACTGTAGTTGCACATGCTCCCTTCATAGCACAATTGCCTTTGTGATGCCAAGTGTGTTTCTAGGCAAGGAACTTGGAGGTTGCCATTCTTTGCTAGGTGCTCATCCTTCAGTAATCTTCAGTGACTTGGCGACCCGTTTGAACACTAGCCTCATGCTAGTCTACCTCTTATATCATGCCACAGATTGGCATGCAGCAGAATCCATGGAGCGTTCTTCGGTGTGGTTCCTGAGCTCTAGGATGCATTCCGGGTCTCTTAGTACTGGCAGTTCTGCACTAGGATGCGAAAAGTACAAGTAGGACGACCTGTGTGTTTGGGCCTTTCTGAGCAATGCAGCGTTGGGAACAGCTAGATGCCGAGTCATGGGCAGTGAAGGCCTTCTTTGGTTAAACCTCTAGAATGTTGCAAGTGGAAACAACTCACGTATCTCCTTTCTAAAGCACCTGGAGGTACAAAAGAGAGAAGGAAACATCAGGGTCAAAGCTCTGTGGGCCCCTTTTCAAAATAAGGCTTGAAGGGAAACTTGATTTCCCTCGTTGGGAGTAAGAGAGTTGCGGGCTCAATTCTCCCTGAGAAACACTGTAGTTGCACATGCTCCCTTCATAGCACAATTGCCTTTGTGATGCCAAGTGTGTTTCTAGGCAAGGAACTTGGAGGTTGCCATTCTTTGCTAGGTGCTCATCCTTCACTAATCTTCAGTGACTTGGCGACCCGTTTGAACACTAGCCTCATGCTAGTCTACCTCTTATATCATGCCACAGATTGGCTTGCAAGTGAATCCATGTAGCGTTGTTCCGTGTGGTTCTTGGGCTCTAGGAAGCATTCCAGGTCTCAGTACTGTCGGATCTGCACTAGGATGAGAATCTTTCAAGGGGACGGCTTGTGTGTTTGGGGTTCGGAGCAGTGCAGCGTTGAGAACAGCTAGAGGCCGAGTGTTGGGAAGTGAAAGGCTTCTTGTGATAAACCTCTAGAATGCTGTAAGTTGAAACAACTCAAGTATCTCCCGTCTAAAGCACCGTTGAGGTACAAAATAGAGAAAGAAACAGCAGGGTCAATGCTCTGCGGGTCTTTTGTAAATAAGGCTTGAAAGGAAACTTTAGTTTCATCATTGGGATTTATAGAGTTGCGGGCTGAATTCCCCCTGAGAAACACTGTAGTTGCACATGTTCCCTTCATAGCACAATTGCCTTTGTGATGACAAGTGAGTTTCTAAGAAAGAAACTTGGAGGTTGCCATTCTTTGCTAGGTGCTCATCCTTCAGTCATCTTCAGTGCATTGGAGAACCCGTTTGACCACCAGTCTCAAGCTAACGTTCTTCTTGGATCCTGCCACAGATTGGCATGTAGCAGAATCCATGTAGAGTTATTCTGTGTGGTTCCTGAGCTCTAGGAAGCATTCCATGTCTCTTAGTACTGGCGGTCTGCACTAGGATACGAAAAGTACAAGAATGACGGCCTCTGTGTTCGAGCCTTTGTGAGCAAAGCAGCGTTAGGAACAGCTAGATGCCGAGTCATGGGCAGTGAAGGACTTCTTTGGGTAAACCTCTAGATTGTTGCAAGTGGAAACAACTCACGTATCTCCTTTCTAAAGCACCTGGAGGTACAAAAGAGAGAAGGAAACATCAGGGTCAAAGCTCTGTGGGCCCTTTTCAATATAAGGCTTGAAGGGGAACTTGAGTTTCCTCATTGGGAGTAAGAGAGTTGCGGGCTCAATTCTCCCTGAAAAACACTGTAGTTGCACATGCTCCCTTCATAGCACAATTGCCTACGTGATGACAAGTGAGTTTCTAGGCAAGAAACTTGGAGGTTGCCATGCTATGCTAGGTGCTCATCCTTCAGTAATCGTCAGTGAATTGGAGAACCCGTTTGACAGCTAGCCTCAAGCTAACGTTCCTCTTGTATCCTGCCACAGATTGGCATGCAGCAGAATCCATGGAGCGTTCTTCGGTGTGGTTCCTGAGCTCTAGGATGCATTCCGGGTCTCTTAGTACTGGCAGTTCTGCACTAGGATGCGAAAAGTACAAGTAGGACGACCTGTGTGTTTGGGCCTTTCTGAGCAATGCAGCGTTGGGAACAGCTAGATGCCGAGTCATGGGCAGTGAAGGCCTTCTTTGGTTAAACCTCTAGAATGTTGCAAGTGGAAACAACTCACGTATCTCCTTTCTAAAGCACCTGGAGGTACAAAAGAGAGAAGGAAACATCAGGGTCAAAGCTCTGTGGGCCCCTTTTCAAAATAAGGCTTGAAGGGAAACTTGATTTCCCTCGTTGGGAGTAAGAGAGTTGCGGGCTCAATTCTCCCTGAGAAACACTGTAGTTGCACATGCTCCCTTCATAGCACAATTGCCTTTGTGATGCCAAGTGTGTTTCTAGGCAAGGAACTTGGAGGTTGCCATTCTTTGCTAGGTGCTCATCCTTCAGTAATCTTCAGTGACTTGGCGACCCGTTTGAACACTAGCCTCATGCTAGTCTACCTCTTATATCATGCCACAGATTGGCTTGCAAGTGAATCCATGTAGCGTTGTTCCGTGTGGTTCTTGGGCTCTAGGAAGCATTCCAGGTCTCAGTACTGTCGGATCTGCACTAGGATGAGAATCTTTCAAGGGGACGGCTTGTGTGTTTGGGGTTCGGAGCAGTGCAGCGTTGAGAACAGCTAGAGGCCGAGTGTTGGGAAGTGAAAGGCTTCTTGTGATAAACCTCTAGAATGCTGTAAGTTGAAACAACTCAAGTATCTCCCGTCTAAAGCACCGTTGAGGTACAAAATAGAGAAAGAAACAGCAGGGTCAATGCTCTGCGGGTCTTTTGTAAATAAGGCTTGAAAGGAAACTTTAGTTTCATCATTGGGATTTATAGAGTTGCGGGCTGAATTCCCCCTGAGAAACACTGTAGTTGCACATGTTCCCTTCATAGCACAATTGCCTTTGTGATGACAAGTGAGTTTCTAAGAAAGAAACTTGGAGGTTGCCATTCTTTGCTAGGTGCTCATCCTTCAGTCATCTTCAGTGCATTGGAGAACCCGTTTGACCACCAGTCTCAAGCTAACGTTCTTCTTGGATCCTGCCACAGATTGGCATGTAGCAGAATCCATGTAGAGTTATTCTGTGTGGTTCCTGAGCTCTAGGAAGCATTCCATGTCTCTTAGTACTGGCGGTCTGCACTAGGATACGAAAAGTACAAGAATGACGGCCTCTGTGTTCGAGCCTTTGTGAGCAAAGCAGCGTTAGGAACAGCTAGATGCCGAGTCATGGGCAGTGAAGGACTTCTTTGGGTAAACCTCTAGATTGTTGCAAGTGGAAACAACTCACGTATCTCCTTTCTAAAGCACCTGGAGGTACAAAAGAGAGAAGGAAACATCAGGGTCGAAGCTCTGTGGGCCCTTTTCAATATAAGGCTTGAAGGGGAACTTGAGTTTCCTCATTGGGAGTAAGAGAGTTGCGGGCTCAATTCTCCCTGAAAAACACTGTAGTTGCACATGCTCCCTTCATAGCACAATTGCCTACGTGATGACAAGTGAGTTTCTAGGAAAGAAACTTGGAGGTTGCCATTCTTTGCTAGGTGCTCATCCTTCGGTAATCTTCAGTGAATTGGAGAACCCGTTTGACCACTAGCCTCAAGCTAACGTTCTTCTTGGATCCTGCCACAGATTGGCAGGCAGCAGAATCCATGTAGAGTTCTTCAGTGTGGTTCTTGAGCTCTAGGAAGCATTCCCGGTCTCTTAGTACTGTTGGATCTGCACTAGGATGAGAAACTTTCAAGAGGACGGCTTGTGTGTTAGGGGAGTTCTGAGCATTGAAGTGTTGGGAACAGCTAGAGGCCGAGTCATGGGAAGTGAAGGGCTTCTTTTGATAAACCTCTAGAATGTTGTAAGTTGAAACAACTCAGTATCTCCCTTCGAAAGCACCTTTGAGATACAAAAGAGAGAAGGAAACTGCAGGGACAATGCTCTGCGACCCTTTTGAAAATAAGGCTTGAAAGGAAACTTTATTTTCCTCTTTGGGATTTAGAGAGTTGTGGGCTCAATTCTCCCCGAGAAACACTGTAGTTGCACATGCTCCCTTCATAGCACAATTGCCTACGTGATGACAAGTGAGTTTCTAGGAAAGAAACTTGGAGGTTGCCATTCTTTGCTAGGTGCTCATCCTTCGGTAATCTTCAGTGAATTGGAGAACCCGTTTGACCACTAGCCTCAAGCTAACGTTCTTCTTGGATCCTGCCACAGATTGGCAGGCAGCAGAATCCATGTAGAGTTCTTCAGTGTGGTTCTTGAGCTCTAGGAAGCATTCCCGGTCTCTTAGTACTGTTGGATCTGCACTAGGATGAGAAACTTTCAAGAGGACGGCTTGTGTGTTAGGGGAGTTCTGAGCATTGAAGAGTTGGGAACAGCTAGAGGCCGAGTCATGGGAAGTGAAGGGCTTCTTTTGATAAACCTCTAGAATGTTGTAAGTTGAAACAACTCAGTATCTCCCTTCGAAAGCACCTTTGAGATACAAAAGAGAGAAGGAAACTGCAGGGACAATGCTCTGCGACCCTTTTGAAAATAAGGCTTGAAAGGAAACTTTATTTTCCTCTTTGGGATTTAGAGAGTTGTGGGCTCAATTCTCCCCGAGAAACACTGTAGTTGCACATGCTCCCTTCATAGCACAATTGCCTACGTGATGATAAGTGAGTTTCTAGGCAAGAAACTTGGAGGTTGCCATGCTATGCTAGGTGCTCATCCTTCAGTAATCGTCAGTGAATTGGAGAACCCGTTTGACAGCTAGCCTCAAGCTAACGTTCCTCTTGTATCCTGCCACAGATTGGCATGCAGCAGAATCCATGGAGCGTTCTTCGGTGTGGTTCCTGAGCTCTAGGATGCATTCCGGGTCTCTTAGTACTGGCAGTTCTGCACTAGGATGCGAAAAGTACAAGTAGGACGACCTGTGTGTTTGGGCCTTTCTGAGCAATGCAGCGTTGGGAACAGCTAGATGCCGAGTCATGGGCAGTGAAGGCCTTCTTTGGTTAAACCTCTAGAATGTTGCAAGTGGAAACAACTCACGTATCTCCTTTCTAAAGCACCTGGAGGTACAAAAGAGAGAAGGAAACATCAGGGTCAAAGCTCTGTGGGCCCCTTTTCAAAATAAGGCTTGAAGGGAAACTTGATTTCCCTCGTTGGGAGTAAGAGAGTTGCGGGCTCAATTCTCCCTGAGAAACACTGTAGTTGCACATGCTCCCTTCATAGCACAATTGCCTTTGTGATGCCAAGTGTGTTTCTAGGCAAGGAACTTGGAGGTTGCCATTCTTTGCTAGGTGCTCATCCTTCAGTAATCTTCAGTGACTTGGCGACCCGTTTGAACACTAGCCTCATGCTAGTCTACCTCTTATATCATGCCACAGATTGGCTTGCAAGTGAATCCATGTAGCGTTGTTCCGTGTGGTTCTTGGGCTCTAGGAAGCATTCCAGGTCTCAGTACTGTCGGATCTGCACTAGGATGAGAATCTTTCAAGGGGACGGCTTGTGTGTTTGGGGTTCGGAGCAGTGCAGCGTTGAGAACAGCTAGAGGCCGAGTGTTGGGAAGTGAAAGGCTTCTTGTGATAAACCTCTAGAATGCTGTAAGTTGAAACAACTCAAGTATCTCCCGTCTAAAGCACCGTTGAGGTACAAAATAGAGAAAGAAACAGCAGGGTCAATGCTCTGCGGGTCTTTTGTAAATAAGGCTTGAAAGGAAACTTTAGTTTCATCATTGGGATTTATAGAGTTGCGGGCTGAATTCCCCCTGAGAAACACTGTAGTTGCACATGTTCCCTTCATAGCACAATTGCCTTTGTGATGACAAGTGAGTTTCTAAGAAAGAAACTTGGAGGTTGCCATTCTTTGCTAGGTGCTCATCCTTCAGTCATCTTCAGTGCATTGGAGAACCCGTTTGACCACCAGTCTCAAGCTAACGTTCTTCTTGGATCCTGCCACAGATTGGCATGTAGCAGAATCCATGTAGAGTTATTCTGTGTGGTTCCTGAGCTCTAGGAAGCATTCCATGTCTCTTAGTACTGGCGGTCTGCACTAGGATACGAAAAGTACAAGAATGACGGCCTCTGTGTTCGAGCCTTTGTGAGCAAAGCAGCGTTAGGAACAGCTAGATGCCGAGTCATGGGCAGTGAAGGACTTCTTTGGGTAAACCTCTAGATTGTTGCAAGTGGAAACAACTCACGTATCTCCTTTCTAAAGCACCTGGAGGTACAAAAGAGAGAAGGAAACATCAGGGTCAAAGCTCTGTGGGCCCTTTTCAATATAAGGCTTGAAGGGGAACTTGAGTTTCCTCATTGGGAGTAAGAGAGTTGCGGGCTCAATTCTCCCTGAAAAACACTGTAGTTGCACATGCTCCCTTCATAGCACAATTGCCTACGTGATGACAAGTGAGTTTCTAGGAAAGAAACTTGGAGGTTGCCATTCTTTGCTAGGTGCTCATCCTTCGGTAATCTTCAGTGAATTGGAGAACCCGTTTGACCACTAGCCTCAAGCTAACGTTCTTCTTGGATCCTGCCACAGATTGGCAGGCAGCAGAATCCATGTAGAGTTCTTCAGTGTGGTTCTTGAGCTCTAGGAAGCATTCCCGGTCTCTTAGTACTGTTGGATCTGCACTAGGATGAGAAACTTTCAAGAGGACGGCTTGTGTGTTAGGGGAGTTCTGAGCATTGAAGAGTTGGGAACAGCTAGAGGCCGAGTCATGGGAAGTGAAGGGCTTCTTTTGATAAACCTCTAGAATGTTGTAAGTTGAAACAACTCAGTATCTCCCTTCGAAAGCACCTTTGAGATACAAAAGAGAGAAGGAAACTGCAGGGACAATGCTCTGCGACCCTTTTGAAAATAAGGCTTGAAAGGAAACTTTATTTTCCTCTTTGGGATTTAGAGAGTTGTGGGCTCAATTCTCCCCGAGAAACACTGTAGTTGCACATGCTCCCTTCATAGCACAATTGCCTACGTGATGATAAGTGAGTTTCTAGGCAAGAAACTTGGAGGTTGCCATGCTATGCTAGGTGCTCATCCTTCAGTAATCGTCAGTGAATTGGAGAACCCGTTTGACAGCTAGCCTCAAGCTAACGTTCCTCTTGTATCCTGCCACAGATTGGCATGCAGCAGAATCCATGGAGCGTTCTTCGGTGTGGTTCCTGAGCTCTAGGATGCATTCCGGGTCTCTTAGTACTGGCAGTTCTGCACTAGGATGCGAAAAGTACAAGTAGGACGACCTGTGTGTTTGGGCCTTTCTGAGCAATGCAGCGTTGGGAACAGCTAGATGCCGAGTCATGGGCAGTGAAGGCCTTCTTTGGTTAAACCTCTAGAATGTTGCAAGTGGAAACAACTCACGTATCTCCTTTCTAAAGCACCTGGAGGTACAAAAGAGAGAAGGAAACATCAGGGTCAAAGCTCTGTGGGCCCCTTTTCAAAATAAGGCTTGAAGGGAAACTTGATTTCCCTCGTTGGGAGTAAGAGAGTTGCGGGCTCAATTCTCCCTGAGAAACACTGTAGTTGCACATGCTCCCTTCATAGCACAATTGCCTTTGTGATGCCAAGTGTGTTTCTAGGCAAGGAACTTGGAGGTTGCCATTCTTTGCTAGGTGCTCATCCTTCAGTAATCTTCAGTGACTTGGCGACCCGTTTGAACACTAGCCTCATGCTAGTCTACCTCTTATATCATGCCACAGATTGGCTTGCAAGTGAATCCATGTAGCGTTGTTCCGTGTGGTTCTTGGGCTCTAGGAAGCATTCCAGGTCTCAGTACTGTCGGATCTGCACTAGGATGAGAAACTTTCAAGAGGACGGCTTGTGTGTTTGGGGTTCGGAGCAGTGCAGCGTTGGGAACAGCTAGAGGCCGAGTGTTGGGAAGTGAAAGGCTTCTTGTGATAAACCTCTAGAATGCTGTAAGTTGAAACAACTCAAGTATCTCCCGTCTAAAGCACCGTTGAGGTACAAAATAGAGAAAGAAACAGCAGGGTCAATGCTCTGCGGGTCTTTTGTAAATAAGGCTTGAAAGGAAACTTTAGTTTCATCATTGGGATTTATAGAGTTGCGGGCTGAATTCCCCCTGAGAAACACTGTAGTTGCACATGTTCCCTTCATAGCACAATTGCCTTTGTGATGACAAGTGAGTTTCTAAGAAAGAAACTTGGAGGTTGCCATTCTTTGCTAGGTGCTCATCCTTCAGTCATCTTCAGTGCATTGGAGAACCCGTTTGACCACCAGTCTCAAGCTAACGTTCTTCTTGGATCCTGCCACAGATTGGCATGTAGCAGAATCCATGTAGAGTTATTCTGTGTGGTTCCTGAGCTCTAGGAAGCATTCCATGTCTCTTAGTACTGGCGGTCTGCACTAGGATACGAAAAGTACAAGAATGACGGCCTCTGTGTTCGAGCCTTTGTGAGCAAAGCAGCGTTAGGAACAGCTAGATGCCGAGTCATGGGCAGTGAAGGACTTCTTTGGGTAAACCTCTAGATTGTTGCAAGTGGAAACAACTCACGTATCTCCTTTCTAAAGCACCTGGAGGTACAAAAGAGAGAAGGAAACATCAGGGTCAAAGCTCTGTGGGCCCTTTTCAATATAAGGCTTGAAGGGGAACTTGAGTTTCCTCATTGGGAGTAAGAGAGTTGCGGGCTCAATTCTCCCTGAAAAACACTGTAGTTGCACATGCTCCCTTCATAGCACAATTGCCTACGTGATGACAAGTGAGTTTCTAGGAAAGAAACTTGGAGGTTGCCATTCTTTGCTAGGTGCTCATCCTTCGGTAATCTTCAGTGAATTGGAGAACCCGTTTGACCACTAGCCTCAAGCTAACGTTCTTCTTGGATCCTGCCACAGATTGGCAGGCAGCAGAATCCATGTAGAGTTCTTCAGTGTGGTTCTTGAGCTCTAGGAAGCATTCCCGGTCTCTTAGTACTGTTGGATCTGCACTAGGATGAGAAACTTTCAAGAGGACGGCTTGTGTGTTAGGGGAGTTCTGAGCATTGAAGAGTTGGGAACAGCTAGAGGCCGAGTCATGGGAAGTGAAGGGCTTCTTTTGATAAACCTCTAGAATGTTGTAAGTTGAAACAACTCAGTATCTCCCTTCGAAAGCACCTTTGAGATACAAAAGAGAGAAGGAAACTGCAGGGACAATGCTCTGCGACGCTTTTGAAAATAAGGCTTGAAAGGAAACTTTATTTTCCTCTTTGGGATTTAGAGAGTTGTGGGCTCAATTCTCCCCGAGAAACACTGTAGTTGCACATGCTCCCTTCATAGCACAATTGCCTACGTGATGATAAGTGAGTTTCTAGGCAAGAAACTTGGAGGTTGCCATGCTATGCTAGGTGCTCATCCTTCAGTAATCGTCAGTGAATTGGAGAACCCGTTTGACAGCTAGCCTCAAGCTAACGTTCCTCTTGTATCCTGCCACAGATTGGCATGCAGCAGAATCCATGGAGCGTTCTTCGGTGTGGTTCCTGAGCTCTAGGATGCATTCCGGGTCTCTTAGTACTGGCAGTTCTGCACTAGGATGCGAAAAGTACAAGTAGGACGACCTGTGTGTTTGGGCCTTTCTGAGCAATGCAGCGTTGGGAACAGCTAGATGCCGAGTCATGGGCAGTGAAGGCCTTCTTTGGTTAAACCTCTAGAATGTTGCAAGTGGAAACAACTCACGTATCTCCTTTCTAAAGCACCTGGAGGTACAAAAGAGAGAAGGAAACATCAGGGTCAAAGCTCTGTGGGCCCCTTTTCAAAATAAGGCTTGAAGGGAAACTTGATTTCCCTCGTTGGGAGTAAGAGAGTTGCGGGCTCAATTCTCCCTGAGAAACACTGTAGTTGCACATGCTCCCTTCATAGCACAATTGCCTTTGTGATGCCAAGTGTGTTTCTAGGCAAGGAACTTGGAGGTTGCCATTCTTTGCTAGGTGCTCATCCTTCACTAATCTTCAGTGACTTGGCGACCCGTTTGAACACTAGCCTCATGCTAGTCTACCTCTTATATCATGCCACAGATTGGCTTGCAAGTGAATCCATGTAGCGTTGTTCCGTGTGGTTCTTGGGCTCTAGGAAGCATTCCAGGTCTCAGTACTGTCGGATCTGCACTAGGATGAGAATCTTTCAAGGGGACGGCTTGTGTGTTTGGGGTTCGGAGCAGTGCAGCGTTGAGAACAGCTAGAGGCCGAGTGTTGGGAAGTGAAAGGCTTCTTGTGATAAACCTCTAGAATGCTGTAAGTTGAAACAACTCAAGTATCTCCCGTCTAAAGCACCGTTGAGGTACAAAATAGAGAAAGAAACAGCAGGGTCAATGCTCTGCGGGTCTTTTGTAAATAAGGCTTGAAAGGAAACTTTAGTTTCATCATTGGGATTTATAGAGTTGCGGGCTGAATTCCCCCTGAGAAACACTGTAGTTGCACATGTTCCCTTCATAGCACAATTGCCTTTGTGATGACAAGTGAGTTTCTAAGAAAGAAACTTGGAGGTTGCCATTCTTTGCTAGGTGCTCATCCTTCAGTCATCTTCAGTGCATTGGAGAACCCGTTTGACCACCAGTCTCAAGCTAACGTTCTTCTTGGATCCTGCCACAGATTGGCATGTAGCAGAATCCATGTAGAGTTATTCTGTGTGGTTCCTGAGCTCTAGGAAGCATTCCATGTCTCTTAGTACTGGCGGTCTGCACTAGGATACGAAAAGTACAAGAATGACGGCCTCTGTGTTCGAGCCTTTGTGAGCAAAGCAGCGTTAGGAACAGCTAGATGCCGAGTCATGGGCAGTGAAGGACTTCTTTGGGTAAACCTCTAGATTGTTGCAAGTGGAAACAACTCACGTATCTCCTTTCTAAAGCACCTGGAGGTACAAAAGAGAGAAGGAAACATCAGGGTCAAAGCTCTGTGGGCCCTTTTCAATATAAGGCTTGAAGGGGAACTTGAGTTTCCTCATTGGGAGTAAGAGAGTTGCGGGCTCAATTCTCCCTGAAAAACACTGTAGTTGCACATGCTCCCTTCATAGCACAATTGCCTACGTGATGACAAGTGAGTTTCTAGGAAAGAAACTTGGAGGTTGCCATTCTTTGCTAGGTGCTCATCCTTCGGTAATCTTCAGTGAATTGGAGAACCCGTTTGACCACTAGCCTCAAGCTAACGTTCTTCTTGGATCCTGCCACAGATTGGCAGGCAGCAGAATCCATGTAGAGTTCTTCAGTGTGGTTCTTGAGCTCTAGGAAGCATTCCCGGTCTCTTAGTACTGTTGGATCTGCACTAGGATGAGAAACGTTCAAGAGGACGGCTTGTGTGTTAGGGGAGTTCTGAGCATTGAAGAGTTGGGAACAGCTAGAGGCCGAGTCATGGGAAGTGAAGGGCTTCTTTTGATAAACCTCTAGAATGTTGTAAGTTGAAACAACTCAGTATCTCCCTTCGAAAGCACCTTTGAGATACAAAAGAGAGAAGGAAACTGCAGGGACAATGCTCTGCGACCCTTTTGAAAATAAGGCTTGAAAGGAAACTTTATTTTCCTCTTTGGGATTTAGAGAGTTGTGGGCTCAATTCTCCCCGAGGAACACTGTAGTTGCACATGCTCCCTTCATAGCACAATTGCCTTTGTGATGCCAAGTGTGTTTCTAGGCAAGGAACTTGGAGGTTGCCATTCTTTGCTAGGTGCTCATCCTTCAGTAATCTTCAGTGACTTGGCGACCCGTTTGAACACTAGCCTCATGCTAGTCTACCTCTTATATCATGCCACAGATTGGCTTGCAAGTGAATCCATGTAGCGTTGTTCCGTGTGGTTCTTGAGCTCTAGGAAGCATTCCAGGTCTCAGTACTGTCGGATCTGCACTAGGATGAGAAACTTTCAAGAGGACGGCTTGTGTGTTTGGGGTTCGGAGCAGTGCAGCGTTGGGAACAGCTAGAGGCCGTGTGTTGGGAAGTGAAAGGCTTCTTGTGATAAACCTCTAGAATGCTGTAAGTTGAAACAATTCAAGTATCTCCCGTCTAAAGCACCGTTGAGGTACAAAATAGAGAAAGAAACAGCAGGGTCAATGCTCGGCGGGTCTTTTGTAAATAAGGCTTGAAAGGAAACTTTAGTTTCATCAGTGGGATTTATAGAGCTGCGGGCTGAATTCCCCCTGAGAAACACTGTAGTTGCACATGTTCCCTTCATAGCACAATTGCCTTTGTGATGACAAGTGAGTTTCTAAGAAAGAAACTTGGAGGTTGCCATTCTTTGCTAGGTGCTCATCCTTCAGTCATCTTCAGTGCATTGGAGAACCCGTTTGACCACCATTCTCAAGCTAACGTTCTTCTTGGATCCTGCCACAGATTGGCATGTAGCAGAATCCATGTAGAGTTATTCTGTGTGGTTCCTGAGCTCTAGGAAGCATTCCATGTCTCTTAGTACTGGCGGTCTGCACTAGGATACGAAAAGTACAAGAATGACGGCCTCTGTGTTCGAGCCTTTGTGAGCAAAGCAGCGTTAGGAACAGCTAGATGCCGAGTCATGGGCAGTGAAGGACTTCTTTGGGTAAACCTCTAGATTGTTGCAAGTGGAAACAACTCACGTATCTCCTTTCTAAAGCACCTGGAGGTACAAAAGAGAGAAGGAAACATCAGGGTCAAAGCTCTGTGGGCCCTTTTCAATATAAGGCTTGAAGGGGAACTTGAGTTTCCTCATTGGGAGTAAGAGAGTTGCGGGCTCAATTCTCCCTGAAAAACACTGTAGTTGCACATGCTCCCTTCATAGCACAATTGCCTACGTGATGACAAGTGAGTTTCTAGGAAAGAAACTTGGAGGTTGCCATTCTTTGCTAGGTGCTCATCCTTCGGTAATCTTCAGTGAATTGGAGAACCCGTTTGACCACTAGCCTCAAGCTAACGTTCTTCTTGGATCCTGCCACAGATTGGCAGGCAGCAGAATCCATGTAGAGTTCTTCAGTGTGGTTCTTGAGCTCTAGGAAGCATTCCCGGTCTCTTAGTACTGTTGGATCTGCACTAGGATGAGAAACTTTCAAGAGGACGGCTTGTGTGTTAGGGGAGTTCTGAGCATTGAAGAGTTGGGAACAGCTAGAGGCCGAGTCATGGGAAGTGAAGGGCTTCTTTTGATAAACCTCTAGAATGTTGTAAGTTGAAACAACTCAGTATCTCCCTTCGAAAGCACCTTTGAGATACAAAAGAGAGAAGGAAACTGCAGGGACAATGCTCTGCGACGCTTTTGAAAATAAGGCTTGAAAGGAAACTTTATTTTCCTCTTTGGGATTTAGAGAGTTGTGGGCTCAATTCTCCCCGAGAAACACTGTAGTTGCACATGCTCCCTTCATAGCACAATTGCCTACGTGATGATAAGTGAGTTTCTAGGCAAGAAACTTGGAGGTTGCCATGCTATGCTAGGTGCTCATCCTTCAGTAATCGTCAGTGAATTGGAGAACCCGTTTGACAGCTAGCCTCAAGCTAACGTTCCTCTTGTATCCTGCCACAGATTGGCATGCAGCAGAATCCATGGAGCGTTCTTCGGTGTGGTTCCTGAGCTCTAGGATGCATTCCGGGTCTCTTAGTACTGGCAGTTCTGCACTAGGATGCGAAAAGTACAAGTAGGACGACCTGTGTGTTTGGGCCTTTCTGAGCAATGCAGCGTTGGGAACAGCTAGATGCCGAGTCATGGGCAGTGAAGGCCTTCTTTGGTTAAACCTCTAGAATGTTGCAAGTGGAAACAACTCACGTATCTCCTTTCTAAAGCACCTGGAGGTACAAAAGAGAGAAGGAAACATCAGGGTCAAAGCTCTGTGGGCCCCTTTTCAAAATAAGGCTTGAAGGGAAACTTGATTTCCCTCGTTGGGAGTAAGAGAGTTGCGGGCTCAATTCTCCCTGAGAAACACTGTAGTTGCACATGCTCCCTTCATAGCACAATTGCCTTTGTGATGCCAAGTGTGTTTCTAGGCAAGGAACTTGGAGGTTGCCATTCTTTGCTAGGTGCTCATCCTTCACTAATCTTCAGTGACTTGGCGACCCGTTTGAACACTAGCCTCATGCTAGTCTACCTCTTATATCATGCCACAGATTGGCTTGCAAGTGAATCCATGTAGCGTTGTTCCGTGTGGTTCTTGGGCTCTAGGAAGCATTCCAGGTCTCAGTACTGTCGGATCTGCACTAGGATGAGAATCTTTCAAGGGGACGGCTTGTGTGTTTGGGGTTCGGAGCAGTGCAGCGTTGAGAACAGCTAGAGGCCGAGTGTTGGGAAGTGAAAGGCTTCTTGTGATAAACCTCTAGAATGCTGTAAGTTGAAACAACTCAAGTATCTCCCGTCTAAAGCACCGTTGAGGTACAAAATAGAGAAAGAAACAGCAGGGTCAATGCTCTGCGGGTCTTTTGTAAATAAGGCTTGAAAGGAAACTTTAGTTTCATCATTGGGATTTATAGAGTTGCGGGCTGAATTCCCCCTGAGAAACACTGTAGTTGCACATGTTCCCTTCATAGCACAATTGCCTTTGTGATGACAAGTGAGTTTCTAAGAAAGAAACTTGGAGGTTGCCATTCTTTGCTAGGTGCTCATCCTTCAGTCATCTTCAGTGCATTGGAGAACCCGTTTGACCACCAGTCTCAAGCTAACGTTCTTCTTGGATCCTGCCACAGATTGGCATGTAGCAGAATCCATGTAGAGTTATTCTGTGTGGTTCCTGAGCTCTAGGAAGCATTCCATGTCTCTTAGTACTGGCGGTCTGCACTAGGATACGAAAAGTACAAGAATGACGGCCTCTGTGTTCGAGCCTTTGTGAGCAAAGCAGCGTTAGGAACAGCTAGATGCCGAGTCATGGGCAGTGAAGGACTTCTTTGGGTAAACCTCTAGATTGTTGCAAGTGGAAACAACTCACGTATCTCCTTTCTAAAGCACCTGGAGGTACAAAAGAGAGAAGGAAACATCAGGGTCAAAGCTCTGTGGGCCCTTTTCAATATAAGGCTTGAAGGGGAACTTGAGTTTCCTCATTGGGAGTAAGAGAGTTGCGGGCTCAATTCTCCCTGAAAAACACTGTAGTTGCACATGCTCCCTTCATAGCACAATTGCCTACGTGATGACAAGTGAGTTTCTAGGAAAGAAACTTGGAGGTTGCCATTCTTTGCTAGGTGCTCATCCTTCGGTAATCTTCAGTGAATTGGAGAACCCGTTTGACCACTAGCCTCAAGCTAACGTTCTTCTTGGATCCTGCCACAGATTGGCAGGCAGCAGAATCCATGTAGAGTTCTTCAGTGTGGTTCTTGAGCTCTAGGAAGCATTCCCGGTCTCTTAGTACTGTTGGATCTGCACTAGGATGAGAAACGTTCAAGAGGACGGCTTGTGTGTTAGGGGAGTTCTGAGCATTGAAGAGTTGGGAACAGCTAGAGGCCGAGTCATGGGAAGTGAAGGGCTTCTTTTGATAAACCTCTAGAATGTTGTAAGTTGAAACAACTCAGTATCTCCCTTCGAAAGCACCTTTGAGATACAAAAGAGAGAAGGAAACTGCAGGGACAATGCTCTGCGACCCTTTTGAAAATAAGGCTTGAAAGGAAACTTTATTTTCCTCTTTGGGATTTAGAGAGTTGTGGGCTCAATTCTCCCCGAGGAACACTGTAGTTGCACATGCTCCCTTCATAGCACAATTGCCTTTGTGATGCCAAGTGTGTTTCTAGGCAAGGAACTTGGAGGTTGCCATTCTTTGCTAGGTGCTCATCCTTCAGTAATCTTCAGTGACTTGGCGACCCGTTTGAACACTAGCCTCATGCTAGTCTACCTCTTATATCATGCCACAGATTGGCTTGCAAGTGAATCCATGTAGCGTTGTTCCGTGTGGTTCTTGAGCTCTAGGAAGCATTCCAGGTCTCAGTACTGTCGGATCTGCACTAGGATGAGAAACTTTCAAGAGGACGGCTTGTGTGTTTGGGGTTCGGAGCAGTGCAGCGTTGGGAACAGCTAGAGGCCGTGTGTTGGGAAGTGAAAGGCTTCTTGTGATAAACCTCTAGAATGCTGTAAGTTGAAACAATTCAAGTATCTCCCGTCTAAAGCACCGTTGAGGTACAAAATAGAGAAAGAAACAGCAGGGTCAATGCTCGGCGGGTCTTTTGTAAATAAGGCTTGAAAGGAAACTTTAGTTTCATCAGTGGGATTTATAGAGCTGCGGGCTGAATTCCCCCTGAGAAACACTGTAGTTGCACATGTTCCCTTCATAGCACAATTGCCTTTGTGATGACAAGTGAGTTTCTAAGAAAGAAACTTGGAGGTTGCCATTCTTTGCTAGGTGCTCATCCTTCAGTCATCTTCAGTGCATTGGAGAACCCGTTTGACCACCATTCTCAAGCTAACGTTCTTCTTGGATCCTGCCACAGATTGGCATGTAGCAGAATCCATGTAGAGTTATTCTGTGTGGTTCCTGAGCTCTAGGAAGCATTCCATGTCTCTTAGTACTGGCGGTCTGCACTAGGATACGAAAAGTACAAGAATGACGGCCTCTGTGTTCGAGCCTTTGTGAGCAAAGCAGCGTTAGGAACAGCTAGATGCCGAGTCATGGGCAGTGAAGGACTTCTTTGGGTAAACCTCTAGATTGTTGCAAGTGGAAACAACTCACGTATCTCCTTTCTAAAGCACCTGGAGGTACAAAAGAGAGAAGGAAACATCAGGGTCAAAGCTCTGTGGGCCCTTTTCAATATAAGGCTTGAAGGGGAACTTGAGTTTCCTCATTGGGAGTAAGAGAGTTGCGGGCTCAATTCTCCCTGAAAAACACTGTAGTTGCACATGCTCCCTTCATAGCACAATTGCCTACGTGATGACAAGTGAGTTTCTAGGAAAGAAACTTGGAGGTTGCCATTCTTTGCTAGGTGCTCATCCTTCGGTAATCTTCAGTGAATTGGAGAACCCGTTTGACCACTAGCCTCAAGCTAACGTTCTTCTTGGATCCTGCCACAGATTGGCAGGCAGCAGAATCCATGTAGAGTTCTTCAGTGTGGTTCTTGAGCTCTAGGAAGCATTCCCGGTCTCTTAGTACTGTTGGATCTGCACTAGGATGAGAAACTTTCAAGAGGACGGCTTGTGTGTTAGGGGAGTTCTGAGCATTGAAGAGTTGGGAACAGCTAGAGGCCGAGTCATGGGAAGTGAAGGGCTTCTTTTGATAAACCTCTAGAATGTTGTAAGTTGAAACAACTCAGTATCTCCCTTCGAAAGCACCTTTGAGATACAAAAGAGAGAAGGAAACTGCAGGGACAATGCTCTGCGACCCTTTTGAAAATAAGGCTTGAAAGGAAACTTTATTTTCCTCTTTGGGATTTAGAGAGTTGTGGGCTCAATTCTCCCCGAGAAACACTGTAGTTGCACATGCTCCCTTCATAGCACAATTGCCTACGTGATGATAAGTGAGTTTCTAGGCAAGAAACTTGGAGGTTGCCATGCTATGCTAGGTGCTCATCCTTCAGTAATCGTCAGTGAATTGGAGAACCCGTTTGACAGCTAGCCTCAAGCTAACGTTCCTCTTGTATCCTGCCACAGATTGGCATGCAGCAGAATCCATGGAGCGTTCTTCGGTGTGGTTCCTGAGCTCTAGGATGCATTCCGGGTCTCTTAGTACTGGCAGTTCTGCACTAGGATGCGAAAAGTACAAGTAGGACGACCTGTGTGTTTGGGCCTTTCTGAGCAATGCAGCGTTGGGAACAGCTAGATGCCGAGTCATGGGCAGTGAAGGCCTTCTTTGGTTAAACCTCTAGAATGTTGCAAGTGGAAACAACTCACGTATCTCCTTTCTAAAGCACCTGGAGGTACAAAAGAGAGAAGGAAACATCAGGGTCAAAGCTCTGTGGGCCCCTTTTCAAAATAAGGCTTGAAGGGAAACTTGATTTCCCTCGTTGGGAGTAAGAGAGTTGCGGGCTCAATTCTCCCTGAGAAACACTGTAGTTGCACATGCTCCCTTCATAGCACAATTGCCTTTGTGATGCCAAGTGTGTTTCTAGGCAAGGAACTTGGAGGTTGCCATTCTTTGCTAGGTGCTCATCCTTCACTAATCTTCAGTGACTTGGCGACCCGTTTGAACACTAGCCTCATGCTAGTCTACCTCTTATATCATGCCACAGATTGGCTTGCAAGTGAATCCATGTAGCGTTGTTCCGTGTGGTTCTTGGGCTCTAGGAAGCATTCCAGGTCTCAGTACTGTCGGATCTGCACTAGGATGAGAATCTTTCAAGGGGACGGCTTGTGTGTTTGGGGTTCGGAGCAGTGCAGCGTTGAGAACAGCTAGAGGCCGAGTGTTGGGAAGTGAAAGGCTTCTTGTGATAAACCTCTAGAATGCTGTAAGTTGAAACAACTCAAGTATCTCCCGTCTAAAGCACCGTTGAGGTACAAAATAGAGAAAGAAACAGCAGGGTCAATGCTCTGCGGGTCTTTTGTAAATAAGGCTTGAAAGGAAACTTTAGTTTCATCATTGGGATTTATAGAGTTGCGGGCTGAATTCCCCCTGAGAAACACTGTAGTTGCACATGTTCCCTTCATAGCACAATTGCCTTTGTGATGACAAGTGAGTTTCTAAGAAAGAAACTTGGAGGTTGCCATTCTTTGCTAGGTGCTCATCCTTCAGTCATCTTCAGTGCATTGGAGAACCCGTTTGACCACCAGTCTCAAGCTAACGTTCTTCTTGGATCCTGCCACAGATTGGCATGTAGCAGAATCCATGTAGAGTTATTCTGTGTGGTTCCTGAGCTCTAGGAAGCATTCCATGTCTCTTAGTACTGGCGGTCTGCACTAGGATACGAAAAGTACAAGAATGACGGCCTCTGTGTTCGAGCCTTTGTGAGCAAAGCAGCGTTAGGAACAGCTAGATGCCGAGTCATGGGCAGTGAAGGACTTCTTTGGGTAAACCTCTAGATTGTTGCAAGTGGAAACAACTCACGTATCTCCTTTCTAAAGCACCTGGAGGTACAAAAGAGAGAAGGAAACATCAGGGTCAAAGCTCTGTGGGCCCTTTTCAATATAAGGCTTGAAGGGGAACTTGAGTTTCCTCATTGGGAGTAAGAGAGTTGCGGGCTCAATTCTCCCTGAAAAACACTGTAGTTGCACATGCTCCCTTCATAGCACAATTGCCTACGTGATGACAAGTGAGTTTCTAGGAAAGAAACTTGGAGGTTGCCATTCTTTGCTAGGTGCTCATCCTTCGGTAATCTTCAGTGAATTGGAGAACCCGTTTGACCACTAGCCTCAAGCTAACGTTCTTCTTGGATCCTGCCACAGATTGGCAGGCAGCAGAATCCATGTAGAGTTCTTCAGTGTGGTTCTTGAGCTCTAGGAAGCATTCCCGGTCTCTTAGTACTGTTGGATCTGCACTAGGATGAGAAACGTTCAAGAGGACGGCTTGTGTGTTAGGGGAGTTCTGAGCATTGAAGAGTTGGGAACAGCTAGAGGCCGAGTCATGGGAAGTGAAGGGCTTCTTTTGATAAACCTCTAGAATGTTGTAAGTTGAAACAACTCAGTATCTCCCTTCGAAAGCACCTTTGAGATACAAAAGAGAGAAGGAAACTGCAGGGACAATGCTCTGCGACCCTTTTGAAAATAAGGCTTGAAAGGAAACTTTATTTTCCTCTTTGGGATTTAGAGAGTTGTGGGCTCAATTCTCCCCGAGGAACACTGTAGTTGCACATGCTCCCTTCATAGCACAATTGCCTTTGTGATGCCAAGTGTGTTTCTAGGCAAGGAACTTGGAGGTTGCCATTCTTTGCTAGGTGCTCATCCTTCAGTAATCTTCAGTGACTTGGCGACCCGTTTGAACACTAGCCTCATGCTAGTCTACCTCTTATATCATGCCACAGATTGGCTTGCAAGTGAATCCATGTAGCGTTGTTCCGTGTGGTTCTTGAGCTCTAGGAAGCATTCCAGGTCTCAGTACTGTCGGATCTGCACTAGGATGAGAAACTTTCAAGAGGACGGCTTGTGTGTTTGGGGTTCGGAGCAGTGCAGCGTTGGGAACAGCTAGAGGCCGTGTGTTGGGAAGTGAAAGGCTTCTTGTGATAAACCTCTAGAATGCTGTAAGTTGAAACAATTCAAGTATCTCCCGTCTAAAGCACCGTTGAGGTACAAAATAGAGAAAGAAACAGCAGGGTCAATGCTCGGCGGGTCTTTTGTAAATAAGGCTTGAAAGGAAACTTTAGTTTCATCAGTGGGATTTATAGAGCTGCGGGCTGAATTCCCCCTGAGAAACACTGTAGTTGCACATGTTCCCTTCATAGCACAATTGCCTTTGTGATGACAAGTGAGTTTCTAAGAAAGAAACTTGGAGGTTGCCATTCTTTGCTAGGTGCTCATCCTTCAGTCATCTTCAGTGCATTGGAGAACCCGTTTGACCACCATTCTCAAGCTAACGTTCTTCTTGGATCCTGCCACAGATTGGCATGTAGCAGAATCCATGTAGAGTTATTCTGTGTGGTTCCTGAGCTCTAGGAAGCATTCCATGTCTCTTAGTACTGGCGGTCTGCACTAGGATACGAAAAGTACAAGAATGACGGCCTCTGTGTTCGAGCCTTTGTGAGCAAAGCAGCGTTAGGAACAGCTAGATGCCGAGTCATGGGCAGTGAAGGACTTCTTTGGGTAAACCTCTAGATTGTTGCAAGTGGAAACAACTCACGTATCTCCTTTCTAAAGCACCTGGAGGTACAAAAGAGAGAAGGAAACATCAGGGTCAAAGCTCTGTGGGCCCTTTTCAATATAAGGCTTGAAGGGGAACTTGAGTTTCCTCATTGGGAGTAAGAGAGTTGCGGGCTCAATTCTCCCTGAAAAACACTGTAGTTGCACATGCTCCCTTCATAGCACAATTGCCTACGTGATGA
The DNA here is from genome assembly GCF_028564815.1 of Eubalaena glacialis. Classification (NCBI taxonomy): domain Eukaryota; kingdom Metazoa; phylum Chordata; class Mammalia; order Artiodactyla; family Balaenidae; genus Eubalaena; species Eubalaena glacialis. Next base: position 54,695,102 of record NC_083722.1, on the reverse strand, counting down.
CAAGTGAGTTTCTAGGAAAGAAACTTGGAGGTTGCCATTCTTTGCTAGGTGCTCATCCTTCGGTAATCTTCAGTGAATTGGAGAACCCGTTTGACCACTAGCCTCAAGCTAACGTTCTTCTTGGATCCTGCCACAGATTGGCAGGCAGCAGAATCCATGTAGAGTTCTTCAGTGTGGTTCTTGAGCTCTAGGAAGCATTCCCGGTCTCTTAGTACTGTTGGATCTGCACTAGGATGAGAAACTTTCAAGAGGACGGCTTGTGTGTTAGGGGAGTTCTGAGCATTGAAGAGTTGGGAACAGCTAGAGGCCGAGTCATGGGAAGTGAAGGGCTTCTTTTGATAAACCTCTAGAATGTTGTAAGTTGAAACAACTCAGTATCTCCCTTCGAAAGCACCTTTGAGATACAAAAGAGAGAAGGAAACTGCAGGGACAATGCTCTGCGACCCTTTTGAAAATAAGGCTTGAAAGGAAACTTTATTTTCCTCTTTGGGATTTAGAGAGTTGTGGGCTCAATTCTCCCCGAGAAACACTGTAGTTGCACATGCTCCCTTCATAGCACAATTGCCTACGTGATGACAAGTGAGTTTCTAGGAAAGAAACTTGGAGGTTGCCATGCTATGCTAGGTGCTCATCCTTCAGTAATCGTCAGTGAATTGGAGAACCCGTTTGACAGCTAGCCTCAAGCTAACGTTCCTCTTGTATCCTGCCACAGATTGGCATGCAGCAGAATCCATGGAGCGTTCTTCGGTGTGGTTCCTGAGCTCTAGGATGCATTCCGGGTCTCTTAGTACTGGCAGTTCTGCACTAGGATGCGAAAAGTACAAGTAGGACGACCTGTGTGTTTGGGCCTTTCTGAGCAATGCAGCGTTGGGAACAGCTAGATGCCGAGTCATGGGCAGTGAAGGCCTTCTTTGGTTAAACCTCTAGAATGTTGCAAGTGGAAACAACTCACGTATCTCCTTTCTAAAGCACCTGGAGGTACAAAAGAGAGAAGGAAACATCAGGGTCAAAGCTCTGTGGGCCCCTTTTCAAAATAAGGCTTGAAGGGAAACTTGATTTCCCTCGTTGGGAGTAAGAGAGTTGCGGGCTCAATTCTCCCTGAGAAACACTGTAGTTGCACATGCTCCCTTCATAGCACAATTGCCTTTGTGATGCCAAGTGTGTTTCTAGCAAGGAACTTGGAGGTTGCCATTCTTTGCTAGGTGCTCATCCTTCAGTAATCTTCAGTGACTTGGCGACCCGTTTGAACACTAGCCTCATGCTAGTCTACCTCTTATATCATGCCACAGATTGGCTTGCAAGTGAATCCATGTAGCGTTGTTCCGTGTGGTTCTTGGGCTCTAGGAAGCATTCCAGGTCTCAGTACTGTCGGATCTGCACTAGGATGAGAATCTTTCAAGGGGACGGCTTGTGTGTTTGGGGTTCGGAGCAGTGCAGCGTTGGGAACAGCTAGATGCCGAGTGTTGGGAAGTGAAAGGCTTCTTGTGATAAACCTCTAGAATGCTGTAAGTTGAAACAACTCAAGTATCTCCCGTCTAAAGCACCGTTGAGGTACAAAATAGAGAAAGAAACAGCAGGGTCAATGCTCGGCGGGTCTTTTGTAAATAAGGCTTGAAAGGAAACTTTAGTTTCATCATTGGGATTTATAGAGCTGCGGGCTGAATTCCCCCTGAGAAACACTGTAGTTGCACATGTTCCCTTCATAGCACAATTGCCTTTGTGATGACAAGTGAGTTTCTAAGAAAGAAACTTGGAGGTTGCCATTCTTTGCTAGGTGCTCATCCTTCAGTCATCTTCAGTGCATTGGAGAACCCGTTTGACCACCAGTCTCAAGCTAACGTTCTTCTTGGATCCTGCCACAGATTGGCATGTAGCAGAATCCATGTAGAGTTATTCTGTGTGGTTCCTGAGCTCTAGGAAGCATTCCATGTCTCTTAGTACTGGCGGGCTGCACTAGGATACGAAAAGTACAAGAATGACGGCCTCTGTGTTCGAGCCTTTGTGAGCAAAGCAGCGTTAGGAACAGCTAGATGCCGAGTCATGGGCAGTGAAGGACTTCTTTGGTTAAACCTCTAGATTGTTGCAAGTGGAAACAACTCACGTATCTCCTTTCTAAAGCACCTGGAGGTACAAAAGAGAGAAGGAAACATCAGGGTCAAAGCTCTGTGGGCCCTTTTCAATATAAGGCTTGAAGGGGAACTTGAGTTTCCTCATTGGGAGTAAGAGAGTTGCGGGCTCAATTCTCCCTGAAAAACACTGTAGTTGCACATGCTCCCTTCATAGCACAATTGCCTACGTGATGACAAGTGAGTTTCTAGGAAAGAAACTTGGAGGTTGCCATTCTTTGCTAGGTGCTCATCCTTCGGTAATCTTCAGTGAATTGGAGAACCCGTTTGACCACTAGCCTCAAGCTAACGTTCTTCTTGGATCCTGCCACAGATTGGCATGCAGCAGAATCCATGTAGAGTTCTTCAGTGTGGTTCTTGAGCTCTAGGAAGCATTCCCGGTCTCTTAGTACTGTTGGATCTGCACTAGGATGAGAAACGTTCAAGAGGACGGCTTGTGTGTTAGGGGAGTTCTGAGCATTGAAGAGTTGGGAACAGCTAGAGGCCGAGTCATGGGAAGTGAAGGGCTTCTTTTGATAAACCTCTAGAATGTTGTAAGTTGAAACAACTCAGTATCTCCCTTCGAAAGCACCTTTGAGATACAAAAGAGAGAAGGAAACTGCAGGGACAATGCTCTGCGACCCTTTTGAAAATAAGGCTTGAAAGGAAACTTTATTTTCCTCTTTGGGATTTAGAGAGTTGTGGGCTCAATTCTCCCCGAGAAACACTGTAGTTGCACATGCTCCCTTCATAGCACAATTGCCTTTGTGATGCCAAGTGTGTTTCTAGGCAAGGAACTTGGAGGTTGCCATTCTTTGCTAGGTGCTCATCCTTCAGTAATCTTCAGTGACTTGGCGACCCGTTTGAACACTAGCCTCATGCTAGTCTACCTCTTATATCATGCCACAGATTGGCTTGCAAGTGAATCCATGTAGCGTTGTTCCGTGTGGTTCTTGAGCTCTAGGAAGCATTCCAGGTCTCAGTACTGTCGGATCTGCACTAGGATGAGAAACTTTCAAGAGGACGGCTTGTGTGTTTGGGGTTCGGAGCAGTGCAGCGTTGGGAACAGCTAGAGGCCGAGTGTTGGGAAGTGAAAGGCTTCTTGTGATAAACCTCTAGAATGCTGTAAGTTGAAACAACTCAAGTATCTCCCGTCTAAAGCACCGTTGAGGTACAAAATAGAGAAAGAAACAGCAGGGTCAATGCTCTGCGGGTCTTTTGTAAATAAGGCTTGAAAGGAAACTTTAGTTTCATCATTGGGATTTATAGAGTTGCGGGCTGAATTCCCCCTGAGAAACACTGTAGTTGCACATGTTCCCTTCATAGCACAATTGCCTTTGTGATGACAAGTGAGTTTCTAAGAAAGAAACTTGGAGGTTGCCATTCTTTGCTAGGTGCTCATCCTTCAGTCATCTTCAGTGCATTGGAGAACCCGTTTGACCACCAGTCTCAAGCTAACGTTCTTCTTGGATCCTGCCACAGATTGGCAGGCAGCAGAATCCATGTAGAGTTCTTCAGTGTGGTTCTTGAGCTCTAGGAAGCATTCCCGGTCTCTTAGTACTGTTGGATCTGCACTAGGATGAGAAACGTTCAAGAGGACGGCTTGTGTTAGGGGAGTTCTGAGCATTGAAGAGTTGGGAACAGCTAGAGGCCGAGTCATGGGAAGTGAAGGGCTTCTTTTGATAAACCTCTAGAATGTTGTAAGTTGAAACAACTCAGTATCTCCCTTCGAAAGCACCTTTGAGATACAAAAGCGAGAAGGAAACTGCAGGGACAATGCTCTGCGACCCTTTTGAAAATAAGGCTTGAAAGGAAACTTTATTTTCCTCTTTGGGATTTAGAGAGTTGTGGGCTCAATTCTCCCCGAGAAACACTGTAGTTGCACATGCTCCCTTCATAGCACAATTGCCTACGTGATGATAAGTGAGTTTCTAGGCAAGAAACTTGGAGGTTGCCATGCTATGCTAGGTGCTCATCCTTCAGTAATCGTCAGTGAATTGGAGAACCCGTTTGACAGCTAGCCTCAAGCTAACGTTCCTCTTGTATCCTGCCACAGATTGGCATGCAGCAGAATCCATGGAGCGTTCTTCGGTGTGGTTCCTGAGCTCTAGGATGCATTCCGGGTCTCTTAGTACTGGCAGTTCTGCACTAGGATGCGAAAAGTACAAGTAGGACGACCTGTGTGTTTGGGCCTTTCTGAGCAATGCAGCGTTGGGAACAGCTAGATGCCGAGTCATGGGCAGTGAAGGCCTTCTTTGGTTAAACCTCTAGAATGTTGCAAGTGGAAACAACTCACGTATCTCCTTTCTAAAGCACCTGGAGGTACAAAAGAGAGAAGGAAACATCAGGGTCAAAGCTCTGTGGGCCCCTTTTCAAAATAAGGCTTGAAGGGAAACTTGATTTCCCTCGTTGGGAGTAAGAGAGTTGCGGGCTCAATTCTCCCTGAGAAACACTGTAGTTGCACATGCTCCCTTCATAGCACAATTGCCTTTGTGATGCCAAGTGTGTTTCTAGCAAGGAACTTGGAGGTTGCCATTCTTTGCTAGGTGCTCATCCTTCAGTAATCTTCAGTGACTTGGCGACCCGTTTGAACACTAGCCTCATGCTAGTCTACCTCTTATATCATGCCACAGATTGGCTTGCAAGTGAATCCATGTAGCGTTGTTCCGTGTGGTTCTTGGGCTCTAGGAAGCATTCCAGGTCTCAGTACTGTCGGATCTGCACTAGGATGAGAATCTTTCAAGGGGACGGCTTGTGTGTTTGGGGTTCGGAGCAGTGCAGCGTTGGGAACAGCTAGAGGCCGAGTGTTGGGAAGTGAAAGGCTTCTTGTGATAAACCTCTAGAATGCTGTAAGTTGAAACAACTCAAGTATCTCCCGTCTAAAGCACCGTTGAGGTACAAAATAGAGAAAGAAACAGCAGGGTCAATGCTCGGCGGGTCTTTTGTAAATAAGGCTTGAAAGGAAACTTTAGTTTCATCATTGGGATTTATAGAGCTGCGGGCTGAATTCCCCCTGAGAAACACTGTAGTTGCACATGTTCCCTTCATAGCACAATTGCCTTTGTGATGACAAGTGAGTTTCTAAGAAAGAAACTTGGAGGTTGCCATTCTTTGCTAGGTGCTCATCCTTCAGTCATCTTCAGTGCATTGGAGAACCCGTTTGACCACCAGTCTCAAGCTAACGTTCTTCTTGGATCCTGCCACAGATTGGCATGTAGCAGAATCCATGTAGAGTTATTCTGTGTGGTTCCTGAGCTCTAGGAAGCATTCCATGTCTCTTAGTACTGGCGGGCTGCACTAGGATACGAAAAGTACAAGAATGACGGCCTCTGTGTTCGAGCCTTTGTGAGCAAAGCAGCGTTAGGAACAGCTAGATGCCGAGTCATGGGCAGTGAAGGACTTCTTTGGGTAAACCTCTAGATTGTTGCAAGTGGAAACAACTCACGTATCTCCTTTCTAAAGCACCTGGAGGTACAAAAGAGAGAAGGAAACATCAGGGTCAAAGCTCTGTGGGCCCTTTTCAATATAAGGCTTGAAGGGGAACTTGAGTTTCCTCATTGGGAGTAAGAGAGTTGCGGGCTCAATTCTCCCTGAAAAACACTGTAGTTGCACATGCTCCCTTCATAGCACAATTGCCTACGTGATGACAAGTGAGTTTCTAGGAAAGAAACTTGGAGGTTGCCATTCTTTGCTAGGTGCTCATCCTTCGGTAATCTTCAGTGAATTGGAGAACCCGTTTGACCACTAGCCTCAAGCTAACGTTCTTCTTGGATCCTGCCACAGATTGGCATGCAGCAGAATCCATGTAGAGTTCTTCAGTGTGGTTCTTGAGCTCTAGGAAGCATTCCCGGTCTCTTAGTACTGTTGGATCTGCACTAGGATGAGAAACGTTCAAGAGGACGGCTTGTGTTAGGGGAGTTCTGAGCATTGAAGAGTTGGGAACAGCTAGAGGCCGAGTCATGGGAAGTGAAGGGCTTCTTTTGATAAACCTCTAGAATGTTGTAAGTTGAAACAACTCAGTATCTCCCTTCGAAAGCACCTTTGAGATACAAAAGCGAGAAGGAAACTGCAGGGACAATGCTCTGCGACCCTTTTGAAAATAAGGCTTGAAAGGAAACTTTATTTTCCTCTTTGGGATTTAGAGAGTTGTGGGCTCAATTCTCCCCGAGAAACACTGTAGTTGCACATGCTCCCTTCATAGCACAATTGCCTACGTGATGATAAGTGAGTTTCTAGGCAAGAAACTTGGAGGTTGCCATGCTATGCTAGGTGCTCATCCTTCAGTAATCGTCAGTGAATTGGAGAACCCGTTTGACAGCTAGCCTCAAGCTAACGTTCCTCTTGTATCCTGCCACAGATTGGCATGCAGCAGAATCCATGGAGCGTTCTTCGGTGTGGTTCCTGAGCTCTAGGATGCATTCCGGGTCTCTTAGTACTGGCAGTTCTGCACTAGGATGCGAAAAGTACAAGTAGGACGACCTGTGTGTTTGGGCCTTTCTGAGCAATGCAGCGTTGGGAACAGCTAGATGCCGAGTCATGGGCAGTGAAGGCCTTCTTTGGTTAAACCTCTAGAATGTTGCAAGTGGAAACAACTCACGTATCTCCTTTCTAAAGCACCTGGAGGTACAAAAGAGAGAAGGAAACATCAGGGTCAAAGCTCTGTGGGCCCCTTTTCAAAATAAGGCTTGAAGGGAAACTTGATTTCCCTCGTTGGGAGTAAGAGAGTTGCGGGCTCAATTCTCCCTGAGAAACACTGTAGTTGCACATGCTCCCTTCATAGCACAATTGCCTTTGTGATGCCAAGTGTGTTTCTAGCAAGGAACTTGGAGGTTGCCATTCTTTGCTAGGTGCTCATCCTTCAGTAATCTTCAGTGACTTGGCGACCCGTTTGAACACTAGCCTCATGCTAGTCTACCTCTTATATCATGCCACAGATTGGCTTGCAAGTGAATCCATGTAGCGTTGTTCCGTGTGGTTCTTGGGCTCTAGGAAGCATTCCAGGTCTCAGTACTGTCGGATCTGCACTAGGATGAGAATCTTTCAAGGGGACGGCTTGTGTGTTTGGGGTTCGGAGCAGTGCAGCGTTGGGAACAGCTAGAGGCCGAGTGTTGGGAAGTGAAAGGCTTCTTGTGATAAACCTCTAGAATGCTGTAAGTTGAAACAACTCAAGTATCTCCCGTCTAAAGCACCGTTGAGGTACAAAATAGAGAAAGAAACAGCAGGGTCAATGCTCGGCGGGTCTTTTGTAAATAAGGCTTGAAAGGAAACTTTAGTTTCATCATTGGGATTTATAGAGCTGCGGGCTGAATTCCCCCTGAGAAACACTGTAGTTGCACATGTTCCCTTCATAGCACAATTGCCTTTGTGATGACAAGTGAGTTTCTAAGAAAGAAACTTGGAGGTTGCCATTCTTTGCTAGGTGCTCATCCTTCAGTCATCTTCAGTGCATTGGAGAACCCGTTTGACCACCAGTCTCAAGCTAACGTTCTTCTTGGATCCTGCCACAGATTGGCATGTAGCAGAATCCATGTAGAGTTATTCTGTGTGGTTCCTGAGCTCTAGGAAGCATTCCATGTCTCTTAGTACTGGCGGGCTGCACTAGGATACGAAAAGTACAAGAATGACGGCCTCTGTGTTCGAGCCTTTGTGAGCAAAGCAGCGTTAGGAACAGCTAGATGCCGAGTCATGGGCAGTGAAGGACTTCTTTGGTTAAACCTCTAGATTGTTGCAAGTGGAAACAACTCACGTATCTCCTTTCTAAAGCATCTGGAGGTACAAAAGAGAGAAGGAAACATCAGGGTCAAAGCTCTGTGGGCCCTTTTCAATATAAGGCTTGAAGGGGAACTTGAGTTTCCTCATTGGGAGTAAGAGAGTTGCGGGCTCAATTCTCCCTGAAAAACACTGTAGTTGCACATGCTCCCTTCATAGCACAATTGCCTACGTGATGACAAGTGAGTTTCTAGGAAAGAAACTTGGAGGTTGCCATTCTTTGCTAGGTGCTCATCCTTCGGTAATCTTCAGTGAATTGGAGAACCCGTTTGACCACTAGCCTCAAGCTAACGTTCTTCTTGGATCCTGCCACAGATTGGCATGCAGCAGAATCCATGTAGAGTTCTTCAGTGTGGTTCTTGAGCTCTAGGAAGCATTCCCGGTCTCTTAGTACTGTTGGATCTGCACTAGGATGAGAAACGTTCAAGAGGACGGCTTGTGTGTTAGGGGAGTTCTGAGCATTGAAGAGTTGGGAACAGCTAGAGGCCGAGTCATGGGAAGTGAAGGGCTTCTTTTGATAAACCTCTAGAATGTTGTAAGTTGAAACAACTCAGTATCTCCCTTCGAAAGCACCTTTGAGATACAAAAGAGAGAAGGAAACTGCAGGGACAATGCTCTGCGACCCTTTTGAAAATAAGGCTTGAAAGGAAACTTTATTTTCCTCTTTGGGATTTAGAGAGTTGTGGGCTCAATTCTCCCCGAGAAACACTGTAGTTGCACATGCTCCCTTCATAGCACAATTGCCTTTGTGATGCCAAGTGTGTTTCTAGGCAAGGAACTTGGAGGTTGCCATTCTTTGCTAGGTGCTCATCCTTCAGTAATCTTCAGTGACTTGGCGACCCGTTTGAACACTAGCCTCATGCTAGTCTACCTCTTATATCATGCCACAGATTGGCTTGCAAGTGAATCCATGTAGCGTTGTTCCGTGTGGTTCTTGAGCTCTAGGAAGCATTCCAGGTCTCAGTACTGTCGGATCTGCACTAGGATGAGAAACTTTCAAGAGGACGGCTTGTGTGTTTGGGGTTCGGAGCAGTGCAGCGTTGGGAACAGCTAGAGGCCGTGTGTTGGGAAGTGAAAGGCTTCTTGTGATAAACCTCTAGAATGCTGTAAGTTGAAACAACTCAAGTATCTCCCGTCTAAAGCACCGTTGAGGTACAAAATAGAGAAAGAAACAGCAGGGTCAATGCTCTGCGGGTCTTTTGTAAATAAGGCTTGAAAGGAAACTTTAGTTTCATCATTGGGATTTATAGAGTTGCGGGCTGAATTCCCCCTGAGAAACACTGTAGTTGCACATGTTCCCTTCATAGCACAATTGCCTTTGTGATGACAAGTGAGTTTCTAAGAAAGAAACTTGGAGGTTGCCATTCTTTGCTAGGTGCTCATCCTTCAGTCATCTTCAGTGCATTGGAGAACCCGTTTGACCACCAGTCTCAAGCTAACGTTCTTCTTGGATCCTGCCACAGATTGGCATGTAGCAGAATCCATGTAGAGTTATTCTGTGTGGTTCCTGAGCTCTAGGAAGCATTCCATGTCTCTTAGTACTGGCGGTCTGCACTAGGATACGAAAAGTACAAGAATGACGGCCTCTGTGTTCGAGCCTTTGTGAGCAAAGCAGCGTTAGGAACAGCTAGATGCCGAGTCATGGGCAGTGAAGGACTTCTTTGGGTAAACCTCTAGATTGTTGCAAGTGGAAACAACTCACGTATCTCCTTTCTAAAGCACCTGGAGGTACAAAAGAGAGAAGGAAACATCAGGGTCAAAGCTCTGTGGGCCCTTTTCAATATAAGGCTTGAAGGGGAACTTGAGTTTCCTCATTGGGAGTAAGAGAGTTGCGGGCTCAATTCTCCCTGAAAAACACTGTAGTTGCACATGCTCCCTTCATAGCACAATTGCCTACGTGATGACAAGTGAGTTTCTAGGAAAGAAACTTGGAGGTTGCCATTCTTTGCTAGGTGCTCATCCTTCGGTAATCTTCAGTGAATTGGAGAACCCGTTTGACCACTAGCCTCAAGCTAACCTTCTTCTTGGATCCTGCCACAGATTGGCAGGCAGCAGAATCCATGTAGAGTTCTTCAGTGTGGTTCTTGAGCTCTAGGAAGCATTCCCGGTCTCTTAGTACTGTTGGATCTGCACTAGGATGAGAAACGTTCAAGAGGACGGCTTGTGTGTTAGGGGAGTTCTGAGCATTGAAGAGTTGGGAACAGCTAGAGGCCGAGTCATGGGAAGTGAAGGGCTTCTTTTGATAAACCTCTAGAATGTTGTAAGTTGAAACAACTCAGTATCTCCCTTCGAAAGCACCTTTGAGATACAAAAGCGAGAAGGAAACTGCAGGGACAATGCTCTGCGACCCTTTTGAAAATAAGGCTTGAAAGGAAACTTTATTTTCCTCTTTGGGATTTAGAGAGTTGTGGGCTCAATTCTCCCCGAGAAACACTGTAGTTGCACATGCTCCCTTCATAGCACAATTGCCTACGTGATGACAAGTGAGTTTCTAGGAAAGAAACTTGGAGGTTGCCATGCTATGCTAGGTGCTCATCCTTCAGTAATCGTCAGTGAATTGGAGAACCCGTTTGACAGCTAGCCTCAAGCTAACGTTCCTCTTGTATCCTGCCACAGATTGGCATGCAGCAGAATCCATGGAGCGTTCTTCGGTGTGGTTCCTGAGCTCTAGGATGCATTCCGGGTCTCTTAGTACTGGCAGTTCTGCACTAGGATGCGAAAAGTACAAGTAGGACGACCTGTGTGTTTGGGCCTTTCTGAGCAATGCAGCGTTGGGAACAGCTAGATGCCGAGTCATGGGCAGTGAAGGCCTTCTTTGGTTAAACCTCTAGAATGTTGCAAGTGGAAACAACTCACGTATCTCCTTTCTAAAGCACCTGGAGGTACAAAAGAGAGAAGGAAACATCAGGGTCAAAGCTCTGTGGGCCCCTTTTCAAAATAAGGCTTGAAGGGAAACTTGATTTCCCTCGTTGGGAGTAAGAGAGTTGCGGGCTCAATTCTCCCTGAGAAACACTGTAGTTGCACATGCTCCCTTCATAGCACAATTGCCTTTGTGATGCCAAGTGTGTTTCTAGGCAAGGAACTTGGAGGTTGCCATTCTTTGCTAGGTGCTCATCCTTCAGTAATCTTCAGTGACTTGGCGACCCGTTTGAACACTAGCCTCATGCTAGTCTACCTCTTATATCATGCCACAGATTGGCTTGCAAGTGAATCCATGTAGCGTTGTTCCGTGTGGTTCTTGGGCTCTAGGAAGCATTCCAGGTCTCAGTACTGTCGGATCTGCACTAGGATGAGAATCTTTCAAGGGGACGGCTTGTGTGTTTGGGGTTCGGAGCAGTGCAGCGTTGAGAACAGCTAGAGGCCGAGTGTTGGGAAGTGAAAGGCTTCTTGTGATAAACCTCTAGAATGCTGTAAGTTGAAACAACTCAAGTATCTCCCGTCTAAAGCACCGTTGAGGTACAAAATAGAGAAAGAAACAGCAGGGTCAATGCTCGGCGGGTCTTTTGTAAATAAGGCTTGAAAGGAAACTTTAGTTTCATCATTGGGATTTATAGAGTTGCGGGCTGAATTCCCCCTGAGAAACACTGTAGTTGCACATGTTCCCTTCATAGCACAATTGCCTTTGTGATGACAAGTGAGTTTCTAAGAAAGAAACTTGGAGGTTGCCATTCTTTGCTAGGTGCTCATCCTTCAGTCATCTTCAGTGCATTGGAGAACCCGTTTGACCACCAGTCTCAAGCTAACGTTCTTCTTGGATCCTGCCACAGATTGGCATGTAGCAGAATCCATGTAGAGTTATTCTGTGTGGTTCCTGAGCTCTAGGAAGCATTCCATGTCTCTTAGTACTGGCGGTCTGCACTAGGATACGAAAAGTACAAGAATGACGGCCTCTGTGTTCGAGCCTTTGTGAGCAAAGCAGCGTTAGGAACAGCTAGATGCCGAGTCATGGGCAGTGAAGGACTTCTTTGGGTAAACCTCTAGATTGTTGCAAGTGGAAACAACTCACGTATCTCCTTTCTAAAGCACCTGGAGGTACAGAAGAGAGAAGGAAACATCAGGGTCAAAGCTCTGTGGGCCCTTTTCAATATAAGGCTTGAAGGGGAACTTGAGTTTCCTCATTGGGAGTAAGAGAGTTGCGGGCTCAATTCTCCCTGAAAAACACTGTAGTTGCACATGCTCCCTTCATAGCACAATTGCCTACGTGATGACAAGTGAGTTTCTAGGAAAGAAACTTGGAGGTTGCCATTCTTTGCTAGGTGCTCATCCTTCGGTAATCTTCAGTGAATTGGAGAACCCGTTTGACCACTAGCCTCAAGCTAACGTTCTTCTTGGATCCTGCCACAGATTGGCAGGCAGCAGAATCCATGTAGAGTTCTTCAGTGTGGTTCTTGAGCTCTAGGAAGCATTCCCGGTCTCTTAGTACTGTTGGATCTGCACTAGGATGAGAAACTTTCAAGAGGACGGCTTGTGTGTTAGGGGAGTTCTGAGCATTGAAGAGTTGGGAACAGCTAGAGGCCGAGTCATGGGAAGTGAAGGGCTTCTTTTGATAAACCTCTAGAATGTTGTAAGTTGAAACAACTCAGTATCTCCCTTCGAAAGCACCTTTGAGATACAAAAGAGAGAAGGAAACTGCAGGGACAATGCTCTGCGACCCTTTTGAAAATAAGGCTTGAAAGGAAACTTTATTTTCCTCTTTGGGATTTAGAGAGTTGTGGGCTCAATTCTCCCCGAGGAACACTGTAGTTGCACATGCTCCCTTCATAGCACAATTGCCTTTGTGATGCCAAGTGTGTTTCTAGGCAAGGAACTTGGAGGTTGCCATTCTTTGCTAGGTGCTCATCCTTCAGTAATCTTCAGTGACTTGGCGACCCGTTTGAACACTAGCCTCATGCTAGTCTACCTCTTATATCATGCCACAGATTGGCTTGCAAGTGAATCCATGTAGCGTTGTTCCGTGTGGTTCTTGAGCTCTAGGAAGCATTCCAGGTCTCAGTACTGTCGGATCTGCACTAGGATGAGAAACTTTCAAGAGGACGGCTTGTGTGTTTGGGGTTCGGAGCAGTGCAGCGTTGGGAACAGCTAGAGGCCGTGTGTTGGGAAGTGAAAGGCTTCTTGTGATAAACCTCTAGAATGCTGTAAGTTGAAACAATTCAAGTATCTCCCGTCTAAAGCACCGTTGAGGTACAAAATAGAGAAAGAAACAGCAGGGTCAATGCTCGGCGGGTCTTTTGTAAATAAGGCTTGAAAGGAAACTTTAGTTTCATCAGTGGGATTTATAGAGCTGCGGGCTGAATTCCCCCTGAGAAACACTGTAGTTGCACATGTTCCCTTCATAGCACAATTGCCTTTGTGATGACAAGTGAGTTTCTAAGAAAGAAACTTGGAGGTTGCCATTCTTTGCTAGGTGCTCATCCTTCAGTCATCTTCAGTGCATTGGAGAACCCGTTTGACCACCATTCTCAAGCTAACGTTCTTCTTGGATCCTGCCACAGATTGGCATGTAGCAGAATCCATGTAGAGTTATTCTGTGTGGTTCCTGAGCTCTAGGAAGCATTCCATGTCTCTTAGTACTGGCGGTCTGCACTAGGATACGAAAAGTACAAGAATGACGGCCTCTGTGTTCGAGCCTTTGTGAGCAAAGCAGCGTTAGGAACAGCTAGATGCCGAGTCATGGGCAGTGAAGGACTTCTTTGGGTAAACCTCTAGATTGTTGCAAGTGGAAACAACTCACGTATCTCCTTTCTAAAGCACCTGGAGGTACAAAAGAGAGAAGGAAACATCAGGGTCAAAGCTCTGTGGGCCCTTTTCAATATAAGGCTTGAAGGGGAACTTGAGTTTCCTCATTGGGAGTAAGAGAGTTGCGGGCTCAATTCTCCCTGAAAAACACTGTAGTTGCACATGCTCCCTTCATAGCACAATTGCCTACGTGATGACAAGTGAGTTTCTAGGAAAGAAACTTGGAGGTTGCCATTCTTTGCTAGGTGCTCATCCTTCGGTAATCTTCAGTGAATTGGAGAACCCGTTTGACCACTAGCCTCAAGCTAACGTTCTTCTTGGATCCTGCCACAGATTGGCAGGCAGCAGAATCCATGTAGAGTTCTTCAGTGTGGTTCTTGAGCTCTAGGAAGCATTCCCGGTCTCTTAGTACTGTTGGATCTGCACTAGGATGAGAAACTTTCAAGAGGACGGCTTGTGTGTTAGGGGAGTTCTGAGCATTGAAGAGTTGGGAACAGCTAGAGGCCGAGTCATGGGAAGTGAAGGGCTTCTTTTGATAAACCTCTAGAATGTTGTAAGTTGAAACAACTCAGTATCTCCCTTCGAAAGCACCTTTGAGATACAAAAGAGAGAAGGAAACTGCAGGGACAATGCTCTGCGACCCTTTTGAAAATAAGGCTTGAAAGGAAACTTTATTTTCCTCTTTGGGATTTAGAGAGTTGTGGGCTCAATTCTCCCCGAGAAACACTGTAGTTGCACATGCTCCCTTCATAGCACAATTGCCTACGTGATGACAAGTGAGTTTCTAGGAAAGAAACTTGGAGGTTGCCATGCTATGCTAGGTGCTCATCCTTCAGTAATCGTCAGTGAATTGGAGAACCCGTTTGACAGCTAGCCTCAAGCTAACGTTCCTCTTGTATCCTGCCACAGATTGGCATGCAGCAGAATCCATGGAGCGTTCTTCGGTGTGGTTCCTGAGCTCTAGGATGCATTCCGGGTCTCTTAGTACTGGCAGTTCTGCACTAGGATGCGAAAAGTACAAGTAGGACGACCTGTGTGTTTGGGCCTTTCTGAGCAATGCAGCGTTGGGAACAGCTAGATGCCGAGTCATGGGCAGTGAAGGCCTTCTTTGGTTAAACCTCTAGAATGTTGCAAGTGGAAACAACTCACGTATCTCCTTTCTAAAGCACCTGGAGGTACAAAAGAGAGAAGGAAACATCAGGGTCAAAGCTCTGTGGGCCCCTTTTCAAAATAAGGCTTGAAGGGAAACTTGATTTCCCTCGTTGGGAGTAAGAGAGTTGCGGGCTCAATTCTCCCTGAGAAACACTGTAGTTGCACATGCTCCCTTCATAGCACAATTGCCTTTGTGATGCCAAGTGTGTTTCTAGCAAGGAACTTGGAGGTTGCCATTCTTTGCTAGGTGCTCATCCTTCAGTAATCTTCAGTGACTTGGCGACCCGTTTGAACACTAGCCTCATGCTAGTCTACCTCTTATATCATGCCACAGATTGGCTTGCAAGTGAATCCATGTAGCGTTGTTCCGTGTGGTTCTTGGGCTCTAGGAAGCATTCCAGGTCTCAGTACTGTCGGATCTGCACTAGGATGAGAATCTTTCAAGGGGACGGCTTGTGTGTTTGGGGTTCGGAGCAGTGCAGCGTTGGGAACAGCTAGATGCCGAGTGTTGGGAAGTGAAAGGCTTCTTGTGATAAACCTCTAGAATGCTGTAAGTTGAAACAACTCAAGTATCTCCCGTCTAAAGCACCGTTGAGGTACAAAATAGAGAAAGAAACAGCAGGGTCAATGCTCGGCGGGTCTTTTGTAAATAAGGCTTGAAAGGAAACTTTAGTTTCATCATTGGGATTTATAGAGCTGCGGGC
Source organism: Eubalaena glacialis (assembly GCF_028564815.1). Lineage (NCBI taxonomy): Eukaryota > Metazoa > Chordata > Mammalia > Artiodactyla > Balaenidae > Eubalaena > Eubalaena glacialis. The sequence continues at coordinate 54,679,636 of NC_083722.1, read as the reverse complement.
TGAATTCCCCCTGAGAAACACTGTAGTTGCACATGTTCCCTTCATAGCACAATTGCCTTTGTGATGACAAGTGAGTTTCTAAGAAAGAAACTTGGAGGTTGCCATTCTTTGCTAGGTGCTCATCCTTCAGTCATCTTCAGTGCATTGGAGAACCCGTTTGACCACCAGTCTCAAGCTAACGTTCTTCTTGGATCCTGCCACAGATTGGCATGTAGCAGAATCCATGTAGAGTTATTCTGTGTGGTTCCTGAGCTCTAGGAAGCATTCCATGTCTCTTAGTACTGGCGGGCTGCACTAGGATACGAAAAGTACAAGAATGACGGCCTCTGTGTTCGAGCCTTTGTGAGCAAAGCAGCGTTAGGAACAGCTAGATGCCGAGTCATGGGCAGTGAAGGACTTCTTTGGTTAAACCTCTAGATTGTTGCAAGTGGAAACAACTCACGTATCTCCTTTCTAAAGCACCTGGAGGTACAAAAGAGAGAAGGAAACATCAGGGTCAAAGCTCTGTGGGCCCTTTTCAATATAAGGCTTGAAGGGGAACTTGAGTTTCCTCATTGGGAGTAAGAGAGTTGCGGGCTCAATTCTCCCTGAAAAACACTGTAGTTGCACATGCTCCCTTCATAGCACAATTGCCTACGTGATGACAAGTGAGTTTCTAGGAAAGAAACTTGGAGGTTGCCATTCTTTGCTAGGTGCTCATCCTTCGGTAATCTTCAGTGAATTGGAGAACCCGTTTGACCACTAGCCTCAAGCTAACGTTCTTCTTGGATCCTGCCACAGATTGGCATGCAGCAGAATCCATGTAGAGTTCTTCAGTGTGGTTCTTGAGCTCTAGGAAGCATTCCCGGTCTCTTAGTACTGTTGGATCTGCACTAGGATGAGAAACGTTCAAGAGGACGGCTTGTGTGTTAGGGGAGTTCTGAGCATTGAAGAGTTGGGAACAGCTAGAGGCCGAGTCATGGGAAGTGAAGGGCTTCTTTTGATAAACCTCTAGAATGTTGTAAGTTGAAACAACTCAGTATCTCCCTTCGAAAGCACCTTTGAGATACAAAAGAGAGAAGGAAACTGCAGGGACAATGCTCTGCGACCCTTTTGAAAATAAGGCTTGAAAGGAAACTTTATTTTCCTCTTTGGGATTTAGAGAGTTGTGGGCTCAATTCTCCCCGAGAAACACTGTAGTTGCACATGCTCCCTTCATAGCACAATTGCCTTTGTGATGCCAAGTGTGTTTCTAGGCAAGGAACTTGGAGGTTGCCATTCTTTGCTAGGTGCTCATCCTTCAGTAATCTTCAGTGACTTGGCGACCCGTTTGAACACTAGCCTCATGCTAGTCTACCTCTTATATCATGCCACAGATTGGCTTGCAAGTGAATCCATGTAGCGTTGTTCCGTGTGGTTCTTGAGCTCTAGGAAGCATTCCAGGTCTCAGTACTGTCGGATCTGCACTAGGATGAGAAACTTTCAAGAGGACGGCTTGTGTGTTTGGGGTTCGGAGCAGTGCAGCGTTGGGAACAGCTAGAGGCCGAGTGTTGGGAAGTGAAAGGCTTCTTGTGATAAACCTCTAGAATGCTGTAAGTTGAAACAACTCAAGTATCTCCCGTCTAAAGCACCGTTGAGGTACAAAATAGAGAAAGAAACAGCAGGGTCAATGCTCTGCGGGTCTTTTGTAAATAAGGCTTGAAAGGAAACTTTAGTTTCATCATTGGGATTTATAGAGTTGCGGGCTGAATTCCCCCTGAGAAACACTGTAGTTGCACATGTTCCCTTCATAGCACAATTGCCTTTGTGATGACAAGTGAGTTTCTAAGAAAGAAACTTGGAGGTTGCCATTCTTTGCTAGGTGCTCATCCTTCAGTCATCTTCAGTGCATTGGAGAACCCGTTTGACCACCAGTCTCAAGCTAACGTTCTTCTTGGATCCTGCCACAGATTGGCAGGCAGCAGAATCCATGTAGAGTTCTTCAGTGTGGTTCTTGAGCTCTAGGAAGCATTCCCGGTCTCTTAGTACTGTTGGATCTGCACTAGGATGAGAAACGTTCAAGAGGACGGCTTGTGTTAGGGGAGTTCTGAGCATTGAAGAGTTGGGAACAGCTAGAGGCCGAGTCATGGGAAGTGAAGGGCTTCTTTTGATAAACCTCTAGAATGTTGTAAGTTGAAACAACTCAGTATCTCCCTTCGAAAGCACCTTTGAGATACAAAAGCGAGAAGGAAACTGCAGGGACAATGCTCTGCGACCCTTTTGAAAATAAGGCTTGAAAGGAAACTTTATTTTCCTCTTTGGGATTTAGAGAGTTGTGGGCTCAATTCTCCCCGAGAAACACTGTAGTTGCACATGCTCCCTTCATAGCACAATTGCCTACGTGATGATAAGTGAGTTTCTAGGCAAGAAACTTGGAGGTTGCCATGCTATGCTAGGTGCTCATCCTTCAGTAATCGTCAGTGAATTGGAGAACCCGTTTGACAGCTAGCCTCAAGCTAACGTTCCTCTTGTATCCTGCCACAGATTGGCATGCAGCAGAATCCATGGAGCGTTCTTCGGTGTGGTTCCTGAGCTCTAGGATGCATTCCGGGTCTCTTAGTACTGGCAGTTCTGCACTAGGATGCGAAAAGTACAAGTAGGACGACCTGTGTGTTTGGGCCTTTCTGAGCAATGCAGCGTTGGGAACAGCTAGATGCCGAGTCATGGGCAGTGAAGGCCTTCTTTGGTTAAACCTCTAGAATGTTGCAAGTGGAAACAACTCACGTATCTCCTTTCTAAAGCACCTGGAGGTACAAAAGAGAGAAGGAAACATCAGGGTCAAAGCTCTGTGGGCCCCTTTTCAAAATAAGGCTTGAAGGGAAACTTGATTTCCCTCGTTGGGAGTAAGAGAGTTGCGGGCTCAATTCTCCCTGAGAAACACTGTAGTTGCACATGCTCCCTTCATAGCACAATTGCCTTTGTGATGCCAAGTGTGTTTCTAGCAAGGAACTTGGAGGTTGCCATTCTTTGCTAGGTGCTCATCCTTCAGTAATCTTCAGTGACTTGGCGACCCGTTTGAACACTAGCCTCATGCTAGTCTACCTCTTATATCATGCCACAGATTGGCTTGCAAGTGAATCCATGTAGCGTTGTTCCGTGTGGTTCTTGGGCTCTAGGAAGCATTCCAGGTCTCAGTACTGTCGGATCTGCACTAGGATGAGAATCTTTCAAGGGGACGGCTTGTGTGTTTGGGGTTCGGAGCAGTGCAGCGTTGGGAACAGCTAGAGGCCGAGTGTTGGGAAGTGAAAGGCTTCTTGTGATAAACCTCTAGAATGCTGTAAGTTGAAACAACTCAAGTATCTCCCGTCTAAAGCACCGTTGAGGTACAAAATAGAGAAAGAAACAGCAGGGTCAATGCTCGGCGGGTCTTTTGTAAATAAGGCTTGAAAGGAAACTTTAGTTTCATCATTGGGATTTATAGAGCTGCGGGCTGAATTCCCCCTGAGAAACACTGTAGTTGCACATGTTCCCTTCATAGCACAATTGCCTTTGTGATGACAAGTGAGTTTCTAAGAAAGAAACTTGGAGGTTGCCATTCTTTGCTAGGTGCTCATCCTTCAGTCATCTTCAGTGCATTGGAGAACCCGTTTGACCACCAGTCTCAAGCTAACGTTCTTCTTGGATCCTGCCACAGATTGGCATGTAGCAGAATCCATGTAGAGTTATTCTGTGTGGTTCCTGAGCTCTAGGAAGCATTCCATGTCTCTTAGTACTGGCGGGCTGCACTAGGATACGAAAAGTACAAGAATGACGGCCTCTGTGTTCGAGCCTTTGTGAGCAAAGCAGCGTTAGGAACAGCTAGATGCCGAGTCATGGGCAGTGAAGGACTTCTTTGGTTAAACCTCTAGATTGTTGCAAGTGGAAACAACTCACGTATCTCCTTTCTAAAGCATCTGGAGGTACAAAAGAGAGAAGGAAACATCAGGGTCAAAGCTCTGTGGGCCCTTTTCAATATAAGGCTTGAAGGGGAACTTGAGTTTCCTCATTGGGAGTAAGAGAGTTGCGGGCTCAATTCTCCCTGAAAAACACTGTAGTTGCACATGCTCCCTTCATAGCACAATTGCCTACGTGATGACAAGTGAGTTTCTAGGAAAGAAACTTGGAGGTTGCCATTCTTTGCTAGGTGCTCATCCTTCGGTAATCTTCAGTGAATTGGAGAACCCGTTTGACCACTAGCCTCAAGCTAACGTTCTTCTTGGATCCTGCCACAGATTGGCATGCAGCAGAATCCATGTAGAGTTCTTCAGTGTGGTTCTTGAGCTCTAGGAAGCATTCCCGGTCTCTTAGTACTGTTGGATCTGCACTAGGATGAGAAACGTTCAAGAGGACGGCTTGTGTGTTAGGGGAGTTCTGAGCATTGAAGAGTTGGGAACAGCTAGAGGCCGAGTCATGGGAAGTGAAGGGCTTCTTTTGATAAACCTCTAGAATGTTGTAAGTTGAAACAACTCAGTATCTCCCTTCGAAAGCACCTTTGAGATACAAAAGAGAGAAGGAAACTGCAGGGACAATGCTCTGCGACCCTTTTGAAAATAAGGCTTGAAAGGAAACTTTATTTTCCTCTTTGGGATTTAGAGAGTTGTGGGCTCAATTCTCCCCGAGAAACACTGTAGTTGCACATGCTCCCTTCATAGCACAATTGCCTTTGTGATGCCAAGTGTGTTTCTAGGCAAGGAACTTGGAGGTTGCCATTCTTTGCTAGGTGCTCATCCTTCAGTAATCTTCAGTGACTTGGCGACCCGTTTGAACACTAGCCTCATGCTAGTCTACCTCTTATATCATGCCACAGATTGGCTTGCAAGTGAATCCATGTAGCGTTGTTCCGTGTGGTTCTTGAGCTCTAGGAAGCATTCCAGGTCTCAGTACTGTCGGATCTGCACTAGGATGAGAAACTTTCAAGAGGACGGCTTGTGTGTTTGGGGTTCGGAGCAGTGCAGCGTTGGGAACAGCTAGAGGCCGTGTGTTGGGAAGTGAAAGGCTTCTTGTGATAAACCTCTAGAATGCTGTAAGTTGAAACAACTCAAGTATCTCCCGTCTAAAGCACCGTTGAGGTACAAAATAGAGAAAGAAACAGCAGGGTCAATGCTCTGCGGGTCTTTTGTAAATAAGGCTTGAAAGGAAACTTTAGTTTCATCATTGGGATTTATAGAGTTGCGGGCTGAATTCCCCCTGAGAAACACTGTAGTTGCACATGTTCCCTTCATAGCACAATTGCCTTTGTGATGACAAGTGAGTTTCTAAGAAAGAAACTTGGAGGTTGCCATTCTTTGCTAGGTGCTCATCCTTCAGTCATCTTCAGTGCATTGGAGAACCCGTTTGACCACCAGTCTCAAGCTAACGTTCTTCTTGGATCCTGCCACAGATTGGCATGTAGCAGAATCCATGTAGAGTTATTCTGTGTGGTTCCTGAGCTCTAGGAAGCATTCCATGTCTCTTAGTACTGGCGGTCTGCACTAGGATACGAAAAGTACAAGAATGACGGCCTCTGTGTTCGAGCCTTTGTGAGCAAAGCAGCGTTAGGAACAGCTAGATGCCGAGTCATGGGCAGTGAAGGACTTCTTTGGGTAAACCTCTAGATTGTTGCAAGTGGAAACAACTCACGTATCTCCTTTCTAAAGCACCTGGAGGTACAAAAGAGAGAAGGAAACATCAGGGTCAAAGCTCTGTGGGCCCTTTTCAATATAAGGCTTGAAGGGGAACTTGAGTTTCCTCATTGGGAGTAAGAGAGTTGCGGGCTCAATTCTCCCTGAAAAACACTGTAGTTGCACATGCTCCCTTCATAGCACAATTGCCTACGTGATGACAAGTGAGTTTCTAGGAAAGAAACTTGGAGGTTGCCATTCTTTGCTAGGTGCTCATCCTTCGGTAATCTTCAGTGAATTGGAGAACCCGTTTGACCACTAGCCTCAAGCTAACCTTCTTCTTGGATCCTGCCACAGATTGGCAGGCAGCAGAATCCATGTAGAGTTCTTCAGTGTGGTTCTTGAGCTCTAGGAAGCATTCCCGGTCTCTTAGTACTGTTGGATCTGCACTAGGATGAGAAACGTTCAAGAGGACGGCTTGTGTGTTAGGGGAGTTCTGAGCATTGAAGAGTTGGGAACAGCTAGAGGCCGAGTCATGGGAAGTGAAGGGCTTCTTTTGATAAACCTCTAGAATGTTGTAAGTTGAAACAACTCAGTATCTCCCTTCGAAAGCACCTTTGAGATACAAAAGCGAGAAGGAAACTGCAGGGACAATGCTCTGCGACCCTTTTGAAAATAAGGCTTGAAAGGAAACTTTATTTTCCTCTTTGGGATTTAGAGAGTTGTGGGCTCAATTCTCCCCGAGAAACACTGTAGTTGCACATGCTCCCTTCATAGCACAATTGCCTACGTGATGATAAGTGAGTTTCTAGGCAAGAAACTTGGAGGTTGCCATGCTATGCTAGGTGCTCATCCTTCAGTAATCGTCAGTGAATTGGAGAACCCGTTTGACAGCTAGCCTCAAGCTAACGTTCCTCTTGTATCCTGCCACAGATTGGCATGCAGCAGAATCCATGGAGCGTTCTTCGGTGTGGTTCCTGAGCTCTAGGATGCATTCCGGGTCTCTTAGTACTGGCAGTTCTGCACTAGGATGCGAAAAGTACAAGTAGGACGACCTGTGTGTTTGGGCCTTTCTGAGCAATGCAGCGTTGGGAACAGCTAGATGCCGAGTCATGGGCAGTGAAGGCCTTCTTTGGTTAAACCTCTAGAATGTTGCAAGTGGAAACAACTCACGTATCTCCTTTCTAAAGCACCTGGAGGTACAAAAGAGAGAAGGAAACATCAGGGTCAAAGCTCTGTGGGCCCCTTTTCAAAATAAGGCTTGAAGGGAAACTTGATTTCCCTCGTTGGGAGTAAGAGAGTTGCGGGCTCAATTCTCCCTGAGAAACACTGTAGTTGCACATGCTCCCTTCATAGCACAATTGCCTTTGTGATGCCAAGTGTGTTTCTAGGCAAGGAACTTGGAGGTTGCCATTCTTTGCTAGGTGCTCATCCTTCAGTAATCTTCAGTGACTTGGCGACCCGTTTGAACACTAGCCTCATGCTAGTCTACCTCTTATATCATGCCACAGATTGGCTTGCAAGTGAATCCATGTAGCGTTGTTCCGTGTGGTTCTTGGGCTCTAGGAAGCATTCCAGGTCTCAGTACTGTCGGATCTGCACTAGGATGAGAATCTTTCAAGGGGACGGCTTGTGTGTTTGGGGTTCGGAGCAGTGCAGCGTTGAGAACAGCTAGAGGCCGAGTGTTGGGAAGTGAAAGGCTTCTTGTGATAAACCTCTAGAATGCTGTAAGTTGAAACAACTCAAGTATCTCCCGTCTAAAGCACCGTTGAGGTACAAAATAGAGAAAGAAACAGCAGGGTCAATGCTCGGCGGGTCTTTTGTAAATAAGGCTTGAAAGGAAACTTTAGTTTCATCATTGGGATTTATAGAGTTGCGGGCTGAATTCCCCCTGAGAAACACTGTAGTTGCACATGTTCCCTTCATAGCACAATTGCCTTTGTGATGACAAGTGAGTTTCTAAGAAAGAAACTTGGAGGTTGCCATTCTTTGCTAGGTGCTCATCCTTCAGTCATCTTCAGTGCATTGGAGAACCCGTTTGACCACCAGTCTCAAGCTAACGTTCTTCTTGGATCCTGCCACAGATTGGCATGTAGCAGAATCCATGTAGAGTTATTCTGTGTGGTTCCTGAGCTCTAGGAAGCATTCCATGTCTCTTAGTACTGGCGGTCTGCACTAGGATACGAAAAGTACAAGAATGACGGCCTCTGTGTTCGAGCCTTTGTGAGCAAAGCAGCGTTAGGAACAGCTAGATGCCGAGTCATGGGCAGTGAAGGACTTCTTTGGGTAAACCTCTAGATTGTTGCAAGTGGAAACAACTCACGTATCTCCTTTCTAAAGCACCTGGAGGTACAGAAGAGAGAAGGAAACATCAGGGTCAAAGCTCTGTGGGCCCTTTTCAATATAAGGCTTGAAGGGGAACTTGAGTTTCCTCATTGGGAGTAAGAGAGTTGCGGGCTCAATTCTCCCTGAAAAACACTGTAGTTGCACATGCTCCCTTCATAGCACAATTGCCTACGTGATGACAAGTGAGTTTCTAGGAAAGAAACTTGGAGGTTGCCATTCTTTGCTAGGTGCTCATCCTTCGGTAATCTTCAGTGAATTGGAGAACCCGTTTGACCACTAGCCTCAAGCTAACGTTCTTCTTGGATCCTGCCACAGATTGGCAGGCAGCAGAATCCATGTAGAGTTCTTCAGTGTGGTTCTTGAGCTCTAGGAAGCATTCCCGGTCTCTTAGTACTGTTGGATCTGCACTAGGATGAGAAACTTTCAAGAGGACGGCTTGTGTGTTAGGGGAGTTCTGAGCATTGAAGAGTTGGGAACAGCTAGAGGCCGAGTCATGGGAAGTGAAGGGCTTCTTTTGATAAACCTCTAGAATGTTGTAAGTTGAAACAACTCAGTATCTCCCTTCGAAAGCACCTTTGAGATACAAAAGAGAGAAGGAAACTGCAGGGACAATGCTCTGCGACCCTTTTGAAAATAAGGCTTGAAAGGAAACTTTATTTTCCTCTTTGGGATTTAGAGAGTTGTGGGCTCAATTCTCCCCGAGAAACACTGTAGTTGCACATGCTCCCTTCATAGCACAATTGCCTACGTGATGACAAGTGAGTTTCTAGGCAAGAAACTTGGAGGTTGCCATGCTATGCTAGGTGCTCATCCTTCAGTAATCGTCAGTGAATTGGAGAACCCGTTTGACAGCTAGCCTCAAGCTAACGTTCCTCTTGTATCCTGCCACAGATTGGCATGCAGCAGAATCCATGGAGCGTTCTTCGGTGTGGTTCCTGAGCTCTAGGATGCATTCCGGGTCTCTTAGTACTGGCAGTTCTGCACTAGGATGCGAAAAGTACAAGTAGGACGACCTGTGTGTTTGGGCCTTTCTGAGCAATGCAGCGTTGGGAACAGCTAGATGCCGAGTCATGGGCAGTGAAGGCCTTCTTTGGTTAAACCTCTAGAATGTTGCAAGTGGAAACAACTCACGTATCTCCTTTCTAAAGCACCTGGAGGTACAAAAGAGAGAAGGAAACATCAGGGTCAAAGCTCTGTGGGCCCTTTTCAATATAAGGCTTGAAGGGGAACTTGAGTTTCCTCATTGGGAGTAAGAGAGTTGCGGGCTCAATTCTCCCTGAAAAACACTGTAGTTGCACATGCTCCCTTCATAGCACAATTGCCTACGTGATGACAAGTGAGTTTCTAGGAAAGAAACTTGGAGGTTGCCATTCTTTGCTAGGTGCTCATCCTTCGGTAATCTTCAGTGAATTGGAGAACCCGTTTGACCACTAGCCTCAAGCTAACGTTCTTCTTGGATCCTGCCACAGATTGGCATGCAGCAGAATCCATGTAGAGTTCTTCAGTGTGGTTCTTGAGCTCTAGGAAGCATTCCCGGTCTCTTAGTACTGTTGGATCTGCACTAGGATGAGAAACGTTCAAGAGGACGGCTTGTGTGTTAGGGGAGTTCTGAGCATTGAAGAGTTGGGAACAGCTAGAGGCCGAGTCATGGGAAGTGAAGGGCTTCTTTTGATAAACCTCTAGAATGTTGTAAGTTGAAACAACTCAGTATCTCCCTTCGAAAGCACCTTTGAGATACAAAAGAGAGAAGGAAACTGCAGGGACAATGCTCTGCGACCCTTTTGAAAATAAGGCTTGAAAGGAAACTTTATTTTCCTCTTTGGGATTTAGAGAGTTGTGGGCTCAATTCTCCCCGAGAAACACTGTAGTTGCACATGCTCCCTTCATAGCACAATTGCCTTTGTGATGCCAAGTGTGTTTCTAGGCAAGGAACTTGGAGGTTGCCATTCTTTGCTAGGTGCTCATCCTTCAGTAATCTTCAGTGACTTGGCGACCCGTTTGAACACTAGCCTCATGCTAGTCTACCTCTTATATCATGCCACAGATTGGCTTGCAAGTGAATCCATGTAGCGTTGTTCCGTGTGGTTCTTGAGCTCTAGGAAGCATTCCAGGTCTCAGTACTGTCGGATCTGCACTAGGATGAGAAACTTTCAAGAGGACGGCTTGTGTGTTTGGGGTTCGGAGCAGTGCAGCGTTGGGAACAGCTAGAGGCCGTGTGTTGGGAAGTGAAAGGCTTCTTGTGATAAACCTCTAGAATGCTGTAAGTTGAAACAACTCAAGTATCTCCCGTCTAAAGCACCGTTGAGGTACAAAATAGAGAAAGAAACAGCAGGGTCAATGTTCTGCGGGTCTTTTGTAAATAAGGCTTGAAAGGAAACTTTAGTTTCATCATTGGGATTTATAGAGTTGCGGGCTGAATTCCCCCTGAGAAACACTGTAGTTGCACATGTTCCCTTCATAGCACAATTGCCTTTGTGATGACAAGTGAGTTTCTAAGAAAGAAACTTGGAGGTTGCCATTCTTTGCTAGGTGCTCATCCTTCAGTCATCTTCAGTGCATTGGAGAACCCGTTTGACCACCAGTCTCAAGCTAACGTTCTTCTTGGATCCTGCCACAGATTGGCATGTAGCAGAATCCATGTAGAGTTATTCTGTGTGGTTCCTGAGCTCTAGGAAGCATTCCATGTCTCTTAGTACTGGCGGTCTGCACTAGGATACGAAAAGTACAAGAATGACGGCCTCTGTGTTCGAGCCTTTGTGAGCAAAGCAGCGTTAGGAACAGCTAGATGCCGAGTCATGGGCAGTGAAGGACTTCTTTGGGTAAACCTCTAGATTGTTGCAAGTGGAAACAACTCACGTATCTCCTTTCTAAAGCACCTGGAGGTACAAAAGAGAGAAGGAAACATCAGGGTCAAAGCTCTGTGGGCCCTTTTCAATATAAGGCTTGAAGGGGAACTTGAGTTTCCTCATTGGGAGTAAGAGAGTTGCGGGCTCAATTCTCCCTGAAAAACACTGTAGTTGCACATGCTCCCTTCATAGCACAATTGCCTACGTGATGACAAGTGAGTTTCTAGGAAAGAAACTTGGAGGTTGCCATTCTTTGCTAGGTGCTCATCCTTCGGTAATCTTCAGTGAATTGGAGAACCCGTTTGACCACTAGCCTCAAGCTAACCTTCTTCTTGGATCCTGCCACAGATTGGCAGGCAGCAGAATCCATGTAGAGTTCTTCAGTGTGGTTCTTGAGCTCTAGGAAGCATTCCCGGTCTCTTAGTACTGTTGGATCTGCACTAGGATGAGAAACGTTCAAGAGGACGGCTTGTGTGTTAGGGGAGTTCTGAGCATTGAAGAGTTGGGAACAGCTAGAGGCCGAGTCATGGGAAGTGAAGGGCTTCTTTTGATAAACCTCTAGAATGTTGTAAGTTGAAACAACTCAGTATCTCCCTTCGAAAGCACCTTTGAGATACAAAAGCGAGAAGGAAACTGCAGGGACAATGCTCTGCGACCCTTTTGAAAATAAGGCTTGAAAGGAATCTTTATTTTCCTCTTTGGGATTTAGAGAGTTGTGGGCTCAATTCTCCCCGAGAAACACTGTAGTTGCACATGCTCCCTTCATAGCACAATTGCCTACGTGATGATAAGTGAGTTTCTAGGCAAGAAACTTGGAGGTTGCCATGCTATGCTAGGTGCTCATCCTTCAGTAATCGTCAGTGAATTGGAGAACCCGTTTGACAGCTAGCCTCAAGCTAACGTTCCTCTTGTATCCTGCCACAGATTGGCATGCAGCAGAATCCATGGAGCGTTCTTCGGTGTGGTTCCTGAGCTCTAGGATGCATTCCGGGTCTCTTAGTACTGGCAGTTCTGCACTAGGATGCGAAAAGTACAAGTAGGACGACCTGTGTGTTTGGGCCTTTCTGAGCAATGCAGCGTTGGGAACAGCTAGATGCCGAGTCATGGGCAGTGAAGGCCTTCTTTGGTTAAACCTCTAGAATGTTGCAAGTGGAAACAACTCACGTATCTCCTTTCTAAAGCACCTGGAGGTACAAAAGAGAGAAGGAAACATCAGGGTCAAAGCTCTGTGGGCCCCTTTTCAAAATAAGGCTTGAAGGGAAACTTGATTTCCCTCGTTGGGAGTAAGAGAGTTGCGGGCTCAATTCTCCCTGAGAAACACTGTAGTTGCACATGCTCCCTTCATAGCACAATTGCCTTTGTGATGCCAAGTGTGTTTCTAGGCAAGGAACTTGGAGGTTGCCATTCTTTGCTAGGTGCTCATCCTTCAGTAATCTTCAGTGACTTGGCGACCCGTTTGAACACTAGCCTCATGCTAGTCTACCTCTTATATCATGCCACAGATTGGCTTGCAAGTGAATCCATGTAGCGTTGTTCCGTGTGGTTCTTGGGCTCTAGGAAGCATTCCAGGTCTCAGTACTGTCGGATCTGCACTAGGATGAGAATCTTTCAAGGGGACGGCTTGTGTGTTTGGGGTTCGGAGCAGTGCAGCGTTGAGAACAGCTAGAGGCCGAGTGTTGGGAAGTGAAAGGCTTCTTGTGATAAACCTCTAGAATGCTGTAAGTTGAAACAACTCAAGTATCTCCCGTCTAAAGCACCGTTGAGGTACAAAATAGAGAAAGAAACAGCAGGGTCAATGCTCGGCGGGTCTTTTGTAAATAAGGCTTGAAAGGAAACTTTAGTTTCATCATTGGGATTTATAGAGTTGCGGGCTGAATTCCCCCTGAGAAACACTGTAGTTGCACATGTTCCCTTCATAGCACAATTGCCTTTGTGATGACAAGTGAGTTTCTAAGAAAGAAACTTGGAGGTTGCCATTCTTTGCTAGGTGCTCATCCTTCAGTCATCTTCAGTGCATTGGAGAACCCGTTTGACCACCAGTCTCAAGCTAACGTTCTTCTTGGATCCTGCCACAGATTGGCATGTAGCAGAATCCATGTAGAGTTATTCTGTGTGGTTCCTGAGCTCTAGGAAGCATTCCATGTCTCTTAGTACTGGCGGTCTGCACTAGGATACGAAAAGTACAAGAATGACGGCCTCTGTGTTCGAGCCTTTGTGAGCAAAGCAGCGTTAGGAACAGCTAGATGCCGAGTCATGGGCAGTGAAGGACTTCTTTGGGTAAACCTCTAGATTGTTGCAAGTGGAAACAACTCACGTATCTCCTTTCTAAAGCACCTGGAGGTACAGAAGAGAGAAGGAAACATCAGGGTCAAAGCTCTGTGGGCCCTTTTCAATATAAGGCTTGAAGGGGAACTTGAGTTTCCTCATTGGGAGTAAGAGAGTTGCGGGCTCAATTCTCCCTGAAAAACACTGTAGTTGCACATGCTCCCTTCATAGCACAATTGCCTACGTGATGACAAGTGAGTTTCTAGGAAAGAAACTTGGAGGTTGCCATTCTTTGCTAGGTGCTCATCCTTCGGTAATCTTCAGTGAATTGGAGAACCCGTTTGACCACTAGCCTCAAGCTAACGTTCTTCTTGGATCCTGCCACAGATTGGCAGGCAGCAGAATCCATGTAGAGTTCTTCAGTGTGGTTCTTGAGCTCTAGGAAGCATTCCCGGTCTCTTAGTACTGTTGGATCTGCACTAGGATGAGAAACTTTCAAGAGGACGGCTTGTGTGTTAGGGGAGTTCTGAGCATTGAAGAGTTGGGAACAGCTAGAGGCCGAGTCATGGGAAGTGAAGGGCTTCTTTTGATAAACCTCTAGAATGTTGTAAGTTGAAACAACTCAGTATCTCCCTTCGAAAGCACCTTTGAGATACAAAAGAGAGAAGGAAACTGCAGGGACAATGCTCTGCGACCCTTTTGAAAATAAGGCTTGAAAGGAAACTTTATTTTCCTCTTTGGGATTTAGAGAGTTGTGGGCTCAATTCTCCCCGAGAAACACTGTAGTTGCACATGCTCCCTTCATAGCACAATTGCCTACGTGATGACAAGTGAGTTTCTAGGCAAGAAACTTGGAGGTTGCCATGCTATGCTAGGTGCTCATCCTTCAGTAATCGTCAGTGAATTGGAGAACCCGTTTGACAGCTAGCCTCAAGCTAACGTTCCTCTTGTATCCTGCCACAGATTGGCATGCAGCAGAATCCATGGAGCGTTCTTCGGTGTGGTTCCTGAGCTCTAGGATGCATTCCGGGTCTCTTAGTACTGGCAGTTCTGCACTAGGATGCGAAAAGTACAAGTAGGACGACCTGTGTGTTTGGGCCTTTCTGAGCAATGCAGCGTTGGGAACAGCTAGATGCCGAGTCATGGGCAGTGAAGGCCTTCTTTGGTTAAACCTCTAGAATGTTGCAAGTGGAAACAACTCACGTATCTCCTTTCTAAAGCACCTGGAGGTACAAAAGAGAGAAGGAAACATCAGGGTCAAAGCTCTGTGGGCCCCTTTTCAAAATAAGGCTTGAAGGGAAACTTGATTTCCCTCGTTGGGAGTAAGAGAGTTGCGGGCTCAATTCTCCCTGAGAAACACTGTAGTTGCACATGCTCCCTTCATAGCACAATTGCCTTTGTGATGCCAAGTGTGTTTCTAGGCAAGGAACTTGGAGGTTGCCATTCTTTGCTAGGTGCTCATCCTTCAGTAATCTTCAGTGACTTGGCGACCCGTTTGAACACTAGCCTCATGCTAGTCTACCTCATATCATGCCGCAGATTGGCTTGCAAGTGAATCCATGTAGCGTTGTTCCGTGTGGTTCTTGAGCTCTAGGAAGCATTCCAGGTCTCAGTACTGTCGGATCTGCACTAGGATGAGAAACTTTCAAGAGGACGGCTTGTGTGTTTGGGGTTCGGAGCAGTGCAGCGTTGGGAACAGCTAGAGGCCGAGTGTTGGGAAGTGAAAGGCTTCTTGTGATAAACCTCTAGAATGCTGTAAGTTGAAACAACTCAAGTATCTCCCGTCTAAAGCACCGTTGAGGTACAAAATAGAGAAAGAAACAGCAGGGTCAATGCTCGGCGGGTCTTTTGTAAATAAGGCTTGAAAGGAAACTTTAGTTTCATCATTGGGATTTATAGAGCTGCGGGCTGAATTCCCCCTGAGAAACACTGTAGTTGCACATGTTCCCTTCATAGCACAATTGCCTTTGTGATGACAAGTGAGTTTCTAAGAAAGAAACTTGGAGGTTGCCATTCTTTGCTAGGTGCTCATCCTTCAGTCATCTTCAGTGCATTGGAGAACCCGTTTGACCACCAGTCTCAAGCTAACGTTCTTCTTGGATCCTGCCACAGATTGGCATGTAGCAGAATCCATGTAGAGTTATTCTGTGTGGTTCCTGAGCTCTAGGAAGCATTCCATGTCTCTTAGTACTGGCGGGCTGCACTAGGATACGAAAAGTACAAGAATGACGGCCTCTGTGTTCGAGCCTTTGTGAGCAAAGCAGCGTTAGGAACAGCTAGATGCCGAGTCATGGGCAGTGAAGGACTTCTTTGGGTAAACCTCTAGATTGTTGCAAGTGGAAACAACTCACGTATCTCCTTTCTAAAGCACCTGGAGGTACAAAAGAGAGAAGGAAACATCAGGGTCAAAGCTCTGTGGGCCCTTTTCAATATAAGGCTTGAAGGGGAACTTGAGTTTCCTCATTGGGAGTAAGAGAGTTGCGGGCTCAATTCTCCCTGAAAAACACTGTAGTTGCACATGCTCCCTTCATAGCACAATTGCCTACGTGATGACAAGTGAGTTTCTAGGAAAGAAACTTGGAGGTTGCCATTCTTTGCTAGGTGCTCATCCTTCGGTAATCTTCAGTGAATTGGAGAACCCGTTTGACCACTAGCCTCAAGCTAACGTTCTTCTTGGATCCTGCCACAGATTGGCAGGCAGCAGAATCCATGTAGAGTTCTTCAGTGTGGTTCTTGAGCTCTAGGAAGCATTCCCGGTCTCTTAGTACTGTTGGATCTGCACTAGGATGAGAAACGTTCAAGAGGACGGCTTGTGTGTTAGGGGAGTTCTGAGCATTGAAGAGTTGGGAACAGCTAGAGGCCGAGTCATGGGAAGTGAAGGGCTTCTTTTGATAAACCTCTAGAATGCTGTAAGTTGAAACAACTCAGTATCTCCCTTCGAAAGCACCTTTGAGATACAAAAGAGAGAAGGAAACTGCAGGGACAATGCTCTGCGACCCTTTTGAAAATAAGGCTTGAAAGGAAACTTTATTTTCCTCTTTGGGATTTAGAGAGTTGTGGGCTCAATTCTCCCCGAGAAACACTGTAGTTGCACATGCTCCCTTCATAGCACAATTGCCTACGTGATGATAAGTGAGTTTCTAGGCAAGAAACTTGGAGGTTGCCATGCTATGCTAGGTGCTCATCCTTCAGTAATCGTCAGTGAATTGGAGAACCCGTTTGACAGCTAGCCTCAAGCTAACGTTCCTCTTGTATCCTGCCACAGATTGGCATGCAGCAGAATCCATGGAGCGTTCTTCGGTGTGGTTCCTGAGCTCTAGGATGCATTCCGGGTCTCTTAGTACTGGCAGTTCTGCACTAGGGTGCGAAAAGTACAAGTAGGACGACCTGTGTGTTTGGGCCTTTCTGAGCAATGCAGCGTTGGGAACAGCTAGATGCCGAGTCATGGGCAGTGAAGGCCTTCTTTGGTTAAACCTCTAGAATGTTGCAAGTGGAAACAACTCACGTATCTCCTTTCTAAAGCACCTGGAGGTACAAAAGAGAGAAGGAAACATCAGGGTCAAAGCTCTGTGGGCCCCTTTTCAAAATAAGGCTTGAAGGGAAACTTGATTTCCCTCGTTGGGAGTAAGAGAGTTGCGGGCTCAATTCTCCCTGAGAAACACTGTAGTTGCACATGCTCCCTTCATAGCACAATTGCCTTTGTGATGCCAAGTGTGTTTCTAGGCAAGGAACTTGGAGGTTGCCATTCTTTGCTAGGTGCTCATCCTTCAGTAATCTTCAGTGACTTGGCGACCCGTTTGAACACTAGCCTCATGCTAGTCTACCTCATATCATGCCGCAGATTGGCTTGCAAGTGAATCCATGTAGCGTTGTTCCGTGTGGTTCTTGAGCTCTAGGAAGCATTCCAGGTCTCAGTACTGTCGGATCTGCACTAGGATGAGAAACTTTCAAGAGGACGGCTTGTGTGTTTGGGGTTCGGAGCAGTGCAGCGTTGGGAACAGCTAGAGGCCGAGTGTTGGGAAGTGAAAGGCTTCTTGTGATAAACCTCTAGAATGCTGTAAGTTGAAACAACTCAAGTATCTCCCGTCTAAAGCACCGTTGAGGTACAAAATAGAGAAAGAAACAGCAGGGTCAATGCTCGGCGGGTCTTTTGTAAATAAGGCTTGAAAGGAAACTTTAGTTTCATCATTGGGATTTATAGAGCTGCGGGCTGAATTCCCCCTGAGAAACACTGTAGTTGCACATGTTCCCTTCATAGCACAATTGCCTTTGTGATGACAAGTGAGTTTCTAAGAAAGAAACTTGGAGGTTGCCATTCTTTGCTAGGTGCTCATCCTTCAGTCATCTTCAGTGCATTGGAGAACCCGTTTGACCACCAGTCTCAAGCTAACGTTCTTCTTGGATCCTGCCACAGATTGGCATGTAGCAGAATCCATGTAGAGTTATTCTGTGTGGTTCCTGAGCTCTAGGAAGCATTCCATGTCTCTTAGTACTGGCGGGCTGCACTAGGATACGAAAAGTACAAGAATGACGGCCTCTGTGTTCGAGCCTTTGTGAGCAAAGCAGCGTTAGGAACAGCTAGATGCCGAGTCATGGGCAGTGAAGGACTTCTTTGGGTAAACCTCTAGATTGTTGCAAGTGGAAACAACTCACGTATCTCCTTTCTAAAGCACCTGGAGGTACAAAAGAGAGAAGGAAACATCAGGGTCAAAGCTCTGTGGGCCCTTTTCAATATAAGGCTTGAAGGGGAACTTGAGTTTCCTCATTGGGAGTAAGAGAGTTGCGGGCTCAATTCTCCCTGAAAAACACTGTAGTTGCACATGCTCCCTTCATAGCACAATTGCCTACGTGATGACAAGTGAGTTTCTAGGAAAGAAACTTGGAGGTTGCCATTCTTTGCTAGGTGCTCATCCTTCGGTAATCTTCAGTGAATTGGAGAACCCGTTTGACCACTAGCCTCAAGCTAACGTTCTTCTTGGATCCTGCCACAGATTGGCAGGCAGCAGAATCCATGTAGAGTTCTTCAGTGTGGTTCTTGAGCTCTAGGAAGCATTCCCGGTCTCTTAGTACTGTTGGATCTGCACTAGGATGAGAAACGTTCAAGAGGACGGCTTGTGTGTTAGGGGAGTTCTGAGCATTGAAGAGTTGGGAACAGCTAGAGGCCGAGTCATGGGAAGTGAAGGGCTTCTTTTGATAAACCTCTAGAATGCTGTAAGTTGAAACAACTCAGTATCTCCCTTCGAAAGCACCTTTGAGATACAAAAGAGAGAAGGAAACTGCAGGGACAATGCTCTGCGACCCTTTTGAAAATAAGGCTTGAAAGGAAACTTTATTTTCCTCTTTGGGATTTAGAGAGTTGTGGGCTCAATTCTCCCCGAGAAACACTGTAGTTGCACATGCTCCCTTCATAGCACAATTGCCTACGTGATGATAAGTGAGTTTCTAGGCAAGAAACTTGGAGGTTGCCATGCTATGCTAGGTGCTCATCCTTCAGTAATCGTCAGTGAATTGGAGAACCCGTTTGACAGCTAGCCTCAAGCTAACGTTCCTCTTGTATCCTGCCACAGATTGGCATGCAGCAGAATCCATGGAGCGTTCTTCGGTGTGGTTCCTGAGCTCTAGGATGCATTCCGGGTCTCTTAGTACTGGCAGTTCTGCACTAGGGTGCGAAAAGTACAAGTAGGACGACCTGTGTGTTTGGGCCTTTCTGAGCAATGCAGCGTTGGGAACAGCTAGATGCCGAGTCATGGGCAGTGAAGGCCTTCTTTGGTTAAACCTCTAGAATGTTGCAAGTGGAAACAACTCACGTATCTCCTTTCTAAAGCACCTGGAGGTACAAAAGAGAGAAGGAAACATCAGGGTCAAAGCTCTGTGGGCCCCTTTTCAAAATAAGGCTTGAAGGGAAACTTGATTTCCCTCGTTGGGAGTAAGAGAGTTGCGGGCTCAATTCTCCCTGAGAAACACTGTAGTTGCACATGCTCCCTTCATAGCACAATTGCCTTTGTGATGCCAAGTGTGTTTCTAGGCAAGGAACTTGGAGGTTGCCATTCTTTGCTAGGTGCTCATCCTTCAGTAATCTTCAGTGACTTGGCGACCCGTTTGAACACTAGCCTCATGCTAGTCTACCTCATATCATGCCGCAGATTGGCTTGCAAGTGAATCCATGTAGCGTTGTTCCGTGTGGTTCTTGAGCTCTAGGAAGCATTCCAGGTCTCAGTACTGTCGGATCTGCACTAGGATGAGAAACTTTCAAGAGGACGGCTTGTGTGTTTGGGGTTCGGAGCAGTGCAGCGTTGGGAACAGCTAGAGGCCGAGTGTTGGGAAGTGAAAGGCTTCTTGTGATAAACCTCTAGAATGCTGTAAGTTGAAACAACTCAAGTATCTCCCGTCTAAAGCACCGTTGAGGTACAAAATAGAGAAAGAAACAGCAGGGTCAATGCTCGGCGGGTCTTTTGTAAATAAGGCTTGAAAGGAAACTTTAGTTTCATCATTGGGATTTATAGAGCTGCGGGCTGAATTCCCCCTGAGAAACACTGTAGTTGCACATGTTCCCTTCATAGCACAATTGCCTTTGTGATGACAAGTGAGTTTCTAAGAAAGAAACTTGGAGGTTGCCATTCTTTGCTAGGTGCTCATCCTTCAGTCATCTTCAGTGCATTGGAGAACCCGTTTGACCACCAGTCTCAAGCTAACGTTCTTCTTGGATCCTGCCACAGATTGGCATGTAGCAGAATCCATGTAGAGTTATTCTGTGTGGTTCCTGAGCTCTAGGAAGCATTCCATGTCTCTTAGTACTGGCGGTCTGCACTAGGATACGAAAAGTACAAGAATGACGGCCTCTGTGTTCGAGCCTTTGTGAGCAAAGCAGCGTTAGGAACAGCTAGATGCCGAGTCATGGGCAGTGAAGGACTTCTTTGGGTAAACCTCTAGATTGTTGCAAGTGGAAACAACTCACGTATCTCCTTTCTAAAGCACCTGGAGGTACAGAAGAGAGAAGGAAACATCAGGGTCAAAGCTCTGTGGGCCCTTTTCAATATAAGGCTTGAAGGGGAACTTGAGTTTCCTCATTGGGAGTAAGAGAGTTGCGGGCTCAATTCTCCCTGAAAAACACTGTAGTTGCACATGCTCCCTTCATAGCACAATTGCCTACGTGATGACAAGTGAGTTTCTAGGAAAGAAACTTGGAGGTTGCCATTCTTTGCTAGGTGCTCATCCTTCGGTAATCTTCAGTGAATTGGAGAACCCGTTTGACCACTAGCCTCAAGCTAACGTTCTTCTTGGATCCTGCCACAGATTGGCAGGCAGCAGAATCCATGTAGAGTTCTTCAGTGTGGTTCTTGAGCTCTAGGAAGCATTCCCGGTCTCTTAGTACTGTTGGATCTGCACTAGGATGAGAAACGTTCAAGAGGACGGCTTGTGTGTTAGGGGAGTTCTGAGCATTGAAGAGTTGGGAACAGCTAGAGGCCGAGTCATGGGAAGTGAAGGGCTTCTTTTGATAAACCTCTAGAATGTTGTAAGTTGAAACAACTCAGTATCTCCCTTCGAAAGCACCTTTGAGATACAAAAGAGAGAAGGAAACTGCAGGGACAATGCTCTGCGACCCTTTTGAAAATAAGGCTTGAAAGGAAACTTTATTTTCCTCTTTGGGATTTAGAGAGTTGTGGGCTCAATTCTCCCCGAGAAACACTGTAGTTGCACATGCTCCCTTCATAGCACAATTGCCTACGTGATGACAAGTGAGTTTCTAGGCAAGAAACTTGGAGGTTGCCATGCTATGCTAGGTGCTCATCCTTCAGTAATCGTCAGTGAATTGGAGAACCCGTTTGACAGCTAGCCTCAAGCTAACGTTCCTCTTGTATCCTGCCACAGATTGGCATGCAGCAGAATCCATGGAGCGTTCTTCGGTGTGGTTCCTGAGCTCTAGGATGCATTCCGGGTCTCTTAGTACTGGCAGTTCTGCACTAGGATGCGAAAAGTACAAGTAGGACGACCTGTGTGTTTGGGCCTTTCTGAGCAATGCAGCGTTGGGAACAGCTAGATGCCGAGTCATGGGCAGTGAAGGCCTTCTTTGGTTAAACCTCTAGAATGTTGCAAGTGGAAACAACTCACGTATCTCCTTTCTAAAGCACCTGGAGGTACAAAAGAGAGAAGGAAACATCAGGGTCAAAGCTCTGTGGGCCCCTTTTCAAAATAAGGCTTGAAGGGAAACTTGATTTCCCTCGTTGGGAGTAAGAGAGTTGCGGGCTCAATTCTCCCTGAGAAACACTGTAGTTGCACATGCTCCCTTCATAGCACAATTGCCTTTGTGATGCCAAGTGTGTTTCTAGGCAAGGAACTTGGAGGTTGCCATTCTTTGCTAGGTGCTCATCCTTCAGTAATCTTCAGTGACTTGGCGACCCGTTTGAACACTAGCCTCATGCTAGTCTACCTCATATCATGCCGCAGATTGGCTTGCAAGTGAATCCATGTAGCGTTGTTCCGTGTGGTTCTTGAGCTCTAGGAAGCATTCCAGGTCTCAGTACTGTCGGATCTGCACTAGGATGAGAAACTTTCAAGAGGACATCTTGTGTGTTTGGGGTTCGGAGCAGTGCAGCGTTGGGAACAGCTAGAGGCCGAGTGTTGGGAAGTGAAAGGCTTCTTGTGATAAACCTCTAGAATGCTGTAAGTTGAAACAACTCAAGTATCTCCCGTCTAAAGCACCGTTGAGGTACAAAATAGAGAAAGAAACAGCAGGGTCAATGCTCGGCGGGTCTTTTGTAAATAAGGCTTGAAAGGAAACTTTAGTTTCATCATTGGGATTTATAGAGCTGCGGGCTGAATTCCCCCTGAGAAACACTGTAGTTGCACATGTTCCCTTCATAGCACAATTGCCTTTGTGATGACAAGTGAGTTTCTAAGAAAGAAACTTGGAGGTTGCCATTCTTTGCTAGGTGCTCATCCTTCAGTCATCTTCAGTGCATTGGAGAACCCGTTTGACCACCAGTCTCAAGCTAACGTTCTTCTTGGATCCTGCCACAGATTGGCATGTAGCAGAATCCATGTAGAGTTATTCTGTGTGGTTCCTGAGCTCTAGGAAGCATTCCATGTCTCTTAGTACTGGCGGGCTGCACTAGGATACGAAAAGTACAAGAATGACGGCCTCTGTGTTCGAGCCTTTGTGAGCAAAGCAGCGTTAGGAACAGCTAGATGCCGAGTCATGGGCAGTGAAGGACTTCTTTGGGTAAACCTCTAGATTGTTGCAAGTGGAAACAACTCACGTATCTCCTTTCTAAAGCACCTGGAGGTACAAAAGAGAGAAGGAAACATCAGGGTCAAAGCTCTGTGGGCCCTTTTCAATATAAGGCTTGAAGGGGAACTTGAGTTTCCTCATTGGGAGTAAGAGAGTTGCGGGCTCAATTCTCCCTGAAAAACACTGTAGTTGCACATGCTCCCTTCATAGCACAATTGCCTACGTGATGACAAGTGAGTTTCTAGGAAAGAAACTTGGAGGTTGCCATTCTTTGCTAGGTGCTCATCCTTCGGTAATCTTCAGTGAATTGGAGAACCCGTTTGACCACTAGCCTCAAGCTAACGTTCTTCTTGGATCCTGCCACAGATTGGCAGGCAGCAGAATCCATGTAGAGTTCTTCAGTGTGGTTCTTGAGCTCTAGGAAGCATTCCCGGTCTCTTAGTACTGTTGGATCTGCACTAGGATGAGAAACGTTCAAGAGGACGGCTTGTGTGTTAGGGGAGTTCTGAGCATTGAAGAGTTGGGAACAGCTAGAGGCCGAGTCATGGGAAGTGAAGGGCTTCTTTTGATAAACCTCTAGAATGCTGTAAGTTGAAACAACTCAGTATCTCCCTTCGAAAGCACCTTTGAGATACAAAAGAGAGAAGGAAACTGCAGGGACAATGCTCTGCGACCCTTTTGAAAATAAGGCTTGAAAGGAAACTTTATTTTCCTCTTTGGGATTTAGAGAGTTGTGGGCTCAATTCTCCCCGAGAAACACTGTAGTTGCACATGCTCCCTTCATAGCACAATTGCCTACGTGATGATAAGTGAGTTTCTAGGCAAGAAACTTGGAGGTTGCCATGCTATGCTAGGTGCTCATCCTTCAGTAATCGTCAGTGAATTGGAGAACCCGTTTGACAGCTAGCCTCAAGCTAACGTTCCTCTTGTATCCTGCCACAGATTGGCATGCAGCAGAATCCATGGAGCGTTCTTCGGTGTGGTTCCTGAGCTCTAGGATGCATTCCGGGTCTCTTAGTACTGGCAGTTCTGCACTAGGGTGCGAAAAGTACAAGTAGGACGACCTGTGTGTTTGGGCCTTTCTGAGCAATGCAGCGTTGGGAACAGCTAGATGCCGAGTCATGGGCAGTGAAGGCCTTCTTTGGTTAAACCTCTAGAATGTTGCAAGTGGAAACAACTCACGTATCTCCTTTCTAAAGCACCTGGAGGTACAAAAGAGAGAAGGAAACATCAGGGTCAAAGCTCTGTGGGCCCCTTTTCAAAATAAGGCTTGAAGGGAAACTTGATTTCCCTCGTTGGGAGTAAGAGAGTTGCGGGCTCAATTCTCCCTGAGAAACACTGTAGTTGCACATGCTCCCTTCATAGCACAATTGCCTTTGTGATGCCAAGTGTGTTTCTAGGCAAGGAACTTGGAGGTTGCCATTCTTTGCTAGGTGCTCATCCTTCAGTAATCTTCAGTGACTTGGCGACCCGTTTGAACACTAGCCTCATGCTAGTCTACCTCATATCATGCCGCAGATTGGCTTGCAAGTGAATCCATGTAGCGTTGTTCCGTGTGGTTCTTGAGCTCTAGGAAGCATTCCAGGTCTCAGTACTGTCGGATCTGCACTAGGATGAGAAACTTTCAAGAGGACGGCTTGTGTGTTTGGGGTTCGGAGCAGTGCAGCGTTGGGAACAGCTAGAGGCCGAGTGTTGGGAAGTGAAAGGCTTCTTGTGATAAACCTCTAGAATGCTGTAAGTTGAAACAACTCAAGTATCTCCCGTCTAAAGCACCGTTGAGGTACAAAATAGAGAAAGAAACAGCAGGGTCAATGCTCGGCGGGTCTTTTGTAAATAAGGCTTGAAAGGAAACTTTAGTTTCATCATTGGGATTTATAGAGCTGCGGGCTGAATTCCCCCTGAGAAACACTGTAGTTGCACATGTTCCCTTCATAGCACAATTGCCTTTGTGATGACAAGTGAGTTTCTAAGAAAGAAACTTGGAGGTTGCCATTCTTTGCTAGGTGCTCATCCTTCAGTCATCTTCAGTGCATTGGAGAACCCGTTTGACCACCAGTCTCAAGCTAACGTTCTTCTTGGATCCTGCCACAGATTGGCATGTAGCAGAATCCATGTAGAGTTATTCTGTGTGGTTCCTGAGCTCTAGGAAGCATTCCATGTCTCTTAGTACTGGCGGTCTGCACTAGGATACGAAAAGTACAAGAATGACGGCCTCTGTGTTCGAGCCTTTGTGAGCAAAGCAGCGTTAGGAACAGCTAGATGCCGAGTCATGGGCAGTGAAGGACTTCTTTGGGTAAACCTCTAGATTGTTGCAAGTGGAAACAACTCACGTATCTCCTTTCTAAAGCACCTGGAGGTACAAAAGAGAGAAGGAAACATCAGGGTCAAAGCTCTGTGGGCCCTTTTCAATATAAGGCTTGAAGGGGAACTTGAGTTTCCTCATTGGGAGTAAGAGAGTTGCGGGCTCAATTCTCCCTGAAAAACACTGTAGTTGCACATGCTCCCTTCATAGCACAATTGCCTACGTGATGACAAGTGAGTTTCTAGGAAAGAAACTTGGAGGTTGCCATTCTTTGCTAGGTGCTCATCCTTCGGTAATCTTCAGTGAATTGGAGAACCCGTTTGACCACTAGCCTCAAGCTAACGTTCTTCTTGGATCCTGCCACAGATTGGCAGGCAGCAGAATCCATGTAGAGTTCTTCAGTGTGGTTCTTG
The DNA here is from genome assembly GCF_028564815.1 of Eubalaena glacialis. Taxonomy (NCBI): domain Eukaryota; kingdom Metazoa; phylum Chordata; class Mammalia; order Artiodactyla; family Balaenidae; genus Eubalaena; species Eubalaena glacialis. The sequence goes on along the minus strand of NC_083722.1, from coordinate 54,654,638 downwards.
AGCTCTAGGAAGCATTCCCGGTCTCTTAGTACTGTTGGATCTGCACTAGGATGAGAAACGTTCAAGAGGACGGCTTGTGTGTTAGGGGAGTTCTGAGCATTGAAGAGTTGGGAACAGCTAGAGGCCGAGTCATGGGAAGTGAAGGGCTTCTTTTGATAAACCTCTAGAATGCTGTAAGTTGAAACAACTCAGTATCTCCCTTCGAAAGCACCTTTGAGATACAAAAGAGAGAAGGAAACTGCAGGGACAATGCTCTGCGACCCTTTTGAAAATAAGGCTTGAAAGGAAACTTTATTTTCCTCTTTGGGATTTAGAGAGTTGTGGGCTCAATTCTCCCCGAGAAACACTGTAGTTGCACATGCTCCCTTCATAGCACAATTGCCTACGTGATGATAAGTGAGTTTCTAGGCAAGAAACTTGGAGGTTGCCATGCTATGCTAGGTGCTCATCCTTCAGTAATCGTCAGTGAATTGGAGAACCCGTTTGACAGCTAGCCTCAAGCTAACGTTCCTCTTGTATCCTGCCACAGATTGGCATGCAGCAGAATCCATGGAGCGTTCTTCGGTGTGGTTCCTGAGCTCTAGGATGCATTCCGGGTCTCTTAGTACTGGCAGTTCTGCACTAGGATGCGAAAAGTACAAGTAGGACGACCTGTGTGTTTGGGCCTTTCTGAGCAATGCAGCGTTGGGAACAGCTAGATGCCGAGTCATGGGCAGTGAAGGCCTTCTTTGGTTAAACCTCTAGAATGTTGCAAGTGGAAACAACTCACGTATCTCCTTTCTAAAGCACCTGGAGGTACAAAAGAGAGAAGGAAACATCAGGGTCAAAGCTCTGTGGGCCCCTTTTCAAAATAAGGCTTGAAGGGAAACTTGATTTCCCTCGTTGGGAGTAAGAGAGTTGCGGGCTCAATTCTCCCTGAGAAACACTGTAGTTGCACATGCTCCCTTCATAGCACAATTGCCTTTGTGATGCCAAGTGTGTTTCTAGGCAAGGAACTTGGAGGTTGCCATTCTTTGCTAGGTGCTCATCCTTCAGTAATCTTCAGTGAATTGGCAACCCGTTTGAACACTAGCCTCATGCTAGTCTACCTCTTATATCATGCCACAGATTGGCTTGCAAGTGAATCCATGTAGCGTTGTTCCGTGTGGTTCTTGAGCTCTAGGAAGCATTCCAGGTCTCAGTACTGTCGGATCTGCACTAGGATGAGAAACTTTCAAGAGGACGGCTTGTGTGTTTGGGGTTCGGAGCAGTGCAGCGTTGGGAACAGCTAGAGGCCGAGTGTTGGGAAGTGAAAGGCTTCTTGTGATAAACCTCTAGAATGCTGTAAGTTGAAACAACTCAAGTATCTCCCGTCTAAAGCACCGTTGAGGTACAAAATAGAGAAAGAAACAGCAGGGTCAATGCTCGGCGGGTCTTTTGTAAATAAGGCTTGAAAGGAAACTTTAGTTTCATCATTGGGATTTATAGAGCTGCGGGCTGAATTCCCCCTGAGAAACACTGTAGTTGCACATGTTCCCTTCATAGCACAATTGCCTTTGTGATGACAAGTGAGTTTCTAAGAAAGAAACTTGGAGGTTGCCATTCTTTGCTAGGTGCTCATCCTTCAGTCATCTTCAGTGCATTGGAGAACCCGTTTGACCACCAGTCTCAAGCTAACGTTCTTCTTGGATCCTGCCACAGATTGGCATGTAGCAGAATCCATGTAGAGTTATTCTGTGTGGTTCCTGAGCTCTAGGAAGCATTCCATGTCTCTTAGTACTGGCGGGCTGCACTAGGATACGAAAAGTACAAGAATGACGGCCTCTGTGTTCGAGCCTTTGTGAGCAAAGCAGCGTTAGGAACAGCTAGATGCCGAGTCATGGGCAGTGAAGGACTTCTTTGGGTAAACCTCTAGATTGTTGCAAGTGGAAACAACTCACGTATCTCCTTTCTAAAGCACCTGGAGGTACAAAAGAGAGAAGGAAACATCAGGGTCAAAGCTCTGTGGGCCCTTTTCAATATAAGGCTTGAAGGGGAACTTGAGTTTCCTCATTGGGAGTAAGAGAGTTGCGGGCTCAATTCTCCCTGAAAAACACTGTAGTTGCACATGCTCCCTTCATAGCACAATTGCCTACGTGATGACAAGTGAGTTTCTAGGAAAGAAACTTGGAGGTTGCCATTCTTTGCTAGGTGCTCATCCTTCGGTAATCTTCAGTGAATTGGAGAACCCGTTTGACCACTAGCCTCAAGCTAACGTTCTTCTTGGATCCTGCCACAGATTGGCAGGCAGCAGAATCCATGTAGAGTTCTTCAGTGTGGTTCTTGAGCTCTAGGAAGCATTCCCGGTCTCTTAGTACTGTTGGATCTGCACTAGGATGAGAAACGTTCAAGAGGACGGCTTGTGTGTTAGGGGAGTTCTGAGCATTGAAGAGTTGGGAACAGCTAGAGGCCGAGTCATGGGAAGTGAAGGGCTTCTTTTGATAAACCTCTAGAATGCTGTAAGTTGAAACAACTCAGTATCTCCCTTCGAAAGCACCTTTGAGATACAAAAGAGAGAAGGAAACTGCAGGGACAATGCTCTGCGACCCTTTTGAAAATAAGGCTTGAAAGGAAACTTTATTTTCCTCTTTGGGATTTAGAGAGTTGTGGGCTCAATTCTCCCCGAGAAACACTGTAGTTGCACATGCTCCCTTCATAGCACAATTGCCTACGTGATGATAAGTGAGTTTCTAGGCAAGAAACTTGGAGGTTGCCATGCTATGCTAGGTGCTCATCCTTCAGTAATCGTCAGTGAATTGGAGAACCCGTTTGACAGCTAGCCTCAAGCTAACGTTCCTCTTGTATCCTGCCACAGATTGGCATGCAGCAGAATCCATGGAGCGTTCTTCGGTGTGGTTCCTGAGCTCTAGGATGCATTCCGGGTCTCTTAGTACTGGCAGTTCTGCACTAGGGTGCGAAAAGTACAAGTAGGACGACCTGTGTGTTTGGGCCTTTCTGAGCAATGCAGCGTTGGGAACAGCTAGATGCCGAGTCATGGGCAGTGAAGGCCTTCTTTGGTTAAACCTCTAGAATGTTGCAAGTGGAAACAACTCACGTATCTCCTTTCTAAAGCACCTGGAGGTACAAAAGAGAGAAGGAAACATCAGGGTCAAAGCTCTGTGGGCCCCTTTTCAAAATAAGGCTTGAAGGGAAACTTGATTTCCCTCGTTGGGAGTAAGAGAGTTGCGGGCTCAATTCTCCCTGAGAAACACTGTAGTTGCACATGCTCCCTTCATAGCACAATTGCCTTTGTGATGCCAAGTGTGTTTCTAGGCAAGGAACTTGGAGGTTGCCATTCTTTGCTAGGTGCTCATCCTTCAGTAATCTTCAGTGACTTGGCGACCCGTTTGAACACTAGCCTCATGCTAGTCTACCTCATATCATGCCGCAGATTGGCTTGCAAGTGAATCCATGTAGCGTTGTTCCGTGTGGTTCTTGAGCTCTAGGAAGCATTCCAGGTCTCAGTACTGTCGGATCTGCACTAGGATGAGAAACTTTCAAGAGGACGGCTTGTGTGTTTGGGGTTCGGAGCAGTGCAGCGTTGGGAACAGCTAGAGGCCGAGTGTTGGGAAGTGAAAGGCTTCTTGTGATAAACCTCTAGAATGCTGTAAGTTGAAACAACTCAAGTATCTCCCGTCTAAAGCACCGTTGAGGTACAAAATAGAGAAAGAAACAGCAGGGTCAATGCTCGGCGGGTCTTTTGTAAATAAGGCTTGAAAGGAAACTTTAGTTTCATCATTGGGATTTATAGAGCTGCGGGCTGAATTCCCCCTGAGAAACACTGTAGTTGCACATGTTCCCTTCATAGCACAATTGCCTTTGTGATGACAAGTGAGTTTCTAAGAAAGAAACTTGGAGGTTGCCATTCTTTGCTAGGTGCTCATCCTTCAGTCATCTTCAGTGCATTGGAGAACCCGTTTGACCACCAGTCTCAAGCTAACGTTCTTCTTGGATCCTGCCACAGATTGGCATGTAGCAGAATCCATGTAGAGTTATTCTGTGTGGTTCCTGAGCTCTAGGAAGCATTCCATGTCTCTTAGTACTGGCGGTCTGCACTAGGATACGAAAAGTACAAGAATGACGGCCTCTGTGTTCGAGCCTTTGTGAGCAAAGCAGCGTTAGGAACAGCTAGATGCCGAGTCATGGGCAGTGAAGGACTTCTTTGGGTAAACCTCTAGATTGTTGCAAGTGGAAACAACTCACGTATCTCCTTTCTAAAGCACCTGGAGGTACAAAAGAGAGAAGGAAACATCAGGGTCAAAGCTCTGTGGGCCCTTTTCAATATAAGGCTTGAAGGGGAACTTGAGTTTCCTCATTGGGAGTAAGAGAGTTGCGGGCTCAATTCTCCCTGAAAAACACTGTAGTTGCACATGCTCCCTTCATAGCACAATTGCCTACGTGATGACAAGTGAGTTTCTAGGAAAGAAACTTGGAGGTTGCCATTCTTTGCTAGGTGCTCATCCTTCGGTAATCTTCAGTGAATTGGAGAACCCGTTTGACCACTAGCCTCAAGCTAACGTTCTTCTTGGATCCTGCCACAGATTGGCAGGCAGCAGAATCCATGTAGAGTTCTTCAGTGTGGTTCTTGAGCTCTAGGAAGCATTCCCGGTCTCTTAGTACTGTTGGATCTGCACTAGGATGAGAAACGTTCAAGAGGACGGCTTGTGTGTTAGGGGAGTTCTGAGCATTGAAGAGTTGGGAACAGCTAGAGGCCGAGTCATGGGAAGTGAAGGGCTTCTTTTGATAAACCTCTAGAATGCTGTAAGTTGAAACAACTCAGTATCTCCCTTCGAAAGCACCTTTGAGATACAAAAGAGAGAAGGAAACTGCAGGGACAATGCTCTGCGACCCTTTTGAAAATAAGGCTTGAAAGGAAACTTTATTTTCCTCTTTGGGATTTAGAGAGTTGTGGGCTCAATTCTCCCCGAGAAACACTGTAGTTGCACATGCTCCCTTCATAGCACAATTGCCTACGTGATGATAAGTGAGTTTCTAGGCAAGAAACTTGGAGGTTGCCATGCTATGCTAGGTGCTCATCCTTCAGTAATCGTCAGTGAATTGGAGAACCCGTTTGACAGCTAGCCTCAAGCTAACGTTCCTCTTGTATCCTGCCACAGATTGGCATGCAGCAGAATCCATGGAGCGTTCTTCGGTGTGGTTCCTGAGCTCTAGGATGCATTCCGGGTCTCTTAGTACTGGCAGTTCTGCACTAGGATGCGAAAAGTACAAGTAGGACGACCTGTGTGTTTGGGCCTTTCTGAGCAATGCAGCGTTGGGAACAGCTAGATGCCGAGTCATGGGCAGTGAAGGCCTTCTTTGGTTAAACCTCTAGAATGTTGCAAGTGGAAACAACTCACGTATCTCCTTTCTAAAGCACCTGGAGGTACAAAAGAGAGAAGGAAACATCAGGGTCAAAGCTCTGTGGGCCCCTTTTCAAAATAAGGCTTGAAGGGAAACTTGATTTCCCTCGTTGGGAGTAAGAGAGTTGCGGGCTCAATTCTCCCTGAGAAACACTGTAGTTGCACATGCTCCCTTCATAGCACAATTGCCTTTGTGATGCCAAGTGTGTTTCTAGGCAAGGAACTTGGAGGTTGCCATTCTTTGCTAGGTGCTCATCCTTCAGTAATCTTCAGTGACTTGGCGACCCGTTTGAACACTAGCCTCATGCTAGTCTACCTCTTATATCATGCCACAGATTGGCTTGCAAGTGAATCCATGTAGCGTTGTTCCGTGTGGTTCTTGAGCTCTAGGAAGCATTCCAGGTCTCAGTACTGTCGGATCTGCACTAGGATGAGAAACTTTCAAGAGGACGGCTTGTGTGTTTGGGGTTCGGAGCAGTGCAGCGTTGGGAACAGCTAGAGGCCGAGTGTTGGGAAGTGAAAGGCTTCTTGTGATAAACCTCTAGAATGCTGTAAGTTGAAACAACTCAAGTATCTCCCGTCTAAAGCACCGTTGAGGTACAAAATAGAGAAAGAAACAGCAGGGTCAATGCTCGGCGGGTCTTTTGTAAATAAGGCTTGAAAGGAAACTTTAGTTTCATCATTGGGATTTATAGAGCTGCGGGCTGAATTCCCCCTGAGAAACACTGTAGTTGCACATGTTCCCTTCATAGCACAATTGCCTTTGTGATGACAAGTGAGTTTCTAAGAAAGAAACTTGGAGGTTGCCATTCTTTGCTAGGTGCTCATCCTTCAGTCATCTTCAGTGCATTGGAGAACCCGTTTGACCACCAGTCTCAAGCTAACGTTCTTCTTGGATCCTGCCACAGATTGGCATGTAGCAGAATCCATGTAGAGTTATTCTGTGTGGTTCCTGAGCTCTAGGAAGCATTCCATGTCTCTTAGTACTGGCGGGCTGCACTAGGATACGAAAAGTACAAGAATGACGGCCTCTGTGTTCGAGCCTTTGTGAGCAAAGCAGCGTTAGGAACAGCTAGATGCCGAGTCATGGGCAGTGAAGGACTTCTTTGGGTAAACCTCTAGATTGTTGCAAGTGGAAACAACTCACGTATCTCCTTTCTAAAGCACCTGGAGGTACAAAAGAGAGAAGGAAACATCAGGGTCAAAGCTCTGTGGGCCCTTTTCAATATAAGGCTTGAAGGGGAACTTGAGTTTCCTCATTGGGAGTAAGAGAGTTGCGGGCTCAATTCTCCCTGAAAAACACTGTAGTTGCACATGCTCCCTTCATAGCACAATTGCCTACGTGATGACAAGTGAGTTTCTAGGAAAGAAACTTGGAGGTTGCCATTCTTTGCTAGGTGCTCATCCTTCGGTAATCTTCAGTGAATTGGAGAACCCGTTTGACCACTAGCCTCAAGCTAACGTTCTTCTTGGATCCTGCCACAGATTGGCAGGCAGCAGAATCCATGTAGAGTTCTTCAGTGTGGTTCTTGAGCTCTAGGAAGCATTCCCGGTCTCTTAGTACTGTTGGATCTGCACTAGGATGAGAAACGTTCAAGAGGACGGCTTGTGTGTTAGGGGAGTTCTGAGCATTGAAGAGTTGGGAACAGCTAGAGGCCGAGTCATGGGAAGTGAAGGGCTTCTTTTGATAAACCTCTAGAATGCTGTAAGTTGAAACAACTCAGTATCTCCCTTCGAAAGCACCTTTGAGATACAAAAGAGAGAAGGAAACTGCAGGGACAATGCTCTGCGACCCTTTTGAAAATAAGGCTTGAAAGGAAACTTTATTTTCCTCTTTGGGATTTAGAGAGTTGTGGGCTCAATTCTCCCCGAGAAACACTGTAGTTGCACATGCTCCCTTCATAGCACAATTGCCTACGTGATGATAAGTGAGTTTCTAGGCAAGAAACTTGGAGGTTGCCATGCTATGCTAGGTGCTCATCCTTCAGTAATCGTCAGTGAATTGGAGAACCCGTTTGACAGCTAGCCTCAAGCTAACGTTCCTCTTGTATCCTGCCACAGATTGGCATGCAGCAGAATCCATGGAGCGTTCTTCGGTGTGGTTCCTGAGCTCTAGGATGCATTCCGGGTCTCTTAGTACTGGCAGTTCTGCACTAGGATGCGAAAAGTACAAGTAGGACGACCTGTGTGTTTGGGCCTTTCTGAGCAATGCAGCGTTGGGAACAGCTAGATGCCGAGTCATGGGCAGTGAAGGCCTTCTTTGGTTAAACCTCTAGAATGTTGCAAGTGGAAACAACTCACGTATCTCCTTTCTAAAGCACCTGGAGGTACAAAAGAGAGAAGGAAACATCAGGGTCAAAGCTCTGTGGGCCCCTTTTCAAAATAAGGCTTGAAGGGAAACTTGATTTCCCTCGTTGGGAGTAAGAGAGTTGCGGGCTCAATTCTCCCTGAGAAACACTGTAGTTGCACATGCTCCCTTCATAGCACAATTGCCTTTGTGATGCCAAGTGTGTTTCTAGGCAAGGAACTTGGAGGTTGCCATTCTTTGCTAGGTGCTCATCCTTCAGTAATCTTCAGTGACTTGGCGACCCGTTTGAACACTAGCCTCATGCTAGTCTACCTCATATCATGCCGCAGATTGGCTTGCAAGTGAATCCATGTAGCGTTGTTCCGTGTGGTTCTTGAGCTCTAGGAAGCATTCCAGGTCTCAGTACTGTCGGATCTGCACTAGGATGAGAAACTTTCAAGAGGACGGCTTGTGTGTTTGGGGTTCGGAGCAGTGCAGCGTTGGGAACAGCTAGAGGCCGAGTGTTGGGAAGTGAAAGGCTTCTTGTGATAAACCTCTAGAATGCTGTAAGTTGAAACAACTCAAGTATCTCCCGTCTAAAGCACCGTTGAGGTACAAAATAGAGAAAGAAACAGCAGGGTCAATGCTCGGCGGGTCTTTTGTAAATAAGGCTTGAAAGGAAACTTTAGTTTCATCATTGGGATTTATAGAGCTGCGGGCTGAATTCCCCCTGAGAAACACTGTAGTTGCACATGTTCCCTTCATAGCACAATTGCCTTTGTGATGACAAGTGAGTTTCTAAGAAAGAAACTTGGAGGTTGCCATTCTTTGCTAGGTGCTCATCCTTCAGTCATCTTCAGTGCATTGGAGAACCCGTTTGACCACCAGTCTCAAGCTAACGTTCTTCTTGGATCCTGCCACAGATTGGCATGTAGCAGAATCCATGTAGAGTTATTCTGTGTGGTTCCTGAGCTCTAGGAAGCATTCCATGTCTCTTAGTACTGGCGGGCTGCACTAGGATACGAAAAGTACAAGAATGACGGCCTCTGTGTTCGAGCCTTTGTGAGCAAAGCAGCGTTAGGAACAGCTAGATGCCGAGTCATGGGCAGTGAAGGACTTCTTTGGGTAAACCTCTAGATTGTTGCAAGTGGAAACAACTCACGTATCTCCTTTCTAAAGCACCTGGAGGTACAAAAGAGAGAAGGAAACATCAGGGTCAAAGCTCTGTGGGCCCTTTTCAATATAAGGCTTGAAGGGGAACTTGAGTTTCCTCATTGGGAGTAAGAGAGTTGCGGGCTCAATTCTCCCTGAAAAACACTGTAGTTGCACATGCTCCCTTCATAGCACAATTGCCTACGTGATGACAAGTGAGTTTCTAGGAAAGAAACTTGGAGGTTGCCATTCTTTGCTAGGTGCTCATCCTTCGGTAATCTTCAGTGAATTGGAGAACCCGTTTGACCACTAGCCTCAAGCTAACGTTCTTCTTGGATCCTGCCACAGATTGGCAGGCAGCAGAATCCATGTAGAGTTCTTCAGTGTGGTTCTTGAGCTCTAGGAAGCATTCCCGGTCTCTTAGTACTGTTGGATCTGCACTAGGATGAGAAACGTTCAAGAGGACGGCTTGTGTGTTAGGGGAGTTCTGAGCATTGAAGAGTTGGGAACAGCTAGAGGCCGAGTCATGGGAAGTGAAGGGCTTCTTTTGATAAACCTCTAGAATGCTGTAAGTTGAAACAACTCAGTATCTCCCTTCGAAAGCACCTTTGAGATACAAAAGAGAGAAGGAAACTGCAGGGACAATGCTCTGCGACCCTTTTGAAAATAAGGCTTGAAAGGAAACTTTATTTTCCTCTTTGGGATTTAGAGAGTTGTGGGCTCAATTCTCCCCGAGAAACACTGTAGTTGCACATGCTCCCTTCATAGCACAATTGCCTACGTGATGATAAGTGAGTTTCTAGGCAAGAAACTTGGAGGTTGCCATGCTATGCTAGGTGCTCATCCTTCAGTAATCGTCAGTGAATTGGAGAACCCGTTTGACAGCTAGCCTCAAGCTAACGTTCCTCTTGTATCCTGCCACAGATTGGCATGCAGCAGAATCCATGGAGCGTTCTTCGGTGTGGTTCCTGAGCTCTAGGATGCATTCCGGGTCTCTTAGTACTGGCAGTTCTGCACTAGGATGCGAAAAGTACAAGTAGGACGACCTGTGTGTTTGGGCCTTTCTGAGCAATGCAGCGTTGGGAACAGCTAGATGCCGAGTCATGGGCAGTGAAGGCCTTCTTTGGTTAAACCTCTAGAATGTTGCAAGTGGAAACAACTCACGTATCTCCTTTCTAAAGCACCTGGAGGTACAAAAGAGAGAAGGAAACATCAGGGTCAAAGCTCTGTGGGCCCCTTTTCAAAATAAGGCTTGAAGGGAAACTTGATTTCCCTCGTTGGGAGTAAGAGAGTTGCGGGCTCAATTCTCCCTGAGAAACACTGTAGTTGCACATGCTCCCTTCATAGCACAATTGCCTTTGTGATGCCAAGTGTGTTTCTAGGCAAGGAACTTGGAGGTTGCCATTCTTTGCTAGGTGCTCATCCTTCAGTAATCTTCAGTGACTTGGCGACCCGTTTGAACACTAGCCTCATGCTAGTCTACCTCATATCATGCCGCAGATTGGCTTGCAAGTGAATCCATGTAGCGTTGTTCCGTGTGGTTCTTGAGCTCTAGGAAGCATTCCAGGTCTCAGTACTGTCGGATCTGCACTAGGATGAGAAACTTTCAAGAGGACGGCTTGTGTGTTTGGGGTTCGGAGCAGTGCAGCGTTGGGAACAGCTAGAGGCCGAGTGTTGGGAAGTGAAAGGCTTCTTGTGATAAACCTCTAGAATGCTGTAAGTTGAAACAACTCAAGTATCTCCCGTCTAAAGCACCGTTGAGGTACAAAATAGAGAAAGAAACAGCAGGGTCAATGCTCGGCGGGTCTTTTGTAAATAAGGCTTGAAAGGAAACTTTAGTTTCATCATTGGGATTTATAGAGCTGCGGGCTGAATTCCCCCTGAGAAACACTGTAGTTGCACATGTTCCCTTCATAGCACAATTGCCTTTGTGATGACAAGTGAGTTTCTAAGAAAGAAACTTGGAGGTTGCCATTCTTTGCTAGGTGCTCATCCTTCAGTCATCTTCAGTGCATTGGAGAACCCGTTTGACCACCAGTCTCAAGCTAACGTTCTTCTTGGATCCTGCCACAGATTGGCATGTAGCAGAATCCATGTAGAGTTATTCTGTGTGGTTCCTGAGCTCTAGGAAGCATTCCATGTCTCTTAGTACTGGCGGGCTGCACTAGGATACGAAAAGTACAAGAATGACGGCCTCTGTGTTCGAGCCTTTGTGAGCAAAGCAGCGTTAGGAACAGCTAGATGCCGAGTCATGGGCAGTGAAGGACTTCTTTGGGTAAACCTCTAGATTGTTGCAAGTGGAAACAACTCACGTATCTCCTTTCTAAAGCACCTGGAGGTACAAAAGAGAGAAGGAAACATCAGGGTCAAAGCTCTGTGGGCCCTTTTCAATATAAGGCTTGAAGGGGAACTTGAGTTTCCTCATTGGGAGTAAGAGAGTTGCGGGCTCAATTCTCCCTGAAAAACACTGTAGTTGCACATGCTCCCTTCATAGCACAATTGCCTACGTGATGACAAGTGAGTTTCTAGGAAAGAAACTTGGAGGTTGCCATTCTTTGCTAGGTGCTCATCCTTCGGTAATCTTCAGTGAATTGGAGAACCCGTTTGACCACTAGCCTCAAGCTAACGTTCTTCTTGGATCCTGCCACAGATTGGCAGGCAGCAGAATCCATGTAGAGTTCTTCAGTGTGGTTCTTGAGCTCTAGGAAGCATTCCCGGTCTCTTAGTACTGTTGGATCTGCACTAGGATGAGAAACGTTCAAGAGGACGGCTTGTGTGTTAGGGGAGTTCTGAGCATTGAAGAGTTGGGAACAGCTAGAGGCCGAGTCATGGGAAGTGAAGGGCTTCTTTTGATAAACCTCTAGAATGCTGTAAGTTGAAACAACTCAGTATCTCCCTTCGAAAGCACCTTTGAGATACAAAAGAGAGAAGGAAACTGCAGGGACAATGCTCTGCGACCCTTTTGAAAATAAGGCTTGAAAGGAAACTTTATTTTCCTCTTTGGGATTTAGAGAGTTGTGGGCTCAATTCTCCCCGAGAAACACTGTAGTTGCACATGCTCCCTTCATAGCACAATTGCCTACGTGATGATAAGTGAGTTTCTAGGCAAGAAACTTGGAGGTTGCCATGCTATGCTAGGTGCTCATCCTTCAGTAATCGTCAGTGAATTGGAGAACCCGTTTGACAGCTAGCCTCAAGCTAACGTTCCTCTTGTATCCTGCCACAGATTGGCATGCAGCAGAATCCATGGAGCGTTCTTCGGTGTGGTTCCTGAGCTCTAGGATGCATTCCGGGTCTCTTAGTACTGGCAGTTCTGCACTAGGATGCGAAAAGTACAAGTAGGACGACCTGTGTGTTTGGGCCTTTCTGAGCAATGCAGCGTTGGGAACAGCTAGATGCCGAGTCATGGGCAGTGAAGGCCTTCTTTGGTTAAACCTCTAGAATGTTGCAAGTGGAAACAACTCACGTATCTCCTTTCTAAAGCACCTGGAGGTACAAAAGAGAGAAGGAAACATCAGGGTCAAAGCTCTGTGGGCCCCTTTTCAAAATAAGGCTTGAAGGGAAACTTGATTTCCCTCGTTGGGAGTAAGAGAGTTGCGGGCTCAATTCTCCCTGAGAAACACTGTAGTTGCACATGCTCCCTTCATAGCACAATTGCCTTTGTGATGCCAAGTGTGTTTCTAGGCAAGGAACTTGGAGGTTGCCATTCTTTGCTAGGTGCTCATCCTTCGGTAATCTTCAGTGAATTGGAGAACCCGTTTGACCACTAGCCTCAAGCTAACGTTCTTCTTGGATCCTGCCACAGATTGGCAGGCAGCAGAATCCATGTAGAGTTCTTCAGTGTGGTTCTTGAGCTCTAGGAAGCATTCCCGGTCTCTTAGTACTGTTGGATCTGCACTAGGATGAGAAACTTTCAAGAGGACGGCTTGTGTGTTAGGGGAGTTCTGAGCATTGAAGAGTTGGGAACAGCTAGAGGCCGAGTCATGGGAAGTGAAGGGCTTCTTTTGATAAACCTCTAGAATGTTGTAAGTTGAAACAACTCAGTATCTCCCTTCGAAAGCACCTTTGAGATACAAAAGAGAGAAGGAAACTGCAGGGACAATGCTCTGCGACCCTTTTGAAAATAAGGCTTGAAAGGAAACTTTATTTTCCTCTTTGGGATTTAGAGAGTTGTGGGCTCAATTCTCCCCGAGAAACACTGTAGTTGCACATGCTCCCTTCATAGCACAATTGCCTACGTGATGATAAGTGAGTTTCTAGGCAAGAAACTTGGAGGTTGCCATGCTATGCTAGGTGCTCATCCTTCAGTAATCGTCAGTGAATTGGAGAACCCGTTTGACAGCTAGCCTCAAGCTAACGTTCCTCTTGTATCCTGCCACAGATTGGCATGCAGCAGAATCCATGGAGCGTTCTTCGGTGTGGTTCCTGAGCTCTAGGATGCATTCCGGGTCTCTTAGTACTGGCAGTTCTGCACTAGGATGCGAAAAGTACAAGTAGGACGACCTGTGTGTTTGGGCCTTTCTGAGCAATGCAGCGTTGGGAACAGCTAGATGCCGAGTCATGGGCAGTGAAGGCCTTCTTTGGTTAAACCTCTAGAATGTTGCAAGTGGAAACAACTCACGTATCTCCTTTCTAAAGCACCTGGAGGTACAAAAGAGAGAAGGAAACATCAGGGTCAAAGCTCTGTGGGCCCCTTTTCAAAATAAGGCTTGAAGGGAAACTTGATTTCCCTCGTTGGGAGTAAGAGAGTTGCGGGCTCAATTCTCCCTGAGAAACACTGTAGTTGCACATGCTCCCTTCATAGCACAATTGCCTTTGTGATGCCAAGTGTGTTTCTAGGCAAGGAACTTGGAGGTTGCCATTCTTTGCTAGGTGCTCATCCTTCAGTAATCTTCAGTGACTTGGCGACCCGTTTGAACACTAGCCTCATGCTAGTCTACCTCTTATATCATGCCACAGATTGGCTTGCAAGTGAATCCATGTAGCGTTGTTCCGTGTGGTTCTTGAGCTCTAGGAAGCATTCCAGGTCTCAGTACTGTCGGATCTGCACTAGGATGAGAAACTTTCAAGAGGACGGCTTGTGTGTTTGGGGTTCGGAGCAGTGCAGCGTTGGGAACAGCTAGAGGCCGAGTGTTGGGAAGTGAAAGGCTTCTTGTGATAAACCTCTAGAATGCTGTAAGTTGAAACAACTCAAGTATCTCCCGTCTAAAGCACCGTTGAGGTACAAAATAGAGAAAGAAACAGCAGGGTCAATGCTCGGCGGGTCTTTTGTAAATAAGGCTTGAAAGGAAACTTTAGTTTCATCATTGGGATTTATAGAGCTGCGGGCTGAATTCCCCCTGAGAAACACTGTAGTTGCACATGTTCCCTTCATAGCACAATTGCCTTTGTGATGACAAGTGAGTTTCTAAGAAAGAAACTTGGAGGTTGCCATTCTTTGCTAGGTGCTCATCCTTCAGTCATCTTCAGTGCATTGGAGAACCCGTTTGACCACCAGTCTCAAGCTAACGTTCTTCTTGGATCCTGCCACAGATTGGCATGTAGCAGAATCCATGTAGAGTTATTCTGTGTGGTTCCTGAGCTCTAGGAAGCATTCCATGTCTCTTAGTACTGGCGGGCTGCACTAGGATACGAAAAGTACAAGAATGACGGCCTCTGTGTTCGAGCCTTTGTGAGCAAAGCAGCGTTAGGAACAGCTAGATGCCGAGTCATGGGCAGTGAAGGACTTCTTTGGGTAAACCTCTAGATTGTTGCAAGTGGAAACAACTCACGTATCTCCTTTCTAAAGCACCTGGAGGTACAAAAGAGAGAAGGAAACATCAGGGTCAAAGCTCTGTGGGCCCTTTTCAATATAAGGCTTGAAGGGGAACTTGAGTTTCCTCATTGGGAGTAAGAGAGTTGCGGGCTCAATTCTCCCTGAAAAACACTGTAGTTGCACATGCTCCCTTCATAGCACAATTGCCTACGTGATGACAAGTGAGTTTCTAGGAAAGAAACTTGGAGGTTGCCATTCTTTGCTAGGTGCTCATCCTTCGGTAATCTTCAGTGAATTGGAGAACCCGTTTGACCACTAGCCTCAAGCTAACGTTCTTCTTGGATCCTGCCACAGATTGGCAGGCAGCAGAATCCATGTAGAGTTCTTCAGTGTGGTTCTTGAGCTCTAGGAAGCATTCCCGGTCTCTTAGTACTGTTGGATCTGCACTAGGATGAGAAACGTTCAAGAGGACGGCTTGTGTGTTAGGGGAGTTCTGAGCATTGAAGAGTTGGGAACAGCTAGAGGCCGAGTCATGGGAAGTGAAGGGCTTCTTTTGATAAACCTCTAGAATGCTGTAAGTTGAAACAACTCAGTATCTCCCTTCGAAAGCACCTTTGAGATACAAAAGAGAGAAGGAAACTGCAGGGACAATGCTCTGCGACCCTTTTGAAAATAAGGCTTGAAAGGAAACTTTATTTTCCTCTTTGGGATTTAGAGAGTTGTGGGCTCAATTCTCCCCGAGAAACACTGTAGTTGCACATGCTCCCTTCATAGCACAATTGCCTACGTGATGATAAGTGAGTTTCTAGGCAAGAAACTTGGAGGTTGCCATGCTATGCTAGGTGCTCATCCTTCAGTAATCGTCAGTGAATTGGAGAACCCGTTTGACAGCTAGCCTCAAGCTAACGTTCCTCTTGTATCCTGCCACAGATTGGCATGCAGCAGAATCCATGGAGCGTTCTTCGGTGTGGTTCCTGAGCTCTAGGATGCATTCCGGGTCTCTTAGTACTGGCAGTTCTGCACTAGGATGCGAAAAGTACAAGTAGGACGACCTGTGTGTTTGGGCCTTTCTGAGCAATGCAGCGTTGGGAACAGCTAGATGCCGAGTCATGGGCAGTGAAGGCCTTCTTTGGTTAAACCTCTAGAATGTTGCAAGTGGAAACAACTCACGTATCTCCTTTCTAAAGCACCTGGAGGTACAAAAGAGAGAAGGAAACATCAGGGTCAAAGCTCTGTGGGCCCCTTTTCAAAATAAGGCTTGAAGGGAAACTTGATTTCCCTCGTTGGGAGTAAGAGAGTTGCGGGCTCAATTCTCCCTGAGAAACACTGTAGTTGCACATGCTCCCTTCATAGCACAATTGCCTTTGTGATGCCAAGTGTGTTTCTAGGCAAGGAACTTGGAGGTTGCCATTCTTTGCTAGGTGCTCATCCTTCAGTAATCTTCAGTGACTTGGCGACCCGTTTGAACACTAGCCTCATGCTAGTCTACCTCTTATATCATGCCACAGATTGGCTTGCAAGTGAATCCATGTAGCGTTGTTCCGTGTGGTTCTTGAGCTCTAGGAAGCATTCCAGGTCTCAGTACTGTCGGATCTGCACTAGGATGAGAAACTTTCAAGAGGACGGCTTGTGTGTTTGGGGTTCGGAGCAGTGCAGCGTTGGGAACAGCTAGAGGCCGAGTGTTGGGAAGTGAAAGGCTTCTTGTGATAAACCTCTAGAATGCTGTAAGTTGAAACAACTCAAGTATCTCCCGTCTAAAGCACCGTTGAGGTACAAAATAGAGAAAGAAACAGCAGGGTCAATGCTCGGCGGGTCTTTTGTAAATAAGGCTTGAAAGGAAACTTTAGTTTCATCATTGGGATTTATAGAGCTGCGGGCTGAATTCCCCCTGAGAAACACTGTAGTTGCACATGTTCCCTTCATAGCACAATTGCCTTTGTGATGACAAGTGAGTTTCTAAGAAAGAAACTTGGAGGTTGCCATTCTTTGCTAGGTGCTCATCCTTCAGTCATCTTCAGTGCATTGGAGAACCCGTTTGACCACCAGTCTCAAGCTAACGTTCTTCTTGGATCCTGCCACAGATTGGCATGTAGCAGAATCCATGTAGAGTTATTCTGTGTGGTTCCTGAGCTCTAGGAAGCATTCCATGTCTCTTAGTACTGGCGGGCTGCACTAGGATACGAAAAGTACAAGAATGACGGCCTCTGTGTTCGAGCCTTTGTGAGCAAAGCAGCGTTAGGAACAGCTAGATGCCGAGTCATGGGCAGTGAAGGACTTCTTTGGGTAAACCTCTAGATTGTTGCAAGTGGAAACAACTCACGTATCTCCTTTCTAAAGCACCTGGAGGTACAAAAGAGAGAAGGAAACATCAGGGTCAAAGCTCTGTGGGCCCTTTTCAATATAAGGCTTGAAGGGGAACTTGAGTTTCCTCATTGGGAGTAAGAGAGTTGCGGGCTCAATTCTCCCTGAAAAACACTGTAGTTGCACATGCTCCCTTCATAGCACAATTGCCTACGTGATGACAAGTGAGTTTCTAGGAAAGAAACTTGGAGGTTGCCATTCTTTGCTAGGTGCTCATCCTTCGGTAATCTTCAGTGAATTGGAGAACCCGTTTGACCACTAGCCTCAAGCTAACGTTCTTCTTGGATCCTGCCACAGATTGGCAGGCAGCAGAATCCATGTAGAGTTCTTCAGTGTGGTTCTTGAGCTCTAGGAAGCATTCCCGGTCTCTTAGTACTGTTGGATCTGCACTAGGATGAGAAACGTTCAAGAGGACGGCTTGTGTGTTAGGGGAGTTCTGAGCATTGAAGAGTTGGGAACAGCTAGAGGCCGAGTCATGGGAAGTGAAGGGCTTCTTTTGATAAACCTCTAGAATGCTGTAAGTTGAAACAACTCAGTATCTCCCTTCGAAAGCACCTTTGAGATACAAAAGAGAGAAGGAAACTGCAGGGACAATGCTCTGCGACCCTTTTGAAAATAAGGCTTGAAAGGAAACTTTATTTTCCTCTTTGGGATTTAGAGAGTTGTGGGCTCAATTCTCCCCGAGAAACACTGTAGTTGCACATGCTCCCTTCATAGCACAATTGCCTACGTGATGATAAGTGAGTTTCTAGGCAAGAAACTTGGAGGTTGCCATGCTATGCTAGGTGCTCATCCTTCAGTAATCGTCAGTGAATTGGAGAACCCGTTTGACAGCTAGCCTCAAGCTAACGTTCCTCTTGTATCCTGCCACAGATTGGCATGCAGCAGAATCCATGGAGCGTTCTTCGGTGTGGTTCCTGAGCTCTAGGATGCATTCCGGGTCTCTTAGTACTGGCAGTTCTGCACTAGGATGCGAAAAGTACAAGTAGGACGACCTGTGTGTTTGGGCCTTTCTGAGCAATGCAGCGTTGGGAACAGCTAGATGCCGAGTCATGGGCAGTGAAGGCCTTCTTTGGTTAAACCTCTAGAATGTTGCAAGTGGAAACAACTCACGTATCTCCTTTCTAAAGCACCTGGAGGTACAAAAGAGAGAAGGAAACATCAGGGTCAAAGCTCTGTGGGCCCCTTTTCAAAATAAGGCTTGAAGGGAAACTTGATTTCCCTCGTTGGGAGTAAGAGAGTTGCGGGCTCAATTCTCCCTGAGAAACACTGTAGTTGCACATGCTCCCTTCATAGCACAATTGCCTTTGTGATGCCAAGTGTGTTTCTAGGCAAGGAACTTGGAGGTTGCCATTCTTTGCTAGGTGCTCATCCTTCGGTAATCTTCAGTGAATTGGAGAACCCGTTTGACCACTAGCCTCAAGCTAACGTTCTTCTTGGATCCTGCCACAGATTGGCAGGCAGCAGAATCCATGTAGAGTTCTTCAGTGTGGTTCTTGAGCTCTAGGAAGCATTCCCGGTCTCTTAGTACTGTTGGATCTGCACTAGGATGAGAAACTTTCAAGAGGACGGCTTGTGTGTTAGGGGAGTTCTGAGCATTGAAGAGTTGGGAACAGCTAGAGGCCGAGTCATGGGAAGTGAAGGGCTTCTTTTGATAAACCTCTAGAATGTTGTAAGTTGAAACAACTCAGTATCTCCCTTCGAAAGCACCTTTGAGATACAAAAGAGAGAAGGAAACTGCAGGGACAATGCTCTGCGACCCTTTTGAAAATAAGGCTTGAAAGGAAACTTTATTTTCCTCTTTGGGATTTAGAGAGTTGTGGGCTCAATTCTCCCCGAGAAACACTGTAGTTGCACATGCTCCCTTCATAGCACAATTGCCTACGTGATGATAAGTGAGTTTCTAGGCAAGAAACTTGGAGGTTGCCATGCTATGCTAGGTGCTCATCCTTCAGTAATCGTCAGTGAATTGGAGAACCCGTTTGACAGCTAGCCTCAAGCTAACGTTCCTCTTGTATCCTGCCACAGATTGGCATGCAGCAGAATCCATGGAGCGTTCTTCGGTGTGGTTCCTGAGCTCTAGGATGCATTCCGGGTCTCTTAGTACTGGCAGTTCTGCACTAGGATGCGAAAAGTACAAGTAGGACGACCTGTGTGTTTGGGCCTTTCTGAGCAATGCAGCGTTGGGAACAGCTAGATGCCGAGTCATGGGCAGTGAAGGCCTTCTTTGGTTAAACCTCTAGAATGTTGCAAGTGGAAACAACTCACGTATCTCCTTTCTAAAGCACCTGGAGGTACAAAAGAGAGAAGGAAACATCAGGGTCAAAGCTCTGTGGGCCCCTTTTCAAAATAAGGCTTGAAGGGAAACTTGATTTCCCTCGTTGGGAGTAAGAGAGTTGCGGGCTCAATTCTCCCTGAGAAACACTGTAGTTGCACATGCTCCCTTCATAGCACAATTGCCTTTGTGATGCCAAGTGTGTTTCTAGGCAAGGAACTTGGAGGTTGCCATTCTTTGCTAGGTGCTCATCCTTCAGTAATCTTCAGTGACTTGGCGACCCGTTTGAACACTAGCCTCATGCTAGTCTACCTCTTATATCATGCCACAGATTGGCTTGCAAGTGAATCCATGTAGCGTTGTTCCGTGTGGTTCTTGAGCTCTAGGAAGCATTCCAGGTCTCAGTACTGTCGGATCTGCACTAGGATGAGAAACTTTCAAGAGGACGGCTTGTGTGTTTGGGGTTCGGAGCAGTGCAGCGTTGGGAACAGCTAGAGGCCGAGTGTTGGGAAGTGAAAGGCTTCTTGTGATAAACCTCTAGAATGCTGTAAGTTGAAACAACTCAAGTATCTCCCGTCTAAAGCACCGTTGAGGTACAAAATAGAGAAAGAAACAGCAGGGTCAATGCTCGGCGGGTCTTTTGTAAATAAGGCTTGAAAGGAAACTTTAGTTTCATCATTGGGATTTATAGAGCTGCGGGCTGAATTCCCCCTGAGAAACACTGTAGTTGCACATGTTCCCTTCATAGCACAATTGCCTTTGTGATGACAAGTGAGTTTCTAAGAAAGAAACTTGGAGGTTGCCATTCTTTGCTAGGTGCTCATCCTTCAGTCATCTTCAGTGCATTGGAGAACCCGTTTGACCACCAGTCTCAAGCTAACGTTCTTCTTGGATCCTGCCACAGATTGGCATGTAGCAGAATCCATGTAGAGTTATTCTGTGTGGTTCCTGAGCTCTAGGAAGCATTCCATGTCTCTTAGTACTGGCGGGCTGCACTAGGATACGAAAAGTACAAGAATGACGGCCTCTGTGTTCGAGCCTTTGTGAGCAAAGCAGCGTTAGGAACAGCTAGATGCCGAGTCATGGGCAGTGAAGGACTTCTTTGGGTAAACCTCTAGATTGTTGCAAGTGGAAACAACTCACGTATCTCCTTTCTAAAGCACCTGGAGGTACAAAAGAGAGAAGGAAACATCAGGGTCAAAGCTCTGTGGGCCCTTTTCAATATAAGGCTTGAAGGGGAACTTGAGTTTCCTCATTGGGAGTAAGAGAGTTGCGGGCTCAATTCTCCCTGAAAAACACTGTAGTTGCACATGCTCCCTTCATAGCACAATTGCCTACGTGATGACAAGTGAGTTTCTAGGAAAGAAACTTGGAGGTTGCCATTCTTTGCTAGGTGCTCATCCTTCGGTAATCTTCAGTGAATTGGAGAACCCGTTTGACCACTAGCCTCAAGCTAACGTTCTTCTTGGATCCTGCCACAGATTGGCAGGCAGCAGAATCCATGTAGAGTTCTTCAGTGTGGTTCTTGAGCTCTAGGAAGCATTCCCGGTCTCTTAGTACTGTTGGATCTGCACTAGGATGAGAAACGTTCAAGAGGACGGCTTGTGTGTTAGGGGAGTTCTGAGCATTGAAGAGTTGGGAACAGCTAGAGGCCGAGTCATGGGAAGTGAAGGGCTTCTTTTGATAAACCTCTAGAATGCTGTAAGTTGAAACAACTCAGTATCTCCCTTCGAAAGCACCTTTGAGATACAAAAGAGAGAAGGAAACTGCAGGGACAATGCTCTGCGACCCTTTTGAAAATAAGGCTTGAAAGGAAACTTTATATTCCTCTTTGGGATTTAGAGAGTTGTGGGCTCAATTCTCCCCGAGAAACACTGTAGTTGCACATGCTCCCTTCATAGCACAATTGCCTACGTGATGATAAGTGAGTTTCTAGGCAAGAAACTTGGAGGTTGCCATGCTATGCTAGGTGCTCATCCTTCAGTAATCGTCAGTGAATTGGAGAACCCGTTTGACAGCTAGCCTCAAGCTAACGTTCCTCTTGTATCCTGCCACAGATTGGCATGCAGCAGAATCCATGGAGCGTTCTTCGGTGTGGTTCCTGAGCTCTAGGATGCATTCCGGGTCTCTTAGTACTGGCAGTTCTGCACTAGGATGCGAAAAGTACAAGTAGGACGACCTGTGTGTTTGGGCCTTTCTGAGCAATGCAGCGTTGGGAACAGCTAGATGCCGAGTCATGGGCAGTGAAGGCCTTCTTTGGTTAAACCTCTAGAATGTTGCAAGTGGAAACAACTCACGTATCTCCTTTCTAAAGCACCTGGAGGTACAAAAGAGAGAAGGAAACATCAGGGTCAAAGCTCTGTGGGCCCCTTTTCAAAATAAGGCTTGAAGGGAAACTTGATTTCCCTCGTTGGGAGTAAGAGAGTTGCGGGCTCAATTCTCCCTGAGAAACACTGTAGTTGCACATGCTCCCTTCATAGCACAATTGCCTTTGTGATGCCAAGTGTGTTTCTAGGCAAGGAACTTGGAGGTTGCCATTCTTTGCTAGGTGCTCATCCTTCGGTAATCTTCAGTGAATTGGAGAACCCGTTTGACCACTAGCCTCAAGCTAACGTTCTTCTTGGATCCTGCCACAGATTGGCAGGCAGCAGAATCCATGTAGAGTTCTTCAGTGTGGTTCTTGAGCTCTAGGAAGCATTCCCGGTCTCTTAGTACTGTTGGATCTGCACTAGGATGAGAAACTTTCAAGAGGACGGCTTGTGTGTTAGGGGAGTTCTGAGCATTGAAGAGTTGGGAACAGCTAGAGGCCGAGTCATGGGAAGTGAAGGGCTTCTTTTGATAAACCTCTAGAATGTTGTAAGTTGAAACAACTCAGTATCTCCCTTCGAAAGCACCTTTGAGATACAAAAGAGAGAAGGAAACTGCAGGGACAATGCTCTGCGACCCTTTTGAAAATAAGGCTTGAAAGGAAACTTTATTTTCCTCTTTGGGATTTAGAGAGTTGTGGGCTCAATTCTCCCCGAGAAACACTGTAGTTGCACATGCTCCCTTCATAGCACAATTGCCTACGTGATGATAAGTGAGTTTCTAGGCAAGAAACTTGGAGGTTGCCATGCTATGCTAGGTGCTCATCCTTCAGTAATCGTCAGTGAATTGGAGAACCCGTTTGACAGCTAGCCTCAAGCTAACGTTCCTCTTGTATCCTGCCACAGATTGGCATGCAGCAGAATCCATGGAGCGTTCTTCGGTGTGGTTCCTGAGCTCTAGGATGCATTCCGGGTCTCTTAGTACTGGCAGTTCTGCACTAGGATGCGAAAAGTACAAGTAGGACGACCTGTGTGTTTGGGCCTTTCTGAGCAATGCAGCGTTGGGAACAGCTAGATGCCGAGTCATGGGCAGTGAAGGCCTTCTTTGGTTAAACCTCTAGAATGTTGCAAGTGGAAACAACTCACGTATCTCCTTTCTAAAGCACCTGGAGGTACAAAAGAGAGAAGGAAACATCAGGGTCAAAGCTCTGTGGGCCCCTTTTCAAAATAAGGCTTGAAGGGAAACTTGATTTCCCTCGTTGGGAGTAAGAGAGTTGCGGGCTCAATTCTCCCTGAGAAACACTGTAGTTGCACATGCTCCCTTCATAGCACAATTGCCTTTGTGATGCCAAGTGTGTTTCTAGGCAAGGAACTTGGAGGTTGCCATTCTTTGCTAGGTGCTCATCCTTCAGTAATCTTCAGTGACTTGGCGACCCGTTTGAACACTAGCCTCATGCTAGTCTACCTCTTATATCATGCCACAGATTGGCTTGCAAGTGAATCCATGTAGCGTTGTTCCGTGTGGTTCTTGGGCTCTAGGAAGCATTCCAGGTCTCAGTACTGTCGGATCTGCACTAGGATGAGAATCTTTCAAGGGGACGGCTTGTGTGTTTGGGGTTCGGAGCAGTGCAGCGTTGAGAACAGCTAGAGGCCGAGTGTTGGGAAGTGAAAGGCTTCTTGTGATAAACCTCTAGAATGCTGTAAGTTGAAACAACTCAAGTATCTCCCGTCTAAAGCACCGTTGAGGTACAAAATAGAGAAAGAAACAGCAGGGTCAATGCTCTGCGGGTCTTTTGTAAATAAGGCTTGAAAGGAAACTTTAGTTTCATCATTGGGATTTATAGAGTTGCGGGCTGAATTCCCCCTGAGAAACACTGTAGTTGCACATGTTCCCTTCATAGCACAATTGCCTTTGTGATGACAAGTGAGTTTCTAAGAAAGAAACTTGGAGGTTGCCATTCTTTGCTAGGTGCTCATCCTTCAGTCATCTTCAGTGCATTGGAGAACCCGTTTGACCACCAGTCTCAAGCTAACGTTCTTCTTGGATCCTGCCACAGATTGGCATGTAGCAGAATCCATGTAGAGTTATTCTGTGTGGTTCCTGAGCTCTAGGAAGCATTCCATGTCTCTTAGTACTGGCGGTCTGCACTAGGATACGAAAAGTACAAGAATGACGGCCTCTGTGTTCGAGCCTTTGTGAGCAAAGCAGCGTTAGGAACAGCTAGATGCCGAGTCATGGGCAGTGAAGGACTTCTTTGGGTAAACCTCTAGAATGTTGCAAGTGGAAACAACTCACGTATCTCCTTTCTAAAGCACCTGGAGGTACAAAAGAGAGAAGGAAACATCAGGGTCAAAGCTCTGTGGGCCCTTTTCAATATAAGGCTTGAAGGGGAACTTGAGTTTCCTCATTGGGAGTAAGAGAGTTGCGGGCTCAATTCTCCCTGAAAAACACTGTAGTTGCACATGCTCCCTTCATAGCACAATTGCCTACGTGATGACAAGTGAGTTTCTAGGAAAGAAACTTGGAGGTTGCCATTCTTTGCTAGGTGCTCATCCTTCGGTAATCTTCAGTGAATTGGAGAACCCGTTTGACCACTAGCCTCAAGCTAACGTTCTTCTTGGATCCTGCCACAGATTGGCAGGCAGCAGAATCCATGTAGAGTTCTTCAGTGTGGTTCTTGAGCTCTAGGAAGCATTCCCGGTCTCTTAGTACTGTTGGATCTGCACTAGGATGAGAAACTTTCAAGAGGACGGCTTGTGTGTTAGGGGAGTTCTGAGCATTGAAGAGTTGGGAACAGCTAGAGGCCGAGTCATGGGAAGTGAAGGGCTTCTTTTGATAAACCTCTAGAATGTTGTAAGTTGAAACAACTCAGTATCTCCCTTCGAAAGCACCTTTGAGATACAAAAGAGAGAAGGAAACTGCAGGGACAATGCTCTGCGACCCTTTTGAAAATAAGGCTTGAAAGGAAACTTTATTTTCCTCTTTGGGATTTAGAGAGTTGTGGGCTCAATTCTCCCCGAGAAACACTGTAGTTGCACATGCTCCCTTCATAGCACAATTGCCTACGTGATGATAAGTGAGTTTCTAGGCAAGAAACTTGGAGGTTGCCATGCTATGCTAGGTGCTCATCCTTCAGTAATCGTCAGTGAATTGGAGAACCCGTTTGACAGCTAGCCTCAAGCTAACGTTCCTCTTGTATCCTGCCACAGATTGGCATGCAGCAGAATCCATGGAGCGTTCTTCGGTGTGGTTCCTGAGCTCTAGGATGCATTCCGGGTCTCTTAGTACTGGCAGTTCTGCACTAGGATGCGAAAAGTACAAGTAGGACGACCTGTGTGTTTGGGCCTTTCTGAGCAATGCAGCGTTGGGAACAGCTAGATGCCGAGTCATGGGCAGTGAAGGCCTTCTTTGGTTAAACCTCTAGAATGTTGCAAGTGGAAACAACTCACGTATCTCCTTTCTAAAGCACCTGGAGGTACAAAAGAGAGAAGGAAACATCAGGGTCAAAGCTCTGTGGGCCCCTTTTCAAAATAAGGCTTGAAGGGAAACTTGATTTCCCTCGTTGGGAGTAAGAGAGTTGCGGGCTCAATTCTCCCTGAGAAACACTGTAGTTGCACATGCTCCCTTCATAGCACAATTGCCTTTGTGATGCCAAGTGTGTTTCTAGGCAAGGAACTTGGAGGTTGCCATTCTTTGCTAGGTGCTCATCCTTCAGTAATCTTCAGTGACTTGGCGACCCGTTTGAACACTAGCCTCATGCTAGTCTACCTCTTATATCATGCCACAGATTGGCTTGCAAGTGAATCCATGTAGCGTTGTTCCGTGTGGTTCTTGAGCTCTAGGAAGCATTCCAGGTCTCAGTACTGTCGGATCTGCACTAGGATGAGAAACTTTCAAGAGGACGGCTTGTGTGTTTGGGGTTCGGAGCAGTGCAGCGTTGGGAACAGCTAGAGGCCGAGTGTTGGGAAGTGAAAGGCTTCTTGTGATAAACCTCTAGAATGCTGTAAGTTGAAACAACTCAAGTATCTCCCGTCTAAAGCACCGTTGAGGTACAAAATAGAGAAAGAAACAGCAGGGTCAATGCTCGGCGGGTCTTTTGTAAATAAGGCTTGAAAGGAAACTTTAGTTTCATCATTGGGATTTATAGAGCTGCGGGCTGAATTCCCCCTGAGAAACACTGTAGTTGCACATGTTCCCTTCATAGCACAATTGCCTTTGTGATGACAAGTGAGTTTCTAAGAAAGAAACTTGGAGGTTGCCATTCTTTGCTAGGTGCTCATCCTTCAGTCATCTTCAGTGCATTGGAGAACCCGTTTGACCACCAGTCTCAAGCTAACGTTCTTCTTGGATCCTGCCACAGATTGGCATGTAGCAGAATCCATGTAGAGTTATTCTGTGTGGTTCCTGAGCTCTAGGAAGCATTCCATGTCTCTTAGTACTGGCGGGCTGCACTAGGATACGAAAAGTACAAGAATGACGGCCTCTGTGTTCGAGCCTTTGTGAGCAAAGCAGCGTTAGGAACAGCTAGATGCCGAGTCATGGGCAGTGAAGGACTTCTTTGGGTAAACCTCTAGATTGTTGCAAGTGGAAACAACTCACGTATCTCCTTTCTAAAGCACCTGGAGGTACAAAAGAGAGAAGGAAACATCAGGGTCAAAGCTCTGTGGGCCCTTTTCAATATAAGGCTTGAAGGGGAACTTGAGTTTCCTCATTGGGAGTAAGAGAGTTGCGGGCTCAATTCTCCCTGAAAAACACTGTAGTTGCACATGCTCCCTTCATAGCACAATTGCCTACGTGATGACAAGTGAGTTTCTAGGAAAGAAACTTGGAGGTTGCCATTCTTTGCTAGGTGCTCATCCTTCGGTAATCTTCAGTGAATTGGAGAACCCGTTTGACCACTAGCCTCAAGCTAACGTTCTTCTTGGATCCTGCCACAGATTGGCAGGCAGCAGAATCCATGTAGAGTTCTTCAGTGTGGTTCTTGAGCTCTAGGAAGCATTCCCGGTCTCTTAGTACTGTTGGATCTGCACTAGGATGAGAAACGTTCAAGAGGACGGCTTGTGTGTTAGGGGAGTTCTGAGCATTGAAGAGTTGGGAACAGCTAGAGGCCGAGTCATGGGAAGTGAAGGGCTTCTTTTGATAAACCTCTAGAATGCTGTAAGTTGAAACAACTCAGTATCTCCCTTCGAAAGCACCTTTGAGATACAAAAGAGAGAAGGAAACTGCAGGGACAATGCTCTGCGACCCTTTTGAAAATAAGGCTTGAAAGGAAACTTTATTTTCCTCTTTGGGATTTAGAGAGTTGTGGGCTCAATTCTCCCCGAGAAACACTGTAGTTGCACATGCTCCCTTCATAGCACAATTGCCTACGTGATGATAAGTGAGTTTCTAGGCAAGAAACTTGGAGGTTGCCATGCTATGCTAGGTGCTCATCCTTCAGTAATCGTCAGTGAATTGGAGAACCCGTTTGACAGCTAGCCTCAAGCTAACGTTCCTCTTGTATCCTGCCACAGATTGGCATGCAGCAGAATCCATGGAGCGTTCTTCGGTGTGGTTCCTGAGCTCTAGGATGCATTCCGGGTCTCTTAGTACTGGCAGTTCTGCACTAGGATGCGAAAAGTACAAGTAGGACGACCTGTGTGTTTGGGCCTTTCTGAGCAATGCAGCGTTGGGAACAGCTAGATGCCGAGTCATGGGCAGTGAAGGCCTTCTTTGGTTAAACCTCTAGAATGTTGCAAGTGGAAACAACTCACGTATCTCCTTTCTAAAGCACCTGGAGGTACAAAAGAGAGAAGGAAACATCAGGGTCAAAGCTCTGTGGGCCCCTTTTCAAAATAAGGCTTGAAGGGAAACTTGATTTCCCTCGTTGGGAGTAAGAGAGTTGCGGGCTCAATTCTCCCTGAGAAACACTGTAGTTGCACATGCTCCCTTCATAGCACAATTGCCTTTGTGATGCCAAGTGTGTTTCTAGGCAAGGAACTTGGAGGTTGCCATTCTTTGCTAGGTGCTCATCCTTCAGTAATCTTCAGTGACTTGGCGACCCGTTTGAACACTAGCCTCATGCTAGTCTACCTCTTATATCATGCCACAGATTGGCTTGCAAGTGAATCCATGTAGCGTTGTTCCGTGTGGTTCTTGGGCTCTAGGAAGCATTCCAGGTCTCAGTACTGTCGGATCTGCACTAGGATGAGAATCTTTCAAGGGGACGGCTTGTGTGTTTGGGGTTCGGAGCAGTGCAGCGTTGAGAACAGCTAGAGGCCGAGTGTTGGGAAGTGAAAGGCTTCTTGTGATAAACCTCTAGAATGCTGTAAGTTGAAACAACTCAAGTATCTCCCGTCTAAAGCACCGTTGAGGTACAAAATAGAGAAAGAAACAGCAGGGTCAATGCTCTGCGGGTCTTTTGTAAATAAGGCTTGAAAGGAAACTTTAGTTTCATCATTGGGATTTATAGAGTTGCGGGCTGAATTCCCCCTGAGAAACACTGTAGTTGCACATGTTCCCTTCATAGCACAATTGCCTTTGTGATGACAAGTGAGTTTCTAAGAAAGAAACTTGGAGGTTGCCATTCTTTGCTAGGTGCTCATCCTTCAGTCATCTTCAGTGCATTGGAGAACCCGTTTGACCACCAGTCTCAAGCTAACGTTCTTCTTGGATCCTGCCACAGATTGGCATGTAGCAGAATCCATGTAGAGTTATTCTGTGTGGTTCCTGAGCTCTAGGAAGCATTCCATGTCTCTTAGTACTGGCGGTCTGCACTAGGATACGAAAAGTACAAGAATGACGGCCTCTGTGTTCGAGCCTTTGTGAGCAAAGCAGCGTTAGGAACAGCTAGATGCCGAGTCATGGGCAGTGAAGGACTTCTTTGGGTAAACCTCTAGAATGTTGCAAGTGGAAACAACTCACGTATCTCCTTTCTAAAGCACCTGGAGGTACAAAAGAGAGAAGGAAACATCAGGGTCAAAGCTCTGTGGGCCCTTTTCAATATAAGGCTTGAAGGGGAACTTGAGTTTCCTCATTGGGAGTAAGAGAGTTGCGGGCTCAATTCTCCCTGAAAAACACTGTAGTTGCACATGCTCCCTTCATAGCACAATTGCCTACGTGATGACAAGTGAGTTTCTAGGAAAGAAACTTGGAGGTTGCCATTCTTTGCTAGGTGCTCATCCTTCGGTAATCTTCAGTGAATTGGAGAACCCGTTTGACCACTAGCCTCAAGCTAACGTTCTTCTTGGATCCTGCCACAGATTGGCAGGCAGCAGAATCCATGTAGAGTTCTTCAGTGTGGTTCTTGAGCTCTAGGAAGCATTCCCGGTCTCTTAGTACTGTTGGATCTGCACTAGGATGAGAAACTTTCAAGAGGACGGCTTGTGTGTTAGGGGAGTTCTGAGCATTGAAGAGTTGGGAACAGCTAGAGGCCGAGTCATGGGAAGTGAAGGGCTTCTTTTGATAAACCTCTAGAATGTTGTAAGTTGAAACAACTCAGTATCTCCCTTCGAAAGCACCTTTGAGATACAAAAGAGAGAAGGAAACTGCAGGGACAATGCTCTGCGACCCTTTTGAAAATAAGGCTTGAAAGGAAACTTTATTTTCCTCTTTGGGATTTAGAGAGTTGTGGGCTCAATTCTCCCCGAGAAACACTGTAGTTGCACATGCTCCCTTCATAGCACAATTGCCTACGTGATGATAAGTGAGTTTCTAGGCAAGAAACTTGGAGGTTGCCATGCTATGCTAGGTGCTCATCCTTCAGTAATCGTCAGTGAATTGGAGAACCCGTTTGACAGCTAGCCTCAAGCTAACGTTCCTCTTGTATCCTGCCACAGATTGGCATGCAGCAGAATCCATGGAGCGTTCTTCGGTGTGGTTCCTGAGCTCTAGGATGCATTCCGGGTCTCTTAGTACTGGCAGTTCTGCACTAGGATGCGAAAAGTACAAGTAGGACGACCTGTGTGTTTGGGCCTTTCTGAGCAATGCAGCGTTGGGAACAGCTAGATGCCGAGTCATGGGCAGTGAAGGCCTTCTTTGGTTAAACCTCTAGAATGTTGCAAGTGGAAACAACTCACGTATCTCCTTTCTAAAGCACCTGGAGGTACAAAAGAGAGAAGGAAACATCAGGGTCAAAGCTCTGTGGGCCCCTTTTCAAAATAAGGCTTGAAGGGAAACTTGATTTCCCTCGTTGGGAGTAAGAGAGTTGCGGGCTCAATTCTCCCTGAGAAACACTGTAGTTGCACATGCTCCCTTCATAGCACAATTGCCTTTGTGATGCCAAGTGTGTTTCTAGGCAAGGAACTTGGAGGTTGCCATTCTTTGCTAGGTGCTCATCCTTCAGTAATCTTCAGTGACTTGGCGACCCGTTTGAACACTAGCCTCATGCTAGTCTACCTCTTATATCATGCCACAGATTGGCTTGCAAGTGAATCCATGTAGCGTTGTTCCGTGTGGTTCTTGAGCTCTAGGAAGCATTCCAGGTCTCAGTACTGTCGGATCTGCACTAGGATGAGAAACTTTCAAGAGGACGGCTTGTGTGTTTGGGGTTCGGAGCAGTGCAGCGTTGGGAACAGCTAGAGGCCGAGTGTTGGGAAGTGAAAGGCTTCTTGTGATAAACCTCTAGAATGCTGTAAGTTGAAACAACTCAAGTATCTCCCGTCTAAAGCACCGTTGAGGTACAAAATAGAGAAAGAAACAGCAGGGTCAATGCTCGGCGGGTCTTTTGTAAATAAGGCTTGAAAGGAAACTTTAGTTTCATCATTGGGATTTATAGAGCTGCGGGCTGAATTCCCCCTGAGAAACACTGTAGTTGCACATGTTCCCTTCATAGCACAATTGCCTTTGTGATGACAAGTGAGTTTCTAAGAAAGAAACTTGGAGGTTGCCATTCTTTGCTAGGTGCTCATCCTTCAGTCATCTTCAGTGCATTGGAGAACCCGTTTGACCACCAGTCTCAAGCTAACGTTCTTCTTGGATCCTGCCACAGATTGGCATGTAGCAGAATCCATGTAGAGTTATTCTGTGTGGTTCCTGAGCTCTAGGAAGCATTCCATGTCTCTTAGTACTGGCGGGCTGCACTAGGATACGAAAAGTACAAGAATGACGGCCTCTGTGTTCGAGCCTTTGTGAGCAAAGCAGCGTTAGGAACAGCTAGATGCCGAGTCATGGGCAGTGAAGGACTTCTTTGGGTAAACCTCTAGATTGTTGCAAGTGGAAACAACTCACGTATCTCCTTTCTAAAGCACCTGGAGGTACAAAAGAGAGAAGGAAACATCAGGGTCAAAGCTCTGTGGGCCCTTTTCAATATAAGGCTTGAAGGGGAACTTGAGTTTCCTCATTGGGAGTAAGAGAGTTGCGGGCTCAATTCTCCCTGAAAAACACTGTAGTTGCACATGCTCCCTTCATAGCACAATTGCCTACGTGATGACAAGTGAGTTTCTAGGAAAGAAACTTGGAGGTTGCCATTCTTTGCTAGGTGCTCATCCTTCGGTAATCTTCAGTGAATTGGAGAACCCGTTTGACCACTAGCCTCAAGCTAACGTTCTTCTTGGATCCTGCCACAGATTGGCAGGCAGCAGAATCCATGTAGAGTTCTTCAGTGTGGTTCTTGAGCTCTAGGAAGCATTCCCGGTCTCTTAGTACTGTTGGATCTGCACTAGGATGAGAAACGTTCAAGAGGACGGCTTGTGTGTTAGGGGAGTTCTGAGCATTGAAGAGTTGGGAACAGCTAGAGGCCGAGTCATGGGAAGTGAAGGGCTTCTTTTGATAAACCTCTAGAATGCTGTAAGTTGAAACAACTCAGTATCTCCCTTCGAAAGCACCTTTGAGATACAAAAGAGAGAAGGAAACTGCAGGGACAATGCTCTGCGACCCTTTTGAAAATAAGGCTTGAAAGGAAACTTTATTTTCCTCTTTGGGATTTAGAGAGTTGTGGGCTCAATTCTCCCCGAGAAACACTGTAGTTGCACATGCTCCCTTCATAGCACAATTGCCTACGTGATGATAAGTGAGTTTCTAGGCAAGAAACTTGGAGGTTGCCATGCTATGCTAGGTGCTCATCCTTCAGTAATCGTCAGTGAATTGGAGAACCCGTTTGACAGCTAGCCTCAAGCTAACGTTCCTCTTGTATCCTGCCACAGATTGGCATGCAGCAGAATCCATGGAGCGTTCTTCGGTGTGGTTCCTGAGCTCTAGGATGCATTCCGGGTCTCTTAGTACTGGCAGTTCTGCACTAGGATGCGAAAAGTACAAGTAGGACGACCTGTGTGTTTGGGCCTTTCTGAGCAATGCAGCGTTGGGAACAGCTAGATGCCGAGTCATGGGCAGTGAAGGCCTTCTTTGGTTAAACCTCTAGAATGTTGCAAGTGGAAACAACTCACGTATCTCCTTTCTAAAGCACCTGGAGGTACAAAAGAGAGAAGGAAACATCAGGGTCAAAGCTCTGTGGGCCCCTTTTCAAAATAAGGCTTGAAGGGAAACTTGATTTCCCTCGTTGGGAGTAAGAGAGTTGCGGGCTCAATTCTCCCTGAGAAACACTGTAGTTGCACATGCTCCCTTCATAGCACAATTGCCTTTGTGATGCCAAGTGTGTTTCTAGGCAAGGAACTTGGAGGTTGCCATTCTTTGCTAGGTGCTCATCCTTCAGTAATCTTCAGTGACTTGGCGACCCGTTTGAACACTAGCCTCATGCTAGTCTACCTCTTATATCATGCCACAGATTGGCTTGCAAGTGAATCCATGTAGCGTTGTTCCGTGTGGTTCTTGAGCTCTAGGAAGCATTCCAGGTCTCAGTACTGTCGGATCTGCACTAGGATGAGAAACTTTCAAGAGGACGGCTTGTGTGTTTGGGGTTCGGAGCAGTGCAGCGTTGGGAACAGCTAGAGGCCGAGTGTTGGGAAGTGAAAGGCTTCTTGTGATAAACCTCTAGAATGCTGTAAGTTGAAACAACTCAAGTATCTCCCGTCTAAAGCACCGTTGAGGTACAAAATAGAGAAAGAAACAGCAGGGTCAATGCTCGGCGGGTCTTTTGTAAATAAGGCTTGAAAGGAAACTTTAGTTTCATCATTGGGATTTATAGAGCTGCGGGCTGAATTCCCCCTGAGAAACACTGTAGTTGCACATGTTCCCTTCATAGCACAATTGCCTTTGTGATGACAAGTGAGTTTCTAAGAAAGAAACTTGGAGGTTGCCATTCTTTGCTAGGTGCTCATCCTTCAGTCATCTTCAGTGCATTGGAGAACCCGTTTGACCACCAGTCTCAAGCTAACGTTCTTCTTGGATCCTGCCACAGATTGGCATGTAGCAGAATCCATGTAGAGTTAT
Organism: Eubalaena glacialis; assembly: GCF_028564815.1. Lineage (NCBI taxonomy): Eukaryota > Metazoa > Chordata > Mammalia > Artiodactyla > Balaenidae > Eubalaena > Eubalaena glacialis. Next base: position 54,621,819 of record NC_083722.1, on the reverse strand, counting down.
TCTGTGTGGTTCCTGAGCTCTAGGAAGCATTCCATGTCTCTTAGTACTGGCGGGCTGCACTAGGATACGAAAAGTACAAGAATGACGGCCTCTGTGTTCGAGCCTTTGTGAGCAAAGCAGCGTTAGGAACAGCTAGATGCCGAGTCATGGGCAGTGAAGGACTTCTTTGGGTAAACCTCTAGATTGTTGCAAGTGGAAACAACTCACGTATCTCCTTTCTAAAGCACCTGGAGGTACAAAAGAGAGAAGGAAACATCAGGGTCAAAGCTCTGTGGGCCCTTTTCAATATAAGGCTTGAAGGGGAACTTGAGTTTCCTCATTGGGAGTAAGAGAGTTGCGGGCTCAATTCTCCCTGAAAAACACTGTAGTTGCACATGCTCCCTTCATAGCACAATTGCCTACGTGATGACAAGTGAGTTTCTAGGAAAGAAACTTGGAGGTTGCCATTCTTTGCTAGGTGCTCATCCTTCGGTAATCTTCAGTGAATTGGAGAACCCGTTTGACCACTAGCCTCAAGCTAACGTTCTTCGTGGATCCTGCCACAGATTGGCATGCAGCAGAATCCATGTAGAGTTCTTCAGTGTGGTTCTTGAGCTCTAGGAAGCATTCCCGGTCTCTTAGTACTGTTGGATCTGCACTAGGATGAGAAACGTTCAAGAGGACGGCTTGTGTGTTAGGGGAGTTCTGAGCATTGAAGAGTTGGGAACAGCTAGAGGCCGAGTCATGGGAAGTGAAGGGCTTCTTTTGATAAACCTCTAGAATGTTGTAAGTTGAAACAACTCAGTATCTCCCTTCGAAAGCACCTTTGAGATACAAAAGAGAGAAGGAAACTGCAGGGACAATGCTCTGCGACCCTTTTGAAAATAAGGCTTGAAAGGAAACTTTATTTTCCTCTTTGGGATTTAGAGAGTTGTGGGCTCAATTCTCCCCGAGAAACACTGTAGTTGCACATGCTCCCTTCATAGCACAATTGCCTACGTGATGATAAGTGAGTTTCTAGGCAAGAAACTTGGAGGTTGCCATGCTATGCTAGGTGCTCATCCTTCAGTAATCGTCAGTGAATTGGAGAACCCGTTTGACAGCTAGCCTCAAGCTAACGTTCCTCTTGTATCCTGCCACAGATTGGCATGCAGCAGAATCCATGGAGCGTTCTTCGGTGTGGTTCCTGAGCTCTAGGATGCATTCCGGGTCTCTTAGTACTGGCAGTTCTGCACTAGGATGCGAAAAGTACAAGTAGGACGACCTGTGTGTTTGGGCCTTTCTGAGCAATGCAGCGTTGGGAACAGCTAGATGCCGAGTCATGGGCAGTGAAGGCCTTCTTTGGTTAAACCTCTAGAATGTTGCAAGTGGAAACAACTCACGTATCTCCTTTCTAAAGCACCTGGAGGTACAAAAGAGAGAAGGAAACATCAGGGTCAAAGCTCTGTGGGCCCCTTTTCAAAATAAGGCTTGAAGGGAAACTTGATTTCCCTCGTTGGGAGTAAGAGAGTTGCGGGCTCAATTCTCCCTGAGAAACACTGTAGTTGCACATGCTCCCTTCATAGCACAATTGCCTTTGTGATGCCAAGTGTGTTTCTAGGCAAGGAACTTGGAGGTTGCCATTCTTTGCTAGGTGCTCATCCTTCAGTAATCTTCAGTGACTTGGCGACCCGTTTGAACACTAGCCTCATGCTAGTCTACCTCTTATATCATGCCACAGATTGGCTTGCAAGTGAATCCATGTAGCGTTGTTCCGTGTGGTTCTTGGGCTCTAGGAAGCATTCCAGGTCTCAGTACTGTCGGATCTGCACTAGGATGAGAAACTTTCAAGAGGACGGCTTGTGTGTTTGGGGTTCGGAGCAGTGCAGCGTTGGGAACAGCTAGAGGCCGAGTGTTGGGAAGTGAAAGGCTTCTTGTGATAAACCTCTAGAATGCTGTAAGTTGAAACAACTCAAGTATCTCCCGTCTAAAGCACCGTTGAGGTACAAAATAGAGAAAGAAACAGCAGGGTCAATGCTCGGCGGGTCTTTTGTAAATAAGGCTTGAAAGGAAACTTTAGTTTCATCATTGGGATTTATAGAGCTGCGGGCTGAATTCCCCCTGAGAAACACTGTAGTTGCACATGTTCCCTTCATAGCACAATTGCCTTTGTGATGACAAGTGAGTTTCTAAGAAAGAAACTTGGAGGTTGCCATTCTTTGCTAGGTGCTCATCCTTCAGTCATCTTCAGTGCATTGGAGAACCCGTTTGACCACCAGTCTCAAGCTAACGTTCTTCTTGGATCCTGCCACAGATTGGCATGTAGCAGAATCCATGTAGAGTTATTCTGTGTGGTTCCTGAGCTCTAGGAAGCATTCCATGTCTCTTAGTACTGGCGGGCTGCACTAGGATACGAAAAGTACAAGAATGACGGCCTCTGTGTTCGAGCCTTTGTGAGCAAAGCAGCGTTAGGAACAGCTAGATGCCGAGTCATGGGCAGTGAAGGACTTCTTTGGGTAAACCTCTAGATTGTTGCAAGTGGAAACAACTCACGTATCTCCTTTCTAAAGCACCTGGAGGTACAAAAGAGAGAAGGAAACATCAGGGTCAAAGCTCTGTGGGCCCTTTTCAATATAAGGCTTGAAGGGGAACTTGAGTTTCCTCATTGGGAGTAAGAGAGTTGCGGGCTCAATTCTCCCTGAAAAACACTGTAGTTGCACATGCTCCCTTCATAGCACAATTGCCTACGTGATGACAAGTGAGTTTCTAGGAAAGAAACTTGGAGGTTGCCATTCTTTGCTAGGTGCTCATCCTTCGGTAATCTTCAGTGAATTGGAGAACCCGTTTGACCACTAGCCTCAAGCTAACGTTCTTCTTGGATCCTGCCACAGATTGGCAGGCAGCAGAATCCATGTAGAGTTCTTCAGTGTGGTTCTTGAGCTCTAGGAAGCATTCCCGGTCTCTTAGTACTGTTGGATCTGCACTAGGATGAGAAACGTTCAAGAGGACGGCTTGTGTGTTAGGGGAGTTCTGAGCATTGAAGAGTTGGGAACAGCTAGAGGCCGAGTCATGGGAAGTGAAGGGCTTCTTTTGATAAACCTCTAGAATGCTGTAAGTTGAAACAACTCAGTATCTCCCTTCGAAAGCACCTTTGAGATACAAAAGAGAGAAGGAAACTGCAGGGACAATGCTCTGCGACCCTTTTGAAAATAAGGCTTGAAAGGAAACTTTATTTTCCTCTTTGGGATTTAGAGAGTTGTGGGCTCAATTCTCCCCGAGAAACACTGTAGTTGCACATGCTCCCTTCATAGCACAATTGCCTACGTGATGATAAGTGAGTTTCTAGGCAAGAAACTTGGAGGTTGCCATGCTATGCTAGGTGCTCATCCTTCAGTAATCGTCAGTGAATTGGAGAACCCGTTTGACAGCTAGCCTCAAGCTAACGTTCCTCTTGTATCCTGCCACAGATTGGCATGCAGCAGAATCCATGGAGCGTTCTTCGGTGTGGTTCCTGAGCTCTAGGATGCATTCCGGGTCTCTTAGTACTGGCAGTTCTGCACTAGGATGCGAAAAGTACAAGTAGGACGACCTGTGTGTTTGGGCCTTTCTGAGCAATGCAGCGTTGGGAACAGCTAGATGCCGAGTCATGGGCAGTGAAGGCCTTCTTTGGTTAAACCTCTAGAATGTTGCAAGTGGAAACAACTCACGTATCTCCTTTCTAAAGCACCTGGAGGTACGAAAGAGAGAAGGAAACATCAGGGTCAAAGCTCTGTGGGCCCCTTTTCAAAATAAGGCTTGAAGGGAAACTTGATTTCCCTCGTTGGGAGTAAGAGAGTTGCGGGCTCAATTCTCCCTGAGAAACACTGTAGTTGCACATGCTCCCTTCATAGCACAATTGCCTTTGTGATGCCAAGTGTGTTTCTAGGCAAGGAACTTGGAGGTTGCCATTCTTTGCTAGGTGCTCATCCTTCGGTAATCTTCAGTGAATTGGAGAACCCGTTTGACCACTAGCCTCAAGCTAACGTTCTTCTTGGATCCTGCCACAGATTGGCAGGCAGCAGAATCCATGTAGAGTTCTTCAGTGTGGTTCTTGAGCTCTAGGAAGCATTCCCGGTCTCTTAGTACTGTTGGATCTGCACTAGGATGAGAAACTTTCAAGAGGACGGCTTGTGTGTTAGGGGAGTTCTGAGCATTGAAGAGTTGGGAACAGCTAGAGGCCGAGTCATGGGAAGTGAAGGGCTTCTTTTGATAAACCTCTAGAATGTTGTAAGTTGAAACAACTCAGTATCTCCCTTCGAAAGCACCTTTGAGATACAAAAGAGAGAAGGAAACTGCAGGGACAATGCTCTGCGACCCTTTTGAAAATAAGGCTTGAAAGGAAACTTTATTTTCCTCTTTGGGATTTAGAGAGTTGTGGGCTCAATTCTCCCCGAGAAACACTGTAGTTGCACATGCTCCCTTCATAGCACAATTGCCTACGTGATGATAAGTGAGTTTCTAGGCAAGAAACTTGGAGGTTGCCATGCTATGCTAGGTGCTCATCCTTCAGTAATCGTCAGTGAATTGGAGAACCCGTTTGACAGCTAGCCTCAAGCTAACGTTCCTCTTGTATCCTGCCACAGATTGGCATGCAGCAGAATCCATGGAGCGTTCTTCGGTGTGGTTCCTGAGCTCTAGGATGCATTCCGGGTCTCTTAGTACTGGCAGTTCTGCACTAGGATGCGAAAAGTACAAGTAGGACGACCTGTGTGTTTGGGCCTTTCTGAGCAATGCAGCGTTGGGAACAGCTAGATGCCGAGTCATGGGCAGTGAAGGCCTTCTTTGGTTAAACCTCTAGAATGTTGCAAGTGGAAACAACTCACGTATCTCCTTTCTAAAGCACCTGGAGGTACAAAAGAGAGAAGGAAACATCAGGGTCAAAGCTCTGTGGGCCCCTTTTCAAAATAAGGCTTGAAGGGAAACTTGATTTCCCTCGTTGGGAGTAAGAGAGTTGCGGGCTCAATTCTCCCTGAGAAACACTGTAGTTGCACATGCTCCCTTCATAGCACAATTGCCTTTGTGATGCCAAGTGTGTTTCTAGGCAAGGAACTTGGAGGTTGCCATTCTTTGCTAGGTGCTCATCCTTCAGTAATCTTCAGTGACTTGGCGACCCGTTTGAACACTAGCCTCATGCTAGTCTACCTCTTATATCATGCCACAGATTGGCTTGCAAGTGAATCCATGTAGCGTTGTTCCGTGTGGTTCTTGAGCTCTAGGAAGCATTCCAGGTCTCAGTACTGTCGGATCTGCACTAGGATGAGAAACTTTCAAGAGGACGGCTTGTGTGTTTGGGGTTCGGAGCAGTGCAGCGTTGGGAACAGCTAGAGGCCGAGTGTTGGGAAGTGAAAGGCTTCTTGTGATAAACCTCTAGAATGCTGTAAGTTGAAACAACTCAAGTATCTCCCGTCTAAAGCACCGTTGAGGTACAAAATAGAGAAAGAAACAGCAGGGTCAATGCTCGGCGGGTCTTTTGTAAATAAGGCTTGAAAGGAAACTTTAGTTTCATCATTGGGATTTATAGAGCTGCGGGCTGAATTCCCCCTGAGAAACACTGTAGTTGCACATGTTCCCTTCATAGCACAATTGCCTTTGTGATGACAAGTGAGTTTCTAAGAAAGAAACTTGGAGGTTGCCATTCTTTGCTAGGTGCTCATCCTTCAGTCATCTTCAGTGCATTGGAGAACCCGTTTGACCACCAGTCTCAAGCTAACGTTCTTCTTGGATCCTGCCACAGATTGGCATGTAGCAGAATCCATGTAGAGTTATTCTGTGTGGTTCCTGAGCTCTAGGAAGCATTCCATGTCTCTTAGTACTGGCGGGCTGCACTAGGATACGAAAAGTACAAGAATGACGGCCTCTGTGTTCGAGCCTTTGTGAGCAAAGCAGCGTTAGGAACAGCTAGATGCCGAGTCATGGGCAGTGAAGGACTTCTTTGGGTAAACCTCTAGATTGTTGCAAGTGGAAACAACTCACGTATCTCCTTTCTAAAGCACCTGGAGGTACAAAAGAGAGAAGGAAACATCAGGGTCAAAGCTCTGTGGGCCCTTTTCAATATAAGGCTTGAAGGGGAACTTGAGTTTCCTCATTGGGAGTAAGAGAGTTGCGGGCTCAATTCTCCCTGAAAAACACTGTAGTTGCACATGCTCCCTTCATAGCACAATTGCCTACGTGATGACAAGTGAGTTTCTAGGAAAGAAACTTGGAGGTTGCCATTCTTTGCTAGGTGCTCATCCTTCGGTAATCTTCAGTGAATTGGAGAACCCGTTTGACCACTAGCCTCAAGCTAACGTTCTTCGTGGATCCTGCCACAGATTGGCATGCAGCAGAATCCATGTAGAGTTCTTCAGTGTGGTTCTTGAGCTCTAGGAAGCATTCCCGGTCTCTTAGTACTGTTGGATCTGCACTAGGATGAGAAACGTTCAAGAGGACGGCTTGTGTGTTAGGGGAGTTCTGAGCATTGAAGAGTTGGGAACAGCTAGAGGCCGAGTCATGGGAAGTGAAGGGCTTCTTTTGATAAACCTCTAGAATGTTGTAAGTTGAAACAACTCAGTATCTCCCTTCGAAAGCACCTTTGAGATACAAAAGAGAGAAGGAAACTGCAGGGACAATGCTCTGCGACCCTTTTGAAAATAAGGCTTGAAAGGAAACTTTATTTTCCTCTTTGGGATTTAGAGAGTTGTGGGCTCAATTCTCCCCGAGAAACACTGTAGTTGCACATGCTCCCTTCATAGCACAATTGCCTACGTGATGATAAGTGAGTTTCTAGGCAAGAAACTTGGAGGTTGCCATGCTATGCTAGGTGCTCATCCTTCAGTAATCGTCAGTGAATTGGAGAACCCGTTTGACAGCTAGCCTCAAGCTAACGTTCCTCTTGTATCCTGCCACAGATTGGCATGCAGCAGAATCCATGGAGCGTTCTTCGGTGTGGTTCCTGAGCTCTAGGATGCATTCCGGGTCTCTTAGTACTGGCAGTTCTGCACTAGGATGCGAAAAGTACAAGTAGGACGACCTGTGTGTTTGGGCCTTTCTGAGCAATGCAGCGTTGGGAACAGCTAGATGCCGAGTCATGGGCAGTGAAGGCCTTCTTTGGTTAAACCTCTAGAATGTTGCAAGTGGAAACAACTCACGTATCTCCTTTCTAAAGCACCTGGAGGTACAAAAGAGAGAAGGAAACATCAGGGTCAAAGCTCTGTGGGCCCCTTTTCAAAATAAGGCTTGAAGGGAAACTTGATTTCCCTCGTTGGGAGTAAGAGAGTTGCGGGCTCAATTCTCCCTGAGAAACACTGTAGTTGCACATGCTCCCTTCATAGCACAATTGCCTTTGTGATGCCAAGTGTGTTTCTAGGCAAGGAACTTGGAGGTTGCCATTCTTTGCTAGGTGCTCATCCTTCAGTAATCTTCAGTGACTTGGCGACCCGTTTGAACACTAGCCTCATGCTAGTCTACCTCTTATATCATGCCACAGATTGGCTTGCAAGTGAATCCATGTAGCGTTGTTCCGTGTGGTTCTTGGGCTCTAGGAAGCATTCCAGGTCTCAGTACTGTCGGATCTGCACTAGGATGAGAATCTTTCAAGGGGACGGCTTGTGTGTTTGGGGTTCGGAGCAGTGCAGCGTTGAGAACAGCTAGAGGCCGAGTGTTGGGAAGTGAAAGGCTTCTTGTGATAAACCTCTAGAATGCTGTAAGTTGAAACAACTCAAGTATCTCCCGTCTAAAGCACCGTTGAGGTACAAAATAGAGAAAGAAACAGCAGGGTCAATGCTCGGCGGGTCTTTTGTAAATAAGGCTTGAAAGGAAACTTTAGTTTCATCATTGGGATTTATAGAGTTGCGGGCTGAATTCCCCCTGAGAAACACTGTAGTTGCACATGTTCCCTTCATAGCACAATTGCCTTTGTGATGACAAGTGAGTTTCTAAGAAAGAAACTTGGAGGTTGCCATTCTTTGCTAGGTGCTCATCCTTCAGTCATCTTCAGTGCATTGGAGAACCCGTTTGACCACCAGTCTCAAGCTAACGTTCTTCTTGGATCCTGCCACAGATTGGCATGTAGCAGAATCCATGTAGAGTTATTCTGTGTGGTTCCTGAGCTCTAGGAAGCATTCCATGTCTCTTAGTACTGGCGGGCTGCACTAGGATACGAAAAGTACAAGAATGACGGCCTCTGTGTTCGAGCCTTTGTGAGCAAAGCAGCGTTAGGAACAGCTAGATGCCGAGTCATGGGCAGTGAAGGACTTCTTTGGGTAAACCTCTAGATTGTTGCAAGTGGAAACAACTCACGTATCTCCTTTCTAAAGCACCTGGAGGTACAAAAGAGAGAAGGAAACATCAGGGTCAAAGCTCTGTGGGCCCTTTTCAATATAAGGCTTGAAGGGGAACTTGAGTTTCCTCATTGGGAGTAAGAGAGTTGCGGGCTCAATTCTCCCTGAAAAACACTGTAGTTGCACATGCTCCCTTCATAGCACAATTGCCTACGTGATGACAAGTGAGTTTCTAGGAAAGAAACTTGGAGGTTGCCATTCTTTGCTAGGTGCTCATCCTTCGGTAATCTTCAGTGAATTGGAGAACCCGTTTGACCACTAGCCTCAAGCTAACGTTCTTCGTGGATCCTGCCACAGATTGGCATGCAGCAGAATCCATGTAGAGTTCTTCAGTGTGGTTCTTGAGCTCTAGGAAGCATTCCCGGTCTCTTAGTACTGTTGGATCTGCACTAGGATGAGAAACGTTCAAGAGGACGGCTTGTGTGTTAGGGGAGTTCTGAGCATTGAAGAGTTGGGAACAGCTAGAGGCCGAGTCATGGGAAGTGAAGGGCTTCTTTTGATAAACCTCTAGAATGTTGTAAGTTGAAACAACTCAGTATCTCCCTTCGAAAGCACCTTTGAGATACAAAAGAGAGAAGGAAACTGCAGGGACAATGCTCTGCGACCCTTTTGAAAATAAGGCTTGAAAGGAAACTTTATTTTCCTCTTTGGGATTTAGAGAGTTGTGGGCTCAATTCTCCCCGAGAAACACTGTAGTTGCACATGCTCCCTTCATAGCACAATTGCCTACGTGATGATAAGTGAGTTTCTAGGCAAGAAACTTGGAGGTTGCCATGCTATGCTAGGTGCTCATCCTTCAGTAATCGTCAGTGAATTGGAGAACCCGTTTGACAGCTAGCCTCAAGCTAACGTTCCTCTTGTATCCTGCCACAGATTGGCATGCAGCAGAATCCATGGAGCGTTCTTCGGTGTGGTTCCTGAGCTCTAGGATGCATTCCGGGTCTCTTAGTACTGGCAGTTCTGCACTAGGATGCGAAAAGTACAAGTAGGACGACCTGTGTGTTTGGGCCTTTCTGAGCAATGCAGCGTTGGGAACAGCTAGATGCCGAGTCATGGGCAGTGAAGGCCTTCTTTGGTTAAACCTCTAGAATGTTGCAAGTGGAAACAACTCACGTATCTCCTTTCTAAAGCACCTGGAGGTACAAAAGAGAGAAGGAAACATCAGGGTCAAAGCTCTGTGGGCCCCTTTTCAAAATAAGGCTTGAAGGGAAACTTGATTTCCCTCGTTGGGAGTAAGAGAGTTGCGGGCTCAATTCTCCCTGAGAAACACTGTAGTTGCACATGCTCCCTTCATAGCACAATTGCCTTTGTGATGCCAAGTGTGTTTCTAGGCAAGGAACTTGGAGGTTGCCATTCTTTGCTAGGTGCTCATCCTTCAGTAATCTTCAGTGACTTGGCGACCCGTTTGAACACTAGCCTCATGCTAGTCTACCTCTTATATCATGCCACAGATTGGCTTGCAAGTGAATCCATGTAGCGTTGTTCCGTGTGGTTCTTGGGCTCTAGGAAGCATTCCAGGTCTCAGTACTGTCGGATCTGCACTAGGATGAGAATCTTTCAAGGGGACGGCTTGTGTGTTTGGGGTTCGGAGCAGTGCAGCGTTGAGAACAGCTAGAGGCCGAGTGTTGGGAAGTGAAAGGCTTCTTGTGATAAACCTCTAGAATGCTGTAAGTTGAAACAACTCAAGTATCTCCCGTCTAAAGCACCGTTGAGGTACAAAATAGAGAAAGAAACAGCAGGGTCAATGCTCTGCGGGTCTTTTGTAAATAAGGCTTGAAAGGAAACTTTAGTTTCATCATTGGGATTTATAGAGTTGCGGGCTGAATTCCCCCTGAGAAACACTGTAGTTGCACATGTTCCCTTCATAGCACAATTGCCTTTGTGATGACAAGTGAGTTTCTAAGAAAGAAACTTGGAGGTTGCCATTCTTTGCTAGGTGCTCATCCTTCAGTCATCTTCAGTGCATTGGAGAACCCGTTTGACCACCAGTCTCAAGCTAACGTTCTTCTTGGATCCTGCCACAGATTGGCATGTAGCAGAATCCATGTAGAGTTATTCTGTGTGGTTCCTGAGCTCTAGGAAGCATTCCATGTCTCTTAGTACTGGCGGTCTGCACTAGGATACGAAAAGTACAAGAATGACGGCCTCTGTGTTCGAGCCTTTGTGAGCAAAGCAGCGTTAGGAACAGCTAGATGCCGAGTCATGGGCAGTGAAGGACTTCTTTGGGTAAACCTCTAGATTGTTGCAAGTGGAAACAACTCACGTATCTCCTTTCTAAAGCACCTGGAGGTACAAAAGAGAGAAGGAAACATCAGGGTCAAAGCTCTGTGGGCCCTTTTCAATATAAGGCTTGAAGGGGAACTTGAGTTTCCTCATTGGGAGTAAGAGAGTTGCGGGCTCAATTCTCCCTGAAAAACACTGTAGTTGCACATGCTCCCTTCATAGCACAATTGCCTACGTGATGACAAGTGAGTTTCTAGGAAAGAAACTTGGAGGTTGCCATTCTTTGCTAGGTGCTCATCCTTCGGTAATCTTCAGTGAATTGGAGAACCCGTTTGACCACTAGCCTCAAGCTAACGTTCTTCTTGGATCCTGCCACAGATTGGCAGGCAGCAGAATCCATGTAGAGTTCTTCAGTGTGGTTCTTGAGCTCTAGGAAGCATTCCCGGTCTCTTAGTACTGTTGGATCTGCACTAGGATGAGAAACTTTCAAGAGGACGGCTTGTGTGTTAGGGGAGTTCTGAGCATTGAAGAGTTGGGAACAGCTAGAGGCCGAGTCATGGGAAGTGAAGGGCTTCTTTTGATAAACCTCTAGAATGTTGTAAGTTGAAACAACTCAGTATCTCCCTTCGAAAGCACCTTTGAGATACAAAAGAGAGAAGGAAACTGCAGGGACAATGCTCTGCGACCCTTTTGAAAATAAGGCTTGAAAGGAAACTTTATTTTCCTCTTTGGGATTTAGAGAGTTGTGGGCTCAATTCTCCCCGAGAAACACTGTAGTTGCACATGCTCCCTTCATAGCACAATTGCCTACGTGATGATAAGTGAGTTTCTAGGCAAGAAACTTGGAGGTTGCCATGCTATGCTAGGTGCTCATCCTTCAGTAATCGTCAGTGAATTGGAGAACCCGTTTGACAGCTAGCCTCAAGCTAACGTTCCTCTTGTATCCTGCCACAGATTGGCATGCAGCAGAATCCATGGAGCGTTCTTCGGTGTGGTTCCTGAGCTCTAGGATGCATTCCGGGTCTCTTAGTACTGGCAGTTCTGCACTAGGATGCGAAAAGTACAAGTAGGACGACCTGTGTGTTTGGGCCTTTCTGAGCAATGCAGCGTTGGGAACAGCTAGATGCCGAGTCATGGGCAGTGAAGGCCTTCTTTGGTTAAACCTCTAGAATGTTGCAAGTGGAAACAACTCACGTATCTCCTTTCTAAAGCACCTGGAGGTACAAAAGAGAGAAGGAAACATCAGGGTCAAAGCTCTGTGGGCCCCTTTTCAAAATAAGGCTTGAAGGGAAACTTGATTTCCCTCGTTGGGAGTAAGAGAGTTGCGGGCTCAATTCTCCCTGAGAAACACTGTAGTTGCACATGCTCCCTTCATAGCACAATTGCCTTTGTGATGCCAAGTGTGTTTCTAGGCAAGGAACTTGGAGGTTGCCATTCTTTGCTAGGTGCTCATCCTTCAGTAATCTTCAGTGACTTGGCGACCCGTTTGAACACTAGCCTCATGCTAGTCTACCTCTTATATCATGCCACAGATTGGCTTGCAAGTGAATCCATGTAGCGTTGTTCCGTGTGGTTCTTGAGCTCTAGGAAGCATTCCAGGTCTCAGTACTGTCGGATCTGCACTAGGATGAGAAACTTTCAAGAGGACGGCTTGTGTGTTTGGGGTTCGGAGCAGTGCAGCGTTGGGAACAGCTAGAGGCCGAGTGTTGGGAAGTGAAAGGCTTCTTGTGATAAACCTCTAGAATGCTGTAAGTTGAAACAACTCAAGTATCTCCCGTCTAAAGCACCGTTGAGGTACAAAATAGAGAAAGAAACAGCAGGGTCAATGCTCGGCGGGTCTTTTGTAAATAAGGCTTGAAAGGAAACTTTAGTTTCATCATTGGGATTTATAGAGCTGCGGGCTGAATTCCCCCTGAGAAACACTGTAGTTGCACATGTTCCCTTCATAGCACAATTGCCTTTGTGATGACAAGTGAGTTTCTAAGAAAGAAACTTGGAGGTTGCCATTCTTTGCTAGGTGCTCATCCTTCAGTCATCTTCAGTGCATTGGAGAACCCGTTTGACCACCAGTCTCAAGCTAACGTTCTTCTTGGATCCTGCCACAGATTGGCATGTAGCAGAATCCATGTAGAGTTATTCTGTGTGGTTCCTGAGCTCTAGGAAGCATTCCATGTCTCTTAGTACTGGCGGGCTGCACTAGGATACGAAAAGTACAAGAATGACGGCCTCTGTGTTCGAGCCTTTGTGAGCAAAGCAGCGTTAGGAACAGCTAGATGCCGAGTCATGGGCAGTGAAGGACTTCTTTGGGTAAACCTCTAGATTGTTGCAAGTGGAAACAACTCACGTATCTCCTTTCTAAAGCACCTGGAGGTACAAAAGAGAGAAGGAAACATCAGGGTCAAAGCTCTGTGGGCCCTTTTCAATATAAGGCTTGAAGGGGAACTTGAGTTTCCTCATTGGGAGTAAGAGAGTTGCGGGCTCAATTCTCCCTGAAAAACACTGTAGTTGCACATGCTCCCTTCATAGCACAATTGCCTACGTGATGACAAGTGAGTTTCTAGGAAAGAAACTTGGAGGTTGCCATTCTTTGCTAGGTGCTCATCCTTCGGTAATCTTCAGTGAATTGGAGAACCCGTTTGACCACTAGCCTCAAGCTAACGTTCTTCGTGGATCCTGCCACAGATTGGCATGCAGCAGAATCCATGTAGAGTTCTTCAGTGTGGTTCTTGAGCTCTAGGAAGCATTCCCGGTCTCTTAGTACTGTTGGATCTGCACTAGGATGAGAAACGTTCAAGAGGACGGCTTGTGTGTTAGGGGAGTTCTGAGCATTGAAGAGTTGGGAACAGCTAGAGGCCGAGTCATGGGAAGTGAAGGGCTTCTTTTGATAAACCTCTAGAATGTTGTAAGTTGAAACAACTCAGTATCTCCCTTCGAAAGCACCTTTGAGATACAAAAGAGAGAAGGAAACTGCAGGGACAATGCTCTGCGACCCTTTTGAAAATAAGGCTTGAAAGGAAACTTTATTTTCCTCTTTGGGATTTAGAGAGTTGTGGGCTCAATTCTCCCCGAGAAACACTGTAGTTGCACATGCTCCCTTCATAGCACAATTGCCTACGTGATGATAAGTGAGTTTCTAGGCAAGAAACTTGGAGGTTGCCATGCTATGCTAGGTGCTCATCCTTCAGTAATCGTCAGTGAATTGGAGAACCCGTTTGACAGCTAGCCTCAAGCTAACGTTCCTCTTGTATCCTGCCACAGATTGGCATGCAGCAGAATCCATGGAGCGTTCTTCGGTGTGGTTCCTGAGCTCTAGGATGCATTCCGGGTCTCTTAGTACTGGCAGTTCTGCACTAGGATGCGAAAAGTACAAGTAGGACGACCTGTGTGTTTGGGCCTTTCTGAGCAATGCAGCGTTGGGAACAGCTAGATGCCGAGTCATGGGCAGTGAAGGCCTTCTTTGGTTAAACCTCTAGAATGTTGCAAGTGGAAACAACTCACGTATCTCCTTTCTAAAGCACCTGGAGGTACAAAAGAGAGAAGGAAACATCAGGGTCAAAGCTCTGTGGGCCCCTTTTCAAAATAAGGCTTGAAGGGAAACTTGATTTCCCTCGTTGGGAGTAAGAGAGTTGCGGGCTCAATTCTCCCTGAGAAACACTGTAGTTGCACATGCTCCCTTCATAGCACAATTGCCTTTGTGATGCCAAGTGTGTTTCTAGGCAAGGAACTTGGAGGTTGCCATTCTTTGCTAGGTGCTCATCCTTCAGTAATCTTCAGTGACTTGGCGACCCGTTTGAACACTAGCCTCATGCTAGTCTACCTCTTATATCATGCCACAGATTGGCTTGCAAGTGAATCCATGTAGCGTTGTTCCGTGTGGTTCTTGGGCTCTAGGAAGCATTCCAGGTCTCAGTACTGTCGGATCTGCACTAGGATGAGAATCTTTCAAGGGGACGGCTTGTGTGTTTGGGGTTCGGAGCAGTGCAGCGTTGAGAACAGCTAGAGGCCGAGTGTTGGGAAGTGAAAGGCTTCTTGTGATAAACCTCTAGAATGCTGTAAGTTGAAACAACTCAAGTATCTCCCGTCTAAAGCACCGTTGAGGTACAAAATAGAGAAAGAAACAGCAGGGTCAATGCTCGGCGGGTCTTTTGTAAATAAGGCTTGAAAGGAAACTTTAGTTTCATCATTGGGATTTATAGAGTTGCGGGCTGAATTCCCCCTGAGAAACACTGTAGTTGCACATGTTCCCTTCATAGCACAATTGCCTTTGTGATGACAAGTGAGTTTCTAAGAAAGAAACTTGGAGGTTGCCATTCTTTGCTAGGTGCTCATCCTTCAGTCATCTTCAGTGCATTGGAGAACCCGTTTGACCACCAGTCTCAAGCTAACGTTCTTCTTGGATCCTGCCACAGATTGGCATGTAGCAGAATCCATGTAGAGTTATTCTGTGTGGTTCCTGAGCTCTAGGAAGCATTCCATGTCTCTTAGTACTGGCGGGCTGCACTAGGATACGAAAAGTACAAGAATGACGGCCTCTGTGTTCGAGCCTTTGTGAGCAAAGCAGCGTTAGGAACAGCTAGATGCCGAGTCATGGGCAGTGAAGGACTTCTTTGGGTAAACCTCTAGATTGTTGCAAGTGGAAACAACTCACGTATCTCCTTTCTAAAGCACCTGGAGGTACAAAAGAGAGAAGGAAACATCAGGGTCAAAGCTCTGTGGGCCCTTTTCAATATAAGGCTTGAAGGGGAACTTGAGTTTCCTCATTGGGAGTAAGAGAGTTGCGGGCTCAATTCTCCCTGAAAAACACTGTAGTTGCACATGCTCCCTTCATAGCACAATTGCCTACGTGATGACAAGTGAGTTTCTAGGAAAGAAACTTGGAGGTTGCCATTCTTTGCTAGGTGCTCATCCTTCGGTAATCTTCAGTGAATTGGAGAACCCGTTTGACCACTAGCCTCAAGCTAACGTTCTTCGTGGATCCTGCCACAGATTGGCATGCAGCAGAATCCATGTAGAGTTCTTCAGTGTGGTTCTTGAGCTCTAGGAAGCATTCCCGGTCTCTTAGTACTGTTGGATCTGCACTAGGATGAGAAACGTTCAAGAGGACGGCTTGTGTGTTAGGGGAGTTCTGAGCATTGAAGAGTTGGGAACAGCTAGAGGCCGAGTCATGGGAAGTGAAGGGCTTCTTTTGATAAACCTCTAGAATGTTGTAAGTTGAAACAACTCAGTATCTCCCTTCGAAAGCACCTTTGAGATACAAAAGAGAGAAGGAAACTGCAGGGACAATGCTCTGCGACCCTTTTGAAAATAAGGCTTGAAAGGAAACTTTATTTTCCTCTTTGGGATTTAGAGAGTTGTGGGCTCAATTCTCCCCGAGAAACACTGTAGTTGCACATGCTCCCTTCATAGCACAATTGCCTACGTGATGATAAGTGAGTTTCTAGGCAAGAAACTTGGAGGTTGCCATGCTATGCTAGGTGCTCATCCTTCAGTAATCGTCAGTGAATTGGAGAACCCGTTTGACAGCTAGCCTCAAGCTAACGTTCCTCTTGTATCCTGCCACAGATTGGCATGCAGCAGAATCCATGGAGCGTTCTTCGGTGTGGTTCCTGAGCTCTAGGATGCATTCCGGGTCTCTTAGTACTGGCAGTTCTGCACTAGGATGCGAAAAGTACAAGTAGGACGACCTGTGTGTTTGGGCCTTTCTGAGCAATGCAGCGTTGGGAACAGCTAGATGCCGAGTCATGGGCAGTGAAGGCCTTCTTTGGTTAAACCTCTAGAATGTTGCAAGTGGAAACAACTCACGTATCTCCTTTCTAAAGCACCTGGAGGTACAAAAGAGAGAAGGAAACATCAGGGTCAAAGCTCTGTGGGCCCCTTTTCAAAATAAGGCTTGAAGGGAAACTTGATTTCCCTCGTTGGGAGTAAGAGAGTTGCGGGCTCAATTCTCCCTGAGAAACACTGTAGTTGCACATGCTCCCTTCATAGCACAATTGCCTTTGTGATGCCAAGTGTGTTTCTAGGCAAGGAACTTGGAGGTTGCCATTCTTTGCTAGGTGCTCATCCTTCAGTAATCTTCAGTGACTTGGCGACCCGTTTGAACACTAGCCTCATGCTAGTCTACCTCTTATATCATGCCACAGATTGGCTTGCAAGTGAATCCATGTAGCGTTGTTCCGTGTGGTTCTTGGGCTCTAGGAAGCATTCCAGGTCTCAGTACTGTCGGATCTGCACTAGGATGAGAATCTTTCAAGGGGACGGCTTGTGTGTTTGGGGTTCGGAGCAGTGCAGCGTTGAGAACAGCTAGAGGCCGAGTGTTGGGAAGTGAAAGGCTTCTTGTGATAAACCTCTAGAATGCTGTAAGTTGAAACAACTCAAGTATCTCCCGTCTAAAGCACCGTTGAGGTACAAAATAGAGAAAGAAACAGCAGGGTCAATGCTCTGCGGGTCTTTTGTAAATAAGGCTTGAAAGGAAACTTTAGTTTCATCATTGGGATTTATAGAGTTGCGGGCTGAATTCCCCCTGAGAAACACTGTAGTTGCACATGTTCCCTTCATAGCACAATTGCCTTTGTGATGACAAGTGAGTTTCTAAGAAAGAAACTTGGAGGTTGCCATTCTTTGCTAGGTGCTCATCCTTCAGTCATCTTCAGTGCATTGGAGAACCCGTTTGACCACCAGTCTCAAGCTAACGTTCTTCTTGGATCCTGCCACAGATTGGCATGTAGCAGAATCCATGTAGAGTTATTCTGTGTGGTTCCTGAGCTCTAGGAAGCATTCCATGTCTCTTAGTACTGGCGGGCTGCACTAGGATACGAAAAGTAAAAGAATGACGGCCTCTGTGTTCGAGCCTTTGTGAGCAAAGCAGCGTTAGGAACAGCTAGATGCCGAGTCATGGGCAGTGAAGGACTTCTTTGGGTAAACCTCTAGATTGTTGCAAGTGGAAACAACTCACGTATCTCCTTTCTAAAGCACCTGGAGGTACAAAAGAGAGAAGGAAACATCAGGGTCAAAGCTCTGTGGGCCCTTTTCAATATAAGGCTTGAAGGGGAACTTGAGTTTCCTCATTGGGAGTAAGAGAGTTGCGGGCTCAATTCTCCCTGAAAAACACTGTAGTTGCACATGCTCCCTTCATAGCACAATTGCCTACGTGATGACAAGTGAGTTTCTAGGAAAGAAACTTGGAGGTTGCCATTCTTTGCTAGGTGCTCATCCTTCGGTAATCTTCAGTGAATTGGAGAACCCGTTTGACCACTAGCCTCAAGCTAACGTTCTTCTTGGATCCTGCCACAGATTGGCATGCAGCAGAATCCATGTAGAGTTCTTCAGTGTGGTTCTTGAGCTCTAGGAAGCATTCCCGGTCTCAGTACTGTTGGATCTGCACTAGGATGAGAAACGTTCAAGAGGACGGCTTGTGTGTTAGGGGAGTTCTGAGCATTGAAGAGTTGGGAACAGCTAGAGGCCGAGTCATGGGAAGTGAAGGGCTTCTTTTGATAAACCTCTAGAATGTTGTAAGTTGAAACAACTCAGTATCTCCCTTCGAAAGCACCTTTGAGATACAAAAGAGAGAAGGAAACTGCAGGGACAATGCTCTGCGACCCTTTTGAAAATAAGGCTTGAAAGGAAACTTTATTTTCCTCTTTGGGATTTAGAGAGTTGTGGGCTCAATTCTCCCCGAGAAACACTGTAGTTGCACATGCTCCCTTCATAGCACAATTGCCTACGTGATGATAAGTGAGTTTCTAGGCAAGAAACTTGGCGGTTGCCATGCTATGCTAGGTGCTCATCCTTCAGTAATCGTCAGTGAATTGGAGAACCCGTTTGACAGCTAGCCTCAAGCTAACGTTCCTCTTGTATCCTGCCACAGATTGGCATGCAGCAGAATCCATGGAGCGTTCTTCGGTGTGGTTCCTGAGCTCTAGGATGCATTCCGGGTCTCTTAGTACTGGCAGTTCTGCACTAGGATGCGAAAAGTACAAGTAGGACGACCTGTGTGTTTGGGCCTTTCTGAGCAATGCAGCGTTGGGAACAGCTAGATGCCGAGTCATGGGCAGTGAAGGCCTTCTTTGGTTAAACCTCTAGAATGTTGCAAGTGGAAACAACTCAAGTATCTCCTTTCTAAAGCACCTGGAGGTACAAAAGAGAGAAGGAAACATCAGGGTCAAAGCTCTGTGGGCCCCTTTTCAAAATAAGGCTTGAAGGGAAACTTGATTTCCCTCGTTGGGAGTAAGAGAGTTGCGGGCTCAATTCTCCCTGAGAAACACGGTAGTTGCACATGCTCCCTTCATAGCACAATTGCCTTTGTGATGCCAAGTGTGTTTCTAGGCAAGGAACTTGGAGGTTGCCATTCTTTGCTAGGTGCTCATCCTTCAGTAATCTTCAGTGACTTGGCGACCCGTTTGAACACTAGCCTCATGCTAGTCTACCTCTTATATCATGCCACAGATTGGCTTGCAAGTGAATCCATGTAGCGTTGTTCCGTGTGGTTCTTGAGCTCTAGGAAGCATTCCAGGTCTCAGTACTGTCGGATCTGCACTAGGATGAGAAACTTTCAAGAGGACGGCTTCTGTGTTTGGGGTTCGGAGCAGTGCAGCGTTGGGAACAGCTAGAGGCCGAGTGTTGGGAAGTGAAAGGCTTCTTGTGATAAACCTCTAGAATGTTGTAAGTTGAAACAACTCAAGTATCTCCCGTCTAAAGCACCGTTGAGGTACAAAATAGAGAAAGAAACAGCAGGGTCAATGCTCTGCGGGTCTTTTGTAAATAAGGCTTGAAAGGAAACTTTAGTTTCATCATTGGGATTTATAGAGTTGCGGGCTGAATTCCCCCTGAGAAACACTGTAGTTGCACATGTTCCCTTCATAGCACAATTGCCTTTGTGATGACAAGTGAGTTTCTAAGAAAGAAACTTGGAGGTTGCCATTCTTTGCTAGGTGCTCATCCTTCAGTCATCTTCAGTGCATTGGAGAACCCGTTTGACCACCAGTCTCAAGCTAACGTTCTTCTTGGATCCTGCCACAGATTGGCATGTAGCAGAATCCATGTAGAGTTATTCTGTGTGGTTCCTGAGCTCTAGGAAGCATTCCATGTCTCTTAGTACTGGCGGTCTGCACTAGGATACGAAAAGTACAAGAATGACGGCCTCTGTGTTCGAGCCTTTGTGAGCAAAGCAGCGTTAGGAACAGCTAGATGCCGAGTCATGGGCAGTGAAGGACTTCTTTGGGTAAACCTCTAGATTGTTGCAAGTGGAAACAACTCACGTATCTCCTTTCTAAAGCACCTGGAGGTACAGAAGAGAGAAGGAAACATCAGGGTCAAAGCTCTGTGGGCCCTTTTCAATATAAGGCTTGAAGGGGAACTTGAGTTTCCTCATTGGGAGTAAGAGAGTTGCGGGCTCAATTCTCCCTGAAAAACACTGTAGTTGCACATGCTCCCTTCATAGCACAATTGCCTACGTGATGACAAGTGAGTTTCTAGGAAAGAAACTTGGAGGTTGCCATTCTTTGCTAGGTGCTCATCCTTCGGTAATCTTCAGTGAATTGGAGAACCCGTTTGACCACTAGCCTCAAGCTAACGTTCTTCTTGGATCCTGCCACAGATTGGCAGGCAGCAGAATCCATGTAGAGTTCTTCAGTGTGGTTCTTGAGCTCTAGGAAGCATTCCCGGTCTCTTAGTACTGTTGGATCTGCACTAGGATGAGAAACTTTCAAGAGGACGGCTTGTGTGTTAGGGGAGTTCTGAGCATTGAAGAGTTGGGAACAGCTAGAGGCCGAGTCATGGGAAGTGAAGGGCTTCTTTTGATAAACCTCTAGAATGTTGTAAGTTGAAACAACTCAGTATCTCCCTTCGAAAGCACCTTTGAGATACAAAAGAGAGAAGGAAACTGCAGGGACAATGCTCTGCGACCCTTTTGAAAATAAGGCTTGAAAGGAAACTTTATTTTCCTCTTTGGGATTTAGAGAGTTGTGGGCTCAA
The DNA here is from genome assembly GCF_028564815.1 of Eubalaena glacialis. NCBI lineage: Eukaryota > Metazoa > Chordata > Mammalia > Artiodactyla > Balaenidae > Eubalaena > Eubalaena glacialis. The sequence continues at coordinate 54,601,312 of NC_083722.1, read as the reverse complement.
TTCTCCCCGAGAAACACTGTAGTTGCACATGCTCCCTTCATAGCACAATTGCCTACGTGATGACAAGTGAGTTTCTAGGAAAGAAACTTGGAGGTTGCCATGCTATGCTAGGTGCTCATCCTTCAGTAATCGTCAGTGAATTGGAGAACCCGTTTGACAGCTAGCCTCAAGCTAACGTTCCTCTTGTATCCTGCCACAGATTGGCATGCAGCAGAATCCATGGAGCGTTCTTCGGTGTGGTTCCTGAGCTCTAGGATGCATTCCGGGTCTCTTAGTACTGGCAGTTCTGCACTAGGATGCGAAAAGTACAAGTAGGACGACCTGTGTGTTTGGGCCTTTCTGAGCAATGCAGCGTTGGGAACAGCTAGATGCCGAGTCATGGGCAGTGAAGGCCTTCTTTGGTTAAACCTCTAGAATGTTGCAAGTGGAAACAACTCAAGTATCTCCTTTCTAAAGCACCTGGAGGTACAAAAGAGAGAAGGAAACATCAGGGTCAAAGCTCTGTGGGCCCCTTTTCAAAATAAGGCTTGAAGGGAAACTTGATTTCCCTCGTTGGGAGTAAGAGAGTTGCGGGCTCAATTCTCCCTGAGAAACACGGTAGTTGCACATGCTCCCTTCATAGCACAATTGCCTTTGTGATGCCAAGTGTGTTTCTAGGCAAGGAACTTGGAGGTTGCCATTCTTTGCTAGGTGCTCATCCTTCAGTAATCTTCAGTGACTTGGCGACCCGTTTGAACACTAGCCTCATGCTAGTCTACCTCTTATATCATGCCACAGATTGGCTTGCAAGTGAATCCATGTAGCGTTGTTCCGTGTGGTTCTTGGGCTCTAGGAAGCATTCCAGGTCTCAGTACTGTCGGATCTGCACTAGGATGAGAATCTTTCAAGGGGACGGCTTGTGTGTTTGGGGTTCGGAGCAGTGCAGCGTTGGGAACAGCTAGAGGCCGAGTGTTGGGAAGTGAAAGGCTTCTTGTGATAAACCTCTAGAATGCTGTAAGTTGAAACAACTCAAGTATCTCCCGTCTAAAGCACCGTTGAGGTACAAAATAGAGAAAGAAACAGCAGGGTCAATGCTCGGCGGGTCTTTTGTAAATAAGGCTTGAAAGGAAACTTTAGTTTCATCATTGGGATTTATAGAGCTGCGGGCTGAATTCCCCCTGAGAAACACTGTAGTTGCACATGTTCCCTTCATAGCACAATTGCCTTTGTGATGACAAGTGAGTTTCTAAGAAAGAAACTTGGAGGTTGCCATTCTTTGCTAGGTGCTCATCCTTCAGTCATCTTCAGTGCATTGGAGAACCCGTTTGACCACCAGTCTCAAGCTAACGTTCTTCTTGGATCCTGCCACAGATTGGCATGTAGCAGAATCCATGTAGAGTTATTCTGTGTGGTTCCTGAGCTCTAGGAAGCATTCCATGTCTCTTAGTACTGGCGGGCTGCACTAGGATACGAAAAGTACAAGAATGACGGCCTCTGTGTTCGAGCCTTTGTGAGCAAAGCAGCGTTAGGAACAGCTAGATGCCGAGTCATGGGCAGTGAAGGACTTCTTTGGGTAAACCTCTAGATTGTTGCAAGTGGAAACAACTCACGTATCTCCTTTCTAAAGCACCTGGAGGTACAGAAGAGAGAAGGAAACATCAGGGTCAAAGCTCTGTGGGCCCTTTTCAATATAAGGCTTGAAGGGGAACTTGAGTTTCCTCATTGGGAGTAAGAGAGTTGCGGGCTCAATTCTCCCTGAAAAACACTGTAGTTGCACATGCTCCCTTCATAGCACAATTGCCTACGTGATGACAAGTGAGTTTCTAGGAAAGAAACTTGGAGGTTGCCATTCTTTGCTAGGTGCTCATCCTTCGGTAATCTTCAGTGAATTGGAGAACCCGTTTGACCACTAGCCTCAAGCTAACGTTCTTCTTGGATCCTGCCACAGATTGGCATGCAGCAGAATCCATGTAGAGTTCTTCAGTGTGGTTCTTGAGCTCTAGGAAGCATTCCCGGTCTCAGTACTGTTGGATCTGCACTAGGATGAGAAACGTTCAAGAGGACGGCTTGTGTGTTAGGGGAGTTCTGAGCATTGAAGAGTTGGGAACAGCTAGAGGCCGAGTCATGGGAAGTGAAGGGCTTCTTTTGATAAACCTCTAGAATGTTGTAAGTTGAAACAACTCAGTATCTCCCTTCGAAAGCACCTTTGAGATACAAAAGAGAGAAGGAAACTGCAGGGACAATGCTCTGCGACCCTTTTGAAAATAAGGCTTGAAAGGAAACTTTATTTTCCTCTTTGGGATTTAGAGAGTTGTGGGCTCAATTCTCCCCGAGAAACACTGTAGTTGCACATGCTCCCTTCATAGCACAATTGCCTACGTGATGATAAGTGAGTTTCTAGGCAAGAAACTTGGCGGTTGCCATGCTATGCTAGGTGCTCATCCTTCAGTAATCGTCAGTGAATTGGAGAACCCGTTTGACAGCTAGCCTCAAGCTAACGTTCCTCTTGTATCCTGCCACAGATTGGCATGCAGCAGAATCCATGGAGCGTTCTTCGGTGTGGTTCCTGAGCTCTAGGATGCATTCCGGGTCTCTTAGTACTGGCAGTTCTGCACTAGGATGCGAAAAGTACAAGTAGGACGACCTGTGTGTTTGGGCCTTTCTGAGCAATGCAGCGTTGGGAACAGCTAGATGCCGAGTCATGGGCAGTGAAGGCCTTCTTTGGTTAAACCTCTAGAATGTTGCAAGTGGAAACAACTCAAGTATCTCCTTTCTAAAGCACCTGGAGGTACAAAAGAGAGAAGGAAACATCAGGGTCAAAGCTCTGTGGGCCCCTTTTCAAAATAAGGCTTGAAGGGAAACTTGATTTCCCTCGTTGGGAGTAAGAGAGTTGCGGGCTCAATTCTCCCTGAGAAACACGGTAGTTGCACATGCTCCCTTCATAGCACAATTGCCTTTGTGATGCCAAGTGTGTTTCTAGGCAAGGAACTTGGAGGTTGCCATTCTTTGCTAGGTGCTCATCCTTCAGTAATCTTCAGTGACTTGGCGACCCGTTTGAACACTAGCCTCATGCTAGTCTACCTCTTATATCATGCCACAGATTGGCTTGCAAGTGAATCCATGTAGCGTTGTTCCGTGTGGTTCTTGAGCTCTAGGAAGCATTCCAGGTCTCAGTACTGTCGGATCTGCACTAGGATGAGAAACTTTCAAGAGGACGGCTTCTGTGTTTGGGGTTCGGAGCAGTGCAGCGTTGGGAACAGCTAGAGGCCGAGTGTTGGGAAGTGAAAGGCTTCTTGTGATAAACCTCTAGAATGTTGTAAGTTGAAACAACTCAAGTATCTCCCGTCTAAAGCACCGTTGAGGTACAAAATAGAGAAAGAAACAGCAGGGTCAATGCTCTGCGGGTCTTTTGTAAATAAGGCTTGAAAGGAAACTTTAGTTTCATCATTGGGATTTATAGAGTTGCGGGCTGAATTCCCCCTGAGAAACACTGTAGTTGCACATGTTCCCTTCATAGCACAATTGCCTTTGTGATGACAAGTGAGTTTCTAAGAAAGAAACTTGGAGGTTGCCATTCTTTGCTAGGTGCTCATCCTTCAGTCATCTTCAGTGCATTGGAGAACCCGTTTGACCACCAGTCTCAAGCTAACGTTCTTCTTGGATCCTGCCACAGATTGGCATGTAGCAGAATCCATGTAGAGTTATTCTGTGTGGTTCCTGAGCTCTAGGAAGCATTCCATGTCTCTTAGTACTGGCGGTCTGCACTAGGATACGAAAAGTACAAGAATGACGGCCTCTGTGTTCGAGCCTTTGTGAGCAAAGCAGCGTTAGGAACAGCTAGATGCCGAGTCATGGGCAGTGAAGGACTTCTTTGGGTAAACCTCTAGATTGTTGCAAGTGGAAACAACTCACGTATCTCCTTTCTAAAGCACCTGGAGGTACAGAAGAGAGAAGGAAACATCAGGGTCAAAGCTCTGTGGGCCCTTTTCAATATAAGGCTTGAAGGGGAACTTGAGTTTCCTCATTGGGAGTAAGAGAGTTGCGGGCTCAATTCTCCCTGAAAAACACTGTAGTTGCACATGCTCCCTTCATAGCACAATTGCCTACGTGATGACAAGTGAGTTTCTAGGAAAGAAACTTGGAGGTTGCCATTCTTTGCTAGGTGCTCATCCTTCGGTAATCTTCAGTGAATTGGAGAACCCGTTTGACCACTAGCCTCAAGCTAACGTTCTTCTTGGATCCTGCCACAGATTGGCAGGCAGCAGAATCCATGTAGAGTTCTTCAGTGTGGTTCTTGAGCTCTAGGAAGCATTCCCGGTCTCTTAGTACTGTTGGATCTGCACTAGGATGAGAAACTTTCAAGAGGACGGCTTGTGTGTTAGGGGAGTTCTGAGCATTGAAGAGTTGGGAACAGCTAGAGGCCGAGTCATGGGAAGTGAAGGGCTTCTTTTGATAAACCTCTAGAATGTTGTAAGTTGAAACAACTCAGTATCTCCCTTCGAAAGCACCTTTGAGATACAAAAGAGAGAAGGAAACTGCAGGGACAATGCTCTGCGACCCTTTTGAAAATAAGGCTTGAAAGGAAACTTTATTTTCCTCTTTGGGATTTAGAGAGTTGTGGGCTCAATTCTCCCCGAGAAACACTGTAGTTGCACATGCTCCCTTCATAGCACAATTGCCTACGTGATGACAAGTGAGTTTCTAGGAAAGAAACTTGGAGGTTGCCATGCTATGCTAGGTGCTCATCCTTCAGTAATCGTCAGTGAATTGGAGAACCCGTTTGACAGCTAGCCTCAAGCTAACGTTCCTCTTGTATCCTGCCACAGATTGGCATGCAGCAGAATCCATGGAGCGTTCTTCGGTGTGGTTCCTGAGCTCTAGGATGCATTCCGGGTCTCTTAGTACTGGCAGTTCTGCACTAGGATGCGAAAAGTACAAGTAGGACGACCTGTGTGTTTGGGCCTTTCTGAGCAATGCAGCGTTGGGAACAGCTAGATGCCGAGTCATGGGCAGTGAAGGCCTTCTTTGGTTAAACCTCTAGAATGTTGCAAGTGGAAACAACTCACGTATCTCCTTTCTAAAGCACCTGGAGGTACAAAAGAGAGAAGGAAACATCAGGGTCAAAGCTCTGTGGGCCCCTTTTCAAAATAAGGCTTGAAGGGAAACTTGATTTCCCTCGTTGGGAGTAAGAGAGTTGCGGGCTCAATTCTCCCTGAGAAACACTGTAGTTGCACATGCTCCCTTCATAGCACAATTGCCTTTGTGATGCCAAGTGTGTTTCTAGGCAAGGAACTTGGAGGTTGCCATTCTTTGCTAGGTGCTCATCCTTCAGTAATCTTCAGTGACTTGGCGACCCGTTTGAACACTAGCCTCATGCTAGTCTACCTCTTATATCATGCCACAGATTGGCTTGCAAGTGAATCCATGTAGCGTTGTTCCGTGTGGTTCTTGGGCTCTAGGAAGCATTCCAGGTCTCAGTACTGTCGGATCTGCACTAGGATGAGAATCTTTCAAGGGGACGGCTTGTGTGTTTGGGGTTCGGAGCAGTGCAGCGTTGGGAACAGCTAGAGGCCGAGTGTTGGGAAGTGAAAGGCTTCTTGTGATAAACCTCTAGAATGCTGTAAGTTGAAACAACTCAAGTATCTCCCGTCTAAAGCACCGTTGAGGTACAAAATAGAGAAAGAAACAGCAGGGTCAATGCTCGGCGGGTCTTTTGTAAATAAGGCTTGAAAGGAAACTTTAGTTTCATCATTGGGATTTATAGAGCTGCGGGCTGAATTCCCCCTGAGAAACACTGTAGTTGCACATGTTCCCTTCATAGCACAATTGCCTTTGTGATGACAAGTGAGTTTCTAAGAAAGAAACTTGGAGGTTGCCATTCTTTGCTAGGTGCTCATCCTTCAGTCATCTTCAGTGCATTGGAGAACCCGTTTGACCACCAGTCTCAAGCTAACGTTCTTCTTGGATCCTGCCACAGATTGGCATGTAGCAGAATCCATGTAGAGTTATTCTGTGTGGTTCCTGAGCTCTAGGAAGCATTCCATGTCTCTTAGTACTGGCGGGCTGCACTAGGATACGAAAAGTACAAGAATGACGGCCTCTGTGTTCGAGCCTTTGTGAGCAAAGCAGCGTTAGGAACAGCTAGATGCCGAGTCATGGGCAGTGAAGGACTTCTTTGGGTAAACCTCTAGATTGTTGCAAGTGGAAACAACTCACGTATCTCCTTTCTAAAGCACCTGGAGGTACAAAAGAGAGAAGGAAACATCAGGGTCAAAGCTCTGTGGGCCCTTTTCAATATAAGGCTTGAAGGGGAACTTGAGTTTCCTCATTGGGAGTAAGAGAGTTGCGGGCTCAATTCTCCCTGAAAAACACTGTAGTTGCACATGCTCCCTTCATAGCACAATTGCCTACGTGATGACAAGTGAGTTTCTAGGAAAGAAACTTGGAGGTTGCCATTCTTTGCTAGGTGCTCATCCTTCGGTAATCTTCAGTGAATTGGAGAACCCGTTTGACCACTAGCCTCAAGCTAACGTTCTTCGTGGATCCTGCCACAGATTGGCATGCAGCAGAATCCATGTAGAGTTCTTCAGTGTGGTTCTTGAGCTCTAGGAAGCATTCCCGGTCTCTTAGTACTGTTGGATCTGCACTAGGATGAGAAACGTTCAAGAGGACGGCTTGTGTGTTAGGGGAGTTCTGAGCATTGAAGAGTTGGGAACAGCTAGAGGCCGAGTCATGGGAAGTGAAGGGCTTCTTTTGATAAACCTCTAGAATGTTGTAAGTTGAAACAACTCAGTATCTCCCTTCGAAAGCACCTTTGAGATACAAAAGAGAGAAGGAAACTGCAGGGACAATGCTCTGCGACCCTTTTGAAAATAAGGCTTGAAAGGAAACTTTATTTTCCTCTTTGGGATTTAGAGAGTTGTGGGCTCAATTCTCCCCGAGAAACACTGTAGTTGCACATGCTCCCTTCATAGCACAATTGCCTACGTGATGATAAGTGAGTTTCTAGGCAAGAAACTTGGAGGTTGCCATGCTATGCTAGGTGCTCATCCTTCAGTAATCGTCAGTGAATTGGAGAACCCGTTTGACAGCTAGCCTCAAGCTAACGTTCCTCTTGTATCCTGCCACAGATTGGCATGCAGCAGAATCCATGGAGCGTTCTTCGGTGTGGTTCCTGAGCTCTAGGATGCATTCCGGGTCTCTTAGTACTGGCAGTTCTGCACTAGGATGCGAAAAGTACAAGTAGGACGACCTGTGTGTTTGGGCCTTTCTGAGCAATGCAGCGTTGGGAACAGCTAGATGCCGAGTCATGGGCAGTGAAGGCCTTCTTTGGTTAAACCTCTAGAATGTTGCAAGTGGAAACAACTCACGTATCTCCTTTCTAAAGCACCTGGAGGTACAAAAGAGAGAAGGAAACATCAGGGTCAAAGCTCTGTGGGCCCCTTTTCAAAATAAGGCTTGAAGGGAAACTTGATTTCCCTCGTTGGGAGTAAGAGAGTTGCGGGCTCAATTCTCCCTGAGAAACACTGTAGTTGCACATGCTCCCTTCATAGCACAATTGCCTTTGTGATGCCAAGTGTGTTTCTAGGCAAGGAACTTGGAGGTTGCCATTCTTTGCTAGGTGCTCATCCTTCAGTAATCTTCAGTGACTTGGCGACCCGTTTGAACACTAGCCTCATGCTAGTCTACCTCTTATATCATGCCACAGATTGGCTTGCAAGTGAATCCATGTAGCGTTGTTCCGTGTGGTTCTTGGGCTCTAGGAAGCATTCCAGGTCTCAGTACTGTCGGATCTGCACTAGGATGAGAAACTTTCAAGAGGACGGCTTGTGTGTTTGGGGTTCGGAGCAGTGCAGCGTTGGGAACAGCTAGAGGCCGAGTGTTGGGAAGTGAAAGGCTTCTTGTGATAAACCTCTAGAATGCTGTAAGTTGAAACAACTCAAGTATCTCCCGTCTAAAGCACCGTTGAGGTACAAAATAGAGAAAGAAACAGCAGGGTCAATGCTCGGCGGGTCTTTTGTAAATAAGGCTTGAAAGGAAACTTTAGTTTCATCATTGGGATTTATAGAGCTGCGGGCTGAATTCCCCCTGAGAAACACTGTAGTTGCACATGTTCCCTTCATAGCACAATTGCCTTTGTGATGACAAGTGAGTTTCTAAGAAAGAAACTTGGAGGTTGCCATTCTTTGCTAGGTGCTCATCCTTCAGTCATCTTCAGTGCATTGGAGAACCCGTTTGACCACCAGTCTCAAGCTAACGTTCTTCTTGGATCCTGCCACAGATTGGCATGTAGCAGAATCCATGTAGAGTTATTCTGTGTGGTTCCTGAGCTCTAGGAAGCATTCCATGTCTCTTAGTACTGGCGGGCTGCACTAGGATACGAAAAGTACAAGAATGACGGCCTCTGTGTTCGAGCCTTTGTGAGCAAAGCAGCGTTAGGAACAGCTAGATGCCGAGTCATGGGCAGTGAAGGACTTCTTTGGGTAAACCTCTAGATTGTTGCAAGTGGAAACAACTCACGTATCTCCTTTCTAAAGCACCTGGAGGTACAAAAGAGAGAAGGAAACATCAGGGTCAAAGCTCTGTGGGCCCTTTTCAATATAAGGCTTGAAGGGGAACTTGAGTTTCCTCATTGGGAGTAAGAGAGTTGCGGGCTCAATTCTCCCTGAAAAACACTGTAGTTGCACATGCTCCCTTCATAGCACAATTGCCTACGTGATGACAAGTGAGTTTCTAGGAAAGAAACTTGGAGGTTGCCATTCTTTGCTAGGTGCTCATCCTTCGGTAATCTTCAGTGAATTGGAGAACCCGTTTGACCACTAGCCTCAAGCTAACGTTCTTCTTGGATCCTGCCACAGATTGGCAGGCAGCAGAATCCATGTAGAGTTCTTCAGTGTGGTTCTTGAGCTCTAGGACGCATTCCCGGTCTCTTAGTACTGTTGGATCTGCACTAGGATGAGAAACGTTCAAGAGGACGGCTTGTGTGTTAGGGGAGTTCTGAGCATTGAAGAGTTGGGAACAGCTAGAGGCCGAGTCATGGGAAGTGAAGGGCTTCTTTTGATAAACCTCTAGAATGCTGTAAGTTGAAACAACTCAGTATCTCCCTTCGAAAGCACCTTTGAGATACAAAAGAGAGAAGGAAACTGCAGGGACAATGCTCTGCGACCCTTTTGAAAATAAGGCTTGAAAGGAAACTTTATTTTCCTCTTTGGGATTTAGAGAGTTGTGGGCTCAATTCTCCCCGAGAAACACTGTAGTTGCACATGCTCCCTTCATAGCACAATTGCCTACGTGATGATAAGTGAGTTTCTAGGCAAGAAACTTGGAGGTTGCCATGCTATGCTAGGTGCTCATCCTTCAGTAATCGTCAGTGAATTGGAGAACCCGTTTGACAGCTAGCCTCAAGCTAACGTTCCTCTTGTATCCTGCCACAGATTGGCATGCAGCAGAATCCATGGAGCGTTCTTCGGTGTGGTTCCTGAGCTCTAGGATGCATTCCGGGTCTCTTAGTACTGGCAGTTCTGCACTAGGATGCGAAAAGTACAAGTAGGACGACCTGTGTGTTTGGGCCTTTCTGAGCAATGCAGCGTTGGGAACAGCTAGATGCCGAGTCATGGGCAGTGAAGGCCTTCTTTGGTTAAACCTCTAGAATGTTGCAAGTGGAAACAACTCACGTATCTCCTTTCTAAAGCACCTGGAGGTACAAAAGAGAGAAGGAAACATCAGGGTCAAAGCTCTGTGGGCCCCTTTTCAAAATAAGGCTTGAAGGGAAACTTGATTTCCCTCGTTGGGAGTAAGAGAGTTGCGGGCTCAATTCTCCCTGAGAAACACTGTAGTTGCACATGCTCCCTTCATAGCACAATTGCCTTTGTGATGCCAAGTGTGTTTCTAGGCAAGGAACTTGGAGGTTGCCATTCTTTGCTAGGTGCTCATCCTTCGGTAATCTTCAGTGAATTGGAGAACCCGTTTGACCACTAGCCTCAAGCTAACGTTCTTCTTGGATCCTGCCACAGATTGGCAGGCAGCAGAATCCATGTAGAGTTCTTCAGTGTGGTTCTTGAGCTCTAGGAAGCATTCCCGGTCTCTTAGTACTGTTGGATCTGCACTAGGATGAGAAACTTTCAAGAGGACGGCTTGTGTGTTAGGGGAGTTCTGAGCATTGAAGAGTTGGGAACAGCTAGAGGCCGAGTCATGGGAAGTGAAGGGCTTCTTTTGATAAACCTCTAGAATGTTGTAAGTTGAAACAACTCAGTATCTCCCTTCGAAAGCACCTTTGAGATACAAAAGAGAGAAGGAAACTGCAGGGACAATGCTCTGCGACCCTTTTGAAAATAAGGCTTGAAAGGAAACTTTATTTTCCTCTTTGGGATTTAGAGAGTTGTGGGCTCAATTCTCCCCGAGAAACACTGTAGTTGCACATGCTCCCTTCATAGCACAATTGCCTACGTGATGATAAGTGAGTTTCTAGGCAAGAAACTTGGAGGTTGCCATGCTATGCTAGGTGCTCATCCTTCAGTAATCGTCAGTGAATTGGAGAACCCGTTTGACAGCTAGCCTCAAGCTAACGTTCCTCTTGTATCCTGCCACAGATTGGCATGCAGCAGAATCCATGGAGCGTTCTTCGGTGTGGTTCCTGAGCTCTAGGATGCATTCCGGGTCTCTTAGTACTGGCAGTTCTGCACTAGGATGCGAAAAGTACAAGTAGGACGACCTGTGTGTTTGGGCCTTTCTGAGCAATGCAGCGTTGGGAACAGCTAGATGCCGAGTCATGGGCAGTGAAGGCCTTCTTTGGTTAAACCTCTAGAATGTTGCAAGTGGAAACAACTCACGTATCTCCTTTCTAAAGCACCTGGAGGTACAAAAGAGAGAAGGAAACATCAGGGTCAAAGCTCTGTGGGCCCCTTTTCAAAATAAGGCTTGAAGGGAAACTTGATTTCCCTCGTTGGGAGTAAGAGAGTTGCGGGCTCAATTCTCCCTGAGAAACACTGTAGTTGCACATGCTCCCTTCATAGCACAATTGCCTTTGTGATGCCAAGTGTGTTTCTAGGCAAGGAACTTGGAGGTTGCCATTCTTTGCTAGGTGCTCATCCTTCAGTAATCTTCAGTGACTTGGCGACCCGTTTGAACACTAGCCTCATGCTAGTCTACCTCTTATATCATGCCACAGATTGGCTTGCAAGTGAATCCATGTAGCGTTGTTCCGTGTGGTTCTTGAGCTCTAGGAAGCATTCCAGGTCTCAGTACTGTCGGATCTGCACTAGGATGAGAAACTTTCAAGAGGACGGCTTGTGTGTTTGGGGTTCGGAGCAGTGCAGCGTTGGGAACAGCTAGAGGCCGAGTGTTGGGAAGTGAAAGGCTTCTTGTGATAAACCTCTAGAATGCTGTAAGTTGAAACAACTCAAGTATCTCCCGTCTAAAGCACCGTTGAGGTACAAAATAGAGAAAGAAACAGCAGGGTCAATGCTCGGCGGGTCTTTTGTAAATAAGGCTTGAAAGGAAACTTTAGTTTCATCATTGGGATTTATAGAGCTGCGGGCTGAATTCCCCCTGAGAAACACTGTAGTTGCACATGTTCCCTTCATAGCACAATTGCCTTTGTGATGACAAGTGAGTTTCTAAGAAAGAAACTTGGAGGTTGCCATTCTTTGCTAGGTGCTCATCCTTCAGTCATCTTCAGTGCATTGGAGAACCCGTTTGACCACCAGTCTCAAGCTAACGTTCTTCTTGGATCCTGCCACAGATTGGCATGTAGCAGAATCCATGTAGAGTTATTCTGTGTGGTTCCTGAGCTCTAGGAAGCATTCCATGTCTCTTAGTACTGGCGGGCTGCACTAGGATACGAAAAGTACAAGAATGACGGCCTCTGTGTTCGAGCCTTTGTGAGCAAAGCAGCGTTAGGAACAGCTAGATGCCGAGTCATGGGCAGTGAAGGACTTCTTTGGGTAAACCTCTAGATTGTTGCAAGTGGAAACAACTCACGTATCTCCTTTCTAAAGCACCTGGAGGTACAAAAGAGAGAAGGAAACATCAGGGTCAAAGCTCTGTGGGCCCTTTTCAATATAAGGCTTGAAGGGGAACTTGAGTTTCCTCATTGGGAGTAAGAGAGTTGCGGGCTCAATTCTCCCTGAAAAACACTGTAGTTGCACATGCTCCCTTCATAGCACAATTGCCTACGTGATGACAAGTGAGTTTCTAGGAAAGAAACTTGGAGGTTGCCATTCTTTGCTAGGTGCTCATCCTTCGGTAATCTTCAGTGAATTGGAGAACCCGTTTGACCACTAGCCTCAAGCTAACGTTCTTCGTGGATCCTGCCACAGATTGGCATGCAGCAGAATCCATGTAGAGTTCTTCAGTGTGGTTCTTGAGCTCTAGGAAGCATTCCCGGTCTCTTAGTACTGTTGGATCTGCACTAGGATGAGAAACGTTCAAGAGGACGGCTTGTGTGTTAGGGGAGTTCTGAGCATTGAAGAGTTGGGAACAGCTAGAGGCCGAGTCATGGGAAGTGAAGGGCTTCTTTTGATAAACCTCTAGAATGTTGTAAGTTGAAACAACTCAGTATCTCCCTTCGAAAGCACCTTTGAGATACAAAAGAGAGAAGGAAACTGCAGGGACAATGCTCTGCGACCCTTTTGAAAATAAGGCTTGAAAGGAAACTTTATTTTCCTCTTTGGGATTTAGAGAGTTGTGGGCTCAATTCTCCCCGAGAAACACTGTAGTTGCACATGCTCCCTTCATAGCACAATTGCCTACGTGATGATAAGTGAGTTTCTAGGCAAGAAACTTGGAGGTTGCCATGCTATGCTAGGTGCTCATCCTTCAGTAATCGTCAGTGAATTGGAGAACCCGTTTGACAGCTAGCCTCAAGCTAACGTTCCTCTTGTATCCTGCCACAGATTGGCATGCAGCAGAATCCATGGAGCGTTCTTCGGTGTGGTTCCTGAGCTCTAGGATGCATTCCGGGTCTCTTAGTACTGGCAGTTCTGCACTAGGATGCGAAAAGTACAAGTAGGACGACCTGTGTGTTTGGGCCTTTCTGAGCAATGCAGCGTTGGGAACAGCTAGATGCCGAGTCATGGGCAGTGAAGGCCTTCTTTGGTTAAACCTCTAGAATGTTGCAAGTGGAAACAACTCACGTATCTCCTTTCTAAAGCACCTGGAGGTACAAAAGAGAGAAGGAAACATCAGGGTCAAAGCTCTGTGGGCCCCTTTTCAAAATAAGGCTTGAAGGGAAACTTGATTTCCCTCGTTGGGAGTAAGAGAGTTGCGGGCTCAATTCTCCCTGAGAAACACTGTAGTTGCACATGCTCCCTTCATAGCACAATTGCCTTTGTGATGCCAAGTGTGTTTCTAGGCAAGGAACTTGGAGGTTGCCATTCTTTGCTAGGTGCTCATCCTTCAGTAATCTTCAGTGACTTGGCGACCCGTTTGAACACTAGCCTCATGCTAGTCTACCTCTTATATCATGCCACAGATTGGCTTGCAAGTGAATCCATGTAGCGTTGTTCCGTGTGGTTCTTGGGCTCTAGGAAGCATTCCAGGTCTCAGTACTGTCGGATCTGCACTAGGATGAGAATCTTTCAAGGGGACGGCTTGTGTGTTTGGGGTTCGGAGCAGTGCAGCGTTGAGAACAGCTAGAGGCCGAGTGTTGGGAAGTGAAAGGCTTCTTGTGATAAACCTCTAGAATGCTGTAAGTTGAAACAACTCAAGTATCTCCCGTCTAAAGCACCGTTGAGGTACAAAATAGAGAAAGAAACAGCAGGGTCAATGCTCGGCGGGTCTTTTGTAAATAAGGCTTGAAAGGAAACTTTAGTTTCATCATTGGGATTTATAGAGTTGCGGGCTGAATTCCCCCTGAGAAACACTGTAGTTGCACATGTTCCCTTCATAGCACAATTGCCTTTGTGATGACAAGTGAGTTTCTAAGAAAGAAACTTGGAGGTTGCCATTCTTTGCTAGGTGCTCATCCTTCAGTCATCTTCAGTGCATTGGAGAACCCGTTTGACCACCAGTCTCAAGCTAACGATCTTCTTGGATCCTGCCACAGATTGGCATGTAGCAGAATCCATGTAGAGTTATTCTGTGTGGTTCCTGAGCTCTAGGAAGCATTCCATGTCTCTTAGTACTGGCGGGCTGCACTAGGATACGAAAAGTACAAGAATGACGGCCTCTGTGTTCGAGCCTTTGTGAGCAAAGCAGCGTTAGGAACAGCTAGATGCCGAGTCATGGGCAGTGAAGGACTTCTTTGGGTAAACCTCTAGATTGTTGCAAGTGGAAACAACTCACGTATCTCCTTTCTAAAGCACCTGGAGGTACAAAAGAGAGAAGGAAACATCAGGGTCAAAGCTCTGTGGGCCCTTTTCAATATAAGGCTTGAAGGGGAACTTGAGTTTCCTCATTGGGAGTAAGAGAGTTGCGGGCTCAATTCTCCCTGAAAAACACTGTAGTTGCACATGCTCCCTTCATAGCACAATTGCCTACGTGATGACAAGTGAGTTTCTAGGAAAGAAACTTGGAGGTTGCCATTCTTTGCTAGGTGCTCATCCTTCGGTAATCTTCAGTGAATTGGAGAACCCGTTTGACCACTAGCCTCAAGCTAACGTTCTTCGTGGATCCTGCCACAGATTGGCATGCAGCAGAATCCATGTAGAGTTCTTCAGTGTGGTTCTTGAGCTCTAGGAAGCATTCCCGGTCTCTTAGTACTGTTGGATCTGCACTAGGATGAGAAACGTTCAAGAGGACGGCTTGTGTGTTAGGGGAGTTCTGAGCATTGAAGAGTTGGGAACAGCTAGAGGCCGAGTCATGGGAAGTGAAGGGCTTCTTTTGATAAACCTCTAGAATGTTGTAAGTTGAAACAACTCAGTATCTCCCTTCGAAAGCACCTTTGAGATACAAAAGAGAGAAGGAAACTGCAGGGACAATGCTCTGCGACCCTTTTGAAAATAAGGCTTGAAAGGAAACTTTATTTTCCTCTTTGGGATTTAGAGAGTTGTGGGCTCAATTCTCCCCGAGAAACACTGTAGTTGCACATGCTCCCTTCATAGCACAATTGCCTACGTGATGATAAGTGAGTTTCTAGGCAAGAAACTTGGAGGTTGCCATGCTATGCTAGGTGCTCATCCTTCAGTAATCGTCAGTGAATTGGAGAACCCGTTTGACAGCTAGCCTCAAGCTAACGTTCCTCTTGTATCCTGCCACAGATTGGCATGCAGCAGAATCCATGGAGCGTTCTTCGGTGTGGTTCCTGAGCTCTAGGATGCATTCCGGGTCTCTTAGTACTGGCAGTTCTGCACTAGGATGCGAAAAGTACAAGTAGGACGACCTGTGTGTTTGGGCCTTTCTGAGCAATGCAGCGTTGGGAACAGCTAGATGCCGAGTCATGGGCAGTGAAGGCCTTCTTTGGTTAAACCTCTAGAATGTTGCAAGTGGAAACAACTCACGTATCTCCTTTCTAAAGCACCTGGAGGTACAAAAGAGAGAAGGAAACATCAGGGTCAAAGCTCTGTGGGCCCCTTTTCAAAATAAGGCTTGAAGGGAAACTTGATTTCCCTCGTTGGGAGTAAGAGAGTTGCGGGCTCAATTCTCCCTGAGAAACACTGTAGTTGCACATGCTCCCTTCATAGCACAATTGCCTTTGTGATGCCAAGTGTGTTTCTAGGCAAGGAACTTGGAGGTTGCCATTCTTTGCTAGGTGCTCATCCTTCAGTAATCTTCAGTGACTTGGCGACCCGTTTGAACACTAGCCTCATGCTAGTCTACCTCTTATATCATGCCACAGATTGGCTTGCAAGTGAATCCATGTAGCGTTGTTCCGTGTGGTTCTTGGGCTCTAGGAAGCATTCCAGGTCTCAGTACTGTCGGATCTGCACTAGGATGAGAATCTTTCAAGGGGACGGCTTGTGTGTTTGGGGTTCGGAGCAGTGCAGCGTTGAGAACAGCTAGAGGCCGAGTGTTGGGAAGTGAAAGGCTTCTTGTGATAAACCTCTAGAATGCTGTAAGTTGAAACAACTCAAGTATCTCCCGTCTAAAGCACCGTTGAGGTACAAAATAGAGAAAGAAACAGCAGGGTCAATGCTCGGCGGGTCTTTTGTAAATAAGGCTTGAAAGGAAACTTTAGTTTCATCATTGGGATTTATAGAGTTGCGGGCTGAATTCCCCCTGAGAAACACTGTAGTTGCACATGTTCCCTTCATAGCACAATTGCCTTTGTGATGACAAGTGAGTTTCTAAGAAAGAAACTTGGAGGTTGCCATTCTTTGCTAGGTGCTCATCCTTCAGTCATCTTCAGTGCATTGGAGAACCCGTTTGACCACCAGTCTCAAGCTAACGATCTTCTTGGATCCTGCCACAGATTGGCATGTAGCAGAATCCATGTAGAGTTATTCTGTGTGGTTCCTGAGCTCTAGGAAGCATTCCATGTCTCTTAGTACTGGCGGGCTGCACTAGGATACGAAAAGTACAAGAATGACGGCCTCTGTGTTCGAGCCTTTGTGAGCAAAGCAGCGTTAGGAACAGCTAGATGCCGAGTCATGGGCAGTGAAGGACTTCTTTGGGTAAACCTCTAGATTGTTGCAAGTGGAAACAACTCACGTATCTCCTTTCTAAAGCACCTGGAGGTACAAAAGAGAGAAGGAAACATCAGGGTCAAAGCTCTGTGGGCCCTTTTCAATATAAGGCTTGAAGGGGAACTTGAGTTTCCTCATTGGGAGTAAGAGAGTTGCGGGCTCAATTCTCCCTGAAAAACACTGTAGTTGCACATGCTCCCTTCATAGCACAATTGCCTACGTGATGACAAGTGAGTTTCTAGGAAAGAAACTTGGAGGTTGCCATTCTTTGCTAGGTGCTCATCCTTCGGTAATCTTCAGTGAATTGGAGAACCCGTTTGACCACTAGCCTCAAGCTAACGTTCTTCGTGGATCCTGCCACAGATTGGCATGCAGCAGAATCCATGTAGAGTTCTTCAGTGTGGTTCTTGAGCTCTAGGAAGCATTCCCGGTCTCTTAGTACTGTTGGATCTGCACTAGGATGAGAAACGTTCAAGAGGACGGCTTGTGTGTTAGGGGAGTTCTGAGCATTGAAGAGTTGGGAACAGCTAGAGGCCGAGTCATGGGAAGTGAAGGGCTTCTTTTGATAAACCTCTAGAATGTTGTAAGTTGAAACAACTCAGTATCTCCCTTCGAAAGCACCTTTGAGATACAAAAGAGAGAAGGAAACTGCAGGGACAATGCTCTGCGACCCTTTTGAAAATAAGGCTTGAAAGGAAACTTTATTTTCCTCTTTGGGATTTAGAGAGTTGTGGGCTCAATTCTCCCCGAGAAACACTGTAGTTGCACATGCTCCCTTCATAGCACAATTGCCTACGTGATGATAAGTGAGTTTCTAGGCAAGAAACTTGGAGGTTGCCATGCTATGCTAGGTGCTCATCCTTCAGTAATCGTCAGTGAATTGGAGAACCCGTTTGACAGCTAGCCTCAAGCTAACGTTCCTCTTGTATCCTGCCACAGATTGGCATGCAGCAGAATCCATGGAGCGTTCTTCGGTGTGGTTCCTGAGCTCTAGGATGCATTCCGGGTCTCTTAGTACTGGCAGTTCTGCACTAGGATGCGAAAAGTACAAGTAGGACGACCTGTGTGTTTGGGCCTTTCTGAGCAATGCAGCGTTGGGAACAGCTAGATGCCGAGTCATGGGCAGTGAAGGCCTTCTTTGGTTAAACCTCTAGAATGTTGCAAGTGGAAACAACTCACGTATCTCCTTTCTAAAGCACCTGGAGGTACAAAAGAGAGAAGGAAACATCAGGGTCAAAGCTCTGTGGGCCCCTTTTCAAAATAAGGCTTGAAGGGAAACTTGATTTCCCTCGTTGGGAGTAAGAGAGTTGCGGGCTCAATTCTCCCTGAGAAACACTGTAGTTGCACATGCTCCCTTCATAGCACAATTGCCTTTGTGATGCCAAGTGTGTTTCTAGGCAAGGAACTTGGAGGTTGCCATTCTTTGCTAGGTGCTCATCCTTCGGTAATCTTCAGTGAATTGGAGAACCCGTTTGACCACTAGCCTCAAGCTAACGTTCTTCTTGGATCCTGCCACAGATTGGCAGGCAGCAGAATCCATGTAGAGTTCTTCAGTGTGGTTCTTGAGCTCTAGGAAGCATTCCCGGTCTCTTAGTACTGTTGGATCTGCACTAGGATGAGAAACTTTCAAGAGGACGGCTTGTGTGTTAGGGGAGTTCTGAGCATTGAAGAGTTGGGAACAGCTAGAGGCCGAGTCATGGGAAGTGAAGGGCTTCTTTTGATAAACCTCTAGAATGTTGTAAGTTGAAACAACTCAGTATCTCCCTTCGAAAGCACCTTTGAGATACAAAAGAGAGAAGGAAACTGCAGGGACAATGCTCTGCGACCCTTTTGAAAATAAGGCTTGAAAGGAAACTTTATTTTCCTCTTTGGGATTTAGAGAGTTGTGGGCTCAATTCTCCCCGAGAAACACTGTAGTTGCACATGCTCCCTTCATAGCACAATTGCCTACGTGATGATAAGTGAGTTTCTAGGCAAGAAACTTGGAGGTTGCCATGCTATGCTAGGTGCTCATCCTTCAGTAATCGTCAGTGAATTGGAGAACCCGTTTGACAGCTAGCCTCAAGCTAACGTTCCTCTTGTATCCTGCCACAGATTGGCATGCAGCAGAATCCATGGAGCGTTCTTCGGTGTGGTTCCTGAGCTCTAGGATGCATTCCGGGTCTCTTAGTACTGGCAGTTCTGCACTAGGATGCGAAAAGTACAAGTAGGACGACCTGTGTGTTTGGGCCTTTCTGAGCAATGCAGCGTTGGGAACAGCTAGATGCCGAGTCATGGGCAGTGAAGGCCTTCTTTGGTTAAACCTCTAGAATGTTGCAAGTGGAAACAACTCACGTATCTCCTTTCTAAAGCACCTGGAGGTACAAAAGAGAGAAGGAAACATCAGGGTCAAAGCTCTGTGGGCCCCTTTTCAAAATAAGGCTTGAAGGGAAACTTGATTTCCCTCGTTGGGAGTAAGAGAGTTGCGGGCTCAATTCTCCCTGAGAAACACTGTAGTTGCACATGCTCCCTTCATAGCACAATTGCCTTTGTGATGCCAAGTGTGTTTCTAGGCAAGGAACTTGGAGGTTGCCATTCTTTGCTAGGTGCTCATCCTTCAGTAATCTTCAGTGACTTGGCGACCCGTTTGAACACTAGCCTCATGCTAGTCTACCTCTTATATCATGCCACAGATTGGCTTGCAAGTGAATCCATGTAGCGTTGTTCCGTGTGGTTCTTGAGCTCTAGGAAGCATTCCAGGTCTCAGTACTGTCGGATCTGCACTAGGATGAGAAACTTTCAAGAGGACGGCTTGTGTGTTTGGGGTTCGGAGCAGTGCAGCGTTGGGAACAGCTAGAGGCCGAGTGTTGGGAAGTGAAAGGCTTCTTGTGATAAACCTCTAGAATGCTGTAAGTTGAAACAACTCAAGTATCTCCCGTCTAAAGCACCGTTGAGGTACAAAATAGAGAAAGAAACAGCAGGGTCAATGCTCGGCGGGTCTTTTGTAAATAAGGCTTGAAAGGAAACTTTAGTTTCATCATTGGGATTTATAGAGCTGCGGGCTGAATTCCCCCTGAGAAACACTGTAGTTGCACATGTTCCCTTCATAGCACAATTGCCTTTGTGATGACAAGTGAGTTTCTAAGAAAGAAACTTGGAGGTTGCCATTCTTTGCTAGGTGCTCATCCTTCAGTCATCTTCAGTGCATTGGAGAACCCGTTTGACCACCAGTCTCAAGCTAACGTTCTTCTTGGATCCTGCCACAGATTGGCATGTAGCAGAATCCATGTAGAGTTATTCTGTGTGGTTCCTGAGCTCTAGGAAGCATTCCATGTCTCTTAGTACTGGCGGGCTGCACTAGGATACGAAAAGTACAAGAATGACGGCCTCTGTGTTCGAGCCTTTGTGAGCAAAGCAGCGTTAGGAACAGCTAGATGCCGAGTCATGGGCAGTGAAGGACTTCTTTGGGTAAACCTCTAGATTGTTGCAAGTGGAAACAACTCACGTATCTCCTTTCTAAAGCACCTGGAGGTACAAAAGAGAGAAGGAAACATCAGGGTCAAAGCTCTGTGGGCCCTTTTCAATATAAGGCTTGAAGGGGAACTTGAGTTTCCTCATTGGGAGTAAGAGAGTTGCGGGCTCAATTCTCCCTGAAAAACACTGTAGTTGCACATGCTCCCTTCATAGCACAATTGCCTACGTGATGACAAGTGAGTTTCTAGGAAAGAAACTTGGAGGTTGCCATTCTTTGCTAGGTGCTCATCCTTCGGTAATCTTCAGTGAATTGGAGAACCCGTTTGACCACTAGCCTCAAGCTAACGTTCTTCGTGGATCCTGCCACAGATTGGCATGCAGCAGAATCCATGTAGAGTTCTTCAGTGTGGTTCTTGAGCTCTAGGAAGCATTCCCGGTCTCTTAGTACTGTTGGATCTGCACTAGGATGAGAAACGTTCAAGAGGACGGCTTGTGTGTTAGGGGAGTTCTGAGCATTGAAGAGTTGGGAACAGCTAGAGGCCGAGTCATGGGAAGTGAAGGGCTTCTTTTGATAAACCTCTAGAATGTTGTAAGTTGAAACAACTCAGTATCTCCCTTCGAAAGCACCTTTGAGATACAAAAGAGAGAAGGAAACTGCAGGGACAATGCTCTGCGACCCTTTTGAAAATAAGGCTTGAAAGGAAACTTTATTTTCCTCTTTGGGATTTAGAGAGTTGTGGGCTCAATTCTCCCCGAGAAACACTGTAGTTGCACATGCTCCCTTCATAGCACAATTGCCTACGTGATGATAAGTGAGTTTCTAGGCAAGAAACTTGGAGGTTGCCATGCTATGCTAGGTGCTCATCCTTCAGTAATCGTCAGTGAATTGGAGAACCCGTTTGACAGCTAGCCTCAAGCTAACGTTCCTCTTGTATCCTGCCACAGATTGGCATGCAGCAGAATCCATGGAGCGTTCTTCGGTGTGGTTCCTGAGCTCTAGGATGCATTCCGGGTCTCTTAGTACTGGCAGTTCTGCACTAGGATGCGAAAAGTACAAGTAGGACGACCTGTGTGTTTGGGCCTTTCTGAGCAATGCAGCGTTGGGAACAGCTAGATGCCGAGTCATGGGCAGTGAAGGCCTTCTTTGGTTAAACCTCTAGAATGTTGCAAGTGGAAACAACTCACGTATCTCCTTTCTAAAGCACCTGGAGGTACAAAAGAGAGAAGGAAACATCAGGGTCAAAGCTCTGTGGGCCCCTTTTCAAAATAAGGCTTGAAGGGAAACTTGATTTCCCTCGTTGGGAGTAAGAGAGTTGCGGGCTCAATTCTCCCTGAGAAACACTGTAGTTGCACATGCTCCCTTCATAGCACAATTGCCTTTGTGATGCCAAGTGTGTTTCTAGGCAAGGAACTTGGAGGTTGCCATTCTTTGCTAGGTGCTCATCCTTCAGTAATCTTCAGTGACTTGGCGACCCGTTTGAACACTAGCCTCATGCTAGTCTACCTCTTATATCATGCCACAGATTGGCTTGCAAGTGAATCCATGTAGCGTTGTTCCGTGTGGTTCTTGGGCTCTAGGAAGCATTCCAGGTCTCAGTACTGTCGGATCTGCACTAGGATGAGAATCTTTCAAGGGGACGGCTTGTGTGTTTGGGGTTCGGAGCAGTGCAGCGTTGAGAACAGCTAGAGGCCGAGTGTTGGGAAGTGAAAGGCTTCTTGTGATAAACCTCTAGAATGCTGTAAGTTGAAACAACTCAAGTATCTCCCGTCTAAAGCACCGTTGAGGTACAAAATAGAGAAAGAAACAGCAGGGTCAATGCTCGGCGGGTCTTTTGTAAATAAGGCTTGAAAGGAAACTTTAGTTTCATCATTGGGATTTATAGAGTTGCGGGCTGAATTCCCCCTGAGAAACACTGTAGTTGCACATGTTCCCTTCATAGCACAATTGCCTTTGTGATGACAAGTGAGTTTCTAAGAAAGAAACTTGGAGGTTGCCATTCTTTGCTAGGTGCTCATCCTTCAGTCATCTTCAGTGCATTGGAGAACCCGTTTGACCACCAGTCTCAAGCTAACGATCTTCTTGGATCCTGCCACAGATTGGCATGTAGCAGAATCCATGTAGAGTTATTCTGTGTGGTTCCTGAGCTCTAGGAAGCATTCCATGTCTCTTAGTACTGGCGGGCTGCACTAGGATACGAAAAGTACAAGAATGACGGCCTCTGTGTTCGAGCCTTTGTGAGCAAAGCAGCGTTAGGAACAGCTAGATGCCGAGTCATGGGCAGTGAAGGACTTCTTTGGGTAAACCTCTAGATTGTTGCAAGTGGAAACAACTCACGTATCTCCTTTCTAAAGCACCTGGAGGTACAAAAGAGAGAAGGAAACATCAGGGTCAAAGCTCTGTGGGCCCTTTTCAATATAAGGCTTGAAGGGGAACTTGAGTTTCCTCATTGGGAGTAAGAGAGTTGCGGGCTCAATTCTCCCTGAAAAACACTGTAGTTGCACATGCTCCCTTCATAGCACAATTGCCTACGTGATGACAAGTGAGTTTCTAGGAAAGAAACTTGGAGGTTGCCATTCTTTGCTAGGTGCTCATCCTTCGGTAATCTTCAGTGAATTGGAGAACCCGTTTGACCACTAGCCTCAAGCTAACGTTCTTCGTGGATCCTGCCACAGATTGGCATGCAGCAGAATCCATGTAGAGTTCTTCAGTGTGGTTCTTGAGCTCTAGGAAGCATTCCCGGTCTCTTAGTACTGTTGGATCTGCACTAGGATGAGAAACGTTCAAGAGGACGGCTTGTGTGTTAGGGGAGTTCTGAGCATTGAAGAGTTGGGAACAGCTAGAGGCCGAGTCATGGGAAGTGAAGGGCTTCTTTTGATAAACCTCTAGAATGTTGTAAGTTGAAACAACTCAGTATCTCCCTTCGAAAGCACCTTTGAGATACAAAAGAGAGAAGGAAACTGCAGGGACAATGCTCTGCGACCCTTTTGAAAATAAGGCTTGAAAGGAAACTTTATTTTCCTCTTTGGGATTTAGAGAGTTGTGGGCTCAATTCTCCCCGAGAAACACTGTAGTTGCACATGCTCCCTTCATAGCACAATTGCCTACGTGATGATAAGTGAGTTTCTAGGCAAGAAACTTGGAGGTTGCCATGCTATGCTAGGTGCTCATCCTTCAGTAATCGTCAGTGAATTGGAGAACCCGTTTGACAGCTAGCCTCAAGCTAACGTTCCTCTTGTATCCTGCCACAGATTGGCATGCAGCAGAATCCATGGAGCGTTCTTCGGTGTGGTTCCTGAGCTCTAGGATGCATTCCGGGTCTCTTAGTACTGGCAGTTCTGCACTAGGATGCGAAAAGTACAAGTAGGACGACCTGTGTGTTTGGGCCTTTCTGAGCAATGCAGCGTTGGGAACAGCTAGATGCCGAGTCATGGGCAGTGAAGGCCTTCTTTGGTTAAACCTCTAGAATGTTGCAAGTGGAAACAACTCACGTATCTCCTTTCTAAAGCACCTGGAGGTACAAAAGAGAGAAGGAAACATCAGGGTCAAAGCTCTGTGGGCCCCTTTTCAAAATAAGGCTTGAAGGGAAACTTGATTTCCCTCGTTGGGAGTAAGAGAGTTGCGGGCTCAATTCTCCCTGAGAAACACTGTAGTTGCACATGCTCCCTTCATAGCACAATTGCCTTTGTGATGCCAAGTGTGTTTCTAGGCAAGGAACTTGGAGGTTGCCATTCTTTGCTAGGTGCTCATCCTTCAGTAATCTTCAGTGACTTGGCGACCCGTTTGAACACTAGCCTCATGCTAGTCTACCTCTTATATCATGCCACAGATTGGCTTGCAAGTGAATCCATGTAGCGTTGTTCCGTGTGGTTCTTGGGCTCTAGGAAGCATTCCAGGTCTCAGTACTGTCGGATCTGCACTAGGATGAGAATCTTTCAAGGGGACGGCTTGTGTGTTTGGGGTTCGGAGCAGTGCAGCGTTGAGAACAGCTAGAGGCCGAGTGTTGGGAAGTGAAAGGCTTCTTGTGATAAACCTCTAGAATGCTGTAAGTTGAAACAACTCAAGTATCTCCCGTCTAAAGCACCGTTGAGGTACAAAATAGAGAAAGAAACAGCAGGGTCAATGCTCGGCGGGTCTTTTGTAAATAAGGCTTGAAAGGAAACTTTAGTTTCATCATTGGGATTTATAGAGTTGCGGGCTGAATTCCCCCTGAGAAACACTGTAGTTGCACATGTTCCCTTCATAGCACAATTGCCTTTGTGATGACAAGTGAGTTTCTAAGAAAGAAACTTGGAGGTTGCCATTCTTTGCTAGGTGCTCATCCTTCAGTCATCTTCAGTGCATTGGAGAACCCGTTTGACCACCAGTCTCAAGCTAACGATCTTCTTGGATCCTGCCACAGATTGGCATGTAGCAGAATCCATGTAGAGTTATTCTGTGTGGTTCCTGAGCTCTAGGAAGCATTCCATGTCTCTTAGTACTGGCGGGCTGCACTAGGATACGAAAAGTACAAGAATGACGGCCTCTGTGTTCGAGCCTTTGTGAGCAAAGCAGCGTTAGGAACAGCTAGATGCCGAGTCATGGGCAGTGAAGGACTTCTTTGGGTAAACCTCTAGATTGTTGCAAGTGGAAACAACTCACGTATCTCCTTTCTAAAGCACCTGGAGGTACAAAAGAGAGAAGGAAACATCAGGGTCAAAGCTCTGTGGGCCCTTTTCAATATAAGGCTTGAAGGGGAACTTGAGTTTCCTCATTGGGAGTAAGAGAGTTGCGGGCTCAATTCTCCCTGAAAAACACTGTAGTTGCACATGCTCCCTTCATAGCACAATTGCCTACGTGATGACAAGTGAGTTTCTAGGAAAGAAACTTGGAGGTTGCCATTCTTTGCTAGGTGCTCATCCTTCGGTAATCTTCAGTGAATTGGAGAACCCGTTTGACCACTAGCCTCAAGCTAACGTTCTTCGTGGATCCTGCCACAGATTGGCATGCAGCAGAATCCATGTAGAGTTCTTCAGTGTGGTTCTTGAGCTCTAGGAAGCATTCCCGGTCTCTTAGTACTGTTGGATCTGCACTAGGATGAGAAACGTTCAAGAGGACGGCTTGTGTGTTAGGGGAGTTCTGAGCATTGAAGAGTTGGGAACAGCTAGAGGCCGAGTCATGGGAAGTGAAGGGCTTCTTTTGATAAACCTCTAGAATGTTGTAAGTTGAAACAACTCAGTATCTCCCTTCGAAAGCACCTTTGAGATACAAAAGAGAGAAGGAAACTGCAGGGACAATGCTCTGCGACCCTTTTGAAAATAAGGCTTGAAAGGAAACTTTATTTTCCTCTTTGGGATTTAGAGAGTTGTGGGCTCAATTCTCCCCGAGAAACACTGTAGTTGCACATGCTCCCTTCATAGCACAATTGCCTACGTGATGATAAGTGAGTTTCTAGGCAAGAAACTTGGAGGTTGCCATGCTATGCTAGGTGCTCATCCTTCAGTAATCGTCAGTGAATTGGAGAACCCGTTTGACAGCTAGCCTCAAGCTAACGTTCCTCTTGTATCCTGCCACAGATTGGCATGCAGCAGAATCCATGGAGCGTTCTTCGGTGTGGTTCCTGAGCTCTAGGATGCATTCCGGGTCTCTTAGTACTGGCAGTTCTGCACTAGGATGCGAAAAGTACAAGTAGGACGACCTGTGTGTTTGGGCCTTTCTGAGCAATGCAGCGTTGGGAACAGCTAGATGCCGAGTCATGGGCAGTGAAGGCCTTCTTTGGTTAAACCTCTAGAATGTTGCAAGTGGAAACAACTCACGTATCTCCTTTCTAAAGCACCTGGAGGTACAAAAGAGAGAAGGAAACATCAGGGTCAAAGCTCTGTGGGCCCCTTTTCAAAATAAGGCTTGAAGGGAAACTTGATTTCCCTCGTTGGGAGTAAGAGAGTTGCGGGCTCAATTCTCCCTGAGAAACACTGTAGTTGCACATGCTCCCTTCATAGCACAATTGCCTTTGTGATGCCAAGTGTGTTTCTAGGCAAGGAACTTGGAGGTTGCCATTCTTTGCTAGGTGCTCATCCTTCAGTAATCTTCAGTGACTTGGCGACCCGTTTGAACACTAGCCTCATGCTAGTCTACCTCTTATATCATGCCACAGATTGGCTTGCAAGTGAATCCATGTAGCGTTGTTCCGTGTGGTTCTTGGGCTCTAGGAAGCATTCCAGGTCTCAGTACTGTCGGATCTGCACTAGGATGAGAATCTTTCAAGGGGACGGCTTGTGTGTTTGGGGTTCGGAGCAGTGCAGCGTTGAGAACAGCTAGAGGCCGAGTGTTGGGAAGTGAAAGGCTTCTTGTGATAAACCTCTAGAATGCTGTAAGTTGAAACAACTCAAGTATCTCCCGTCTAAAGCACCGTTGAGGTACAAAATAGAGAAAGAAACAGCAGGGTCAATGCTCTGCGGGTCTTTTGTAAATAAGGCTTGAAAGGAAACTTTAGTTTCATCATTGGGATTTATAGAGTTGCGGGCTGAATTCCCCCTGAGAAACACTGTAGTTGCACATGTTCCCTTCATAGCACAATTGCCTTTGTGATGACAAGTGAGTTTCTAAGAAAGAAACTTGGAGGTTGCCATTCTTTGCTAGGTGCTCATCCTTCAGTCATCTTCAGTGCATTGGAGAACCCGTTTGACCACCAGTCTCAAGCTAACGTTCTTCTTGGATCCTGCCACAGATTGGCATGTAGCAGAATCCATGTAGAGTTATTCTGTGTGGTTCCTGAGCTCTAGGAAGCATTCCATGTCTCTTAGTACTGGCGGGCTGCACTAGGATACGAAAAGTACAAGAATGACGGCCTCTGTGTTCGAGCCTTTGTGAGCAAAGCAGCGTTAGGAACAGCTAGATGCCGAGTCATGGGCAGTGAAGGACTTCTTTGGGTAAACCTCTAGATTGTTGCAAGTGGAAACAACTCACGTATCTCCTTTCTAAAGCACCTGGAGGTACAAAAGAGAGAAGGAAACATCAGGGTCAAAGCTCTGTGGGCCCTTTTCAATATAAGGCTTGAAGGGGAACTTGAGTTTCCTCATTGGGAGTAAGAGAGTTGCGGGCTCAATTCTCCCTGAAAAACACTGTAGTTGCACATGCTCCCTTCATAGCACAATTGCCTACGTGATGACAAGTGAGTTTCTAGGAAAGAAACTTGGAGGTTGCCATTCTTTGCTAGGTGCTCATCCTTCGGTAATCTTCAGTGAATTGGAGAACCCGTTTGACCACTAGCCTCAAGCTAACGTTCTTCTTGGATCCTGCCACAGATTGGCATGCAGCAGAATCCATGTAGAGTTCTTCAGTGTGGTTCTTGAGCTCTAGGAAGCATTCCCGGTCTCAGTACTGTTGGATCTGCACTAGGATGAGAAACGTTCAAGAGGACGGCTTGTGTGTTAGGGGAGTTCTGAGCATTGAAGAGTTGGGAACAGCTAGAGGCCGAGTCATGGGAAGTGAAGGGCTTCTTTTGATAAACCTCTAGAATGTTGTAAGTTGAAACAACTCAGTATCTCCCTTCGAAAGCACCTTTGAGATACAAAAGAGAGAAGGAAACTGCAGGGACAATGCTCTGCGACCCTTTTGAAAATAAGGCTTGAAAGGAAACTTTATTTTCCTCTTTGGGATTTAGAGAGTTGTGGGCTCAATTCTCCCCGAGAAACACTGTAGTTGCACATGCTCCCTTCATAGCACAATTGCCTACGTGATGATAAGTGAGTTTCTAGGCAAGAAACTTGGCGGTTGCCATGCTATGCTAGGTGCTCATCCTTCAGTAATCGTCAGTGAATTGGAGAACCCGTTTGACAGCTAGCCTCAAGCTAACGTTCCTCTTGTATCCTGCCACAGATTGGCATGCAGCAGAATCCATGGAGCGTTCTTCGGTGTGGTTCCTGAGCTCTAGGATGCATTCCGGGTCTCTTAGTACTGGCAGTTCTGCACTAGGATGCGAAAAGTACAAGTAGGACGACCTGTGTGTTTGGGCCTTTCTGAGCAATGCAGCGTTGGGAACAGCTAGATGCCGAGTCATGGGCAGTGAAGGCCTTCTTTGGTTAAACCTCTAGAATGTTGCAAGTGGAAACAACTCAAGTATCTCCTTTCTAAAGCACCTGGAGGTACAAAAGAGAGAAGGAAACATCAGGGTCAAAGCTCTGTGGGCCCCTTTTCAAAATAAGGCTTGAAGGGAAACTTGATTTCCCTCGTTGGGAGTAAGAGAGTTGCGGGCTCAATTCTCCCTGAGAAACACGGTAGTTGCACATGCTCCCTTCATAGCACAATTGCCTTTGTGATGCCAAGTGTGTTTCTAGGCAAGGAACTTGGAGGTTGCCATTCTTTGCTAGGTGCTCATCCTTCAGTAATCTTCAGTGACTTGGCGACCCGTTTGAACACTAGCCTCATGCTAGTCTACCTCTTATATCATGCCACAGATTGGCTTGCAAGTGAATCCATGTAGCGTTGTTCCGTGTGGTTCTTGAGCTCTAGGAAGCATTCCAGGTCTCAGTACTGTCGGATCTGCACTAGGATGAGAAACTTTCAAGAGGACGGCTTCTGTGTTTGGGGTTCGGAGCAGTGCAGCGTTGGGAACAGCTAGAGGCCGAGTGTTGGGAAGTGAAAGGCTTCTTGTGATAAACCTCTAGAATGTTGTAAGTTGAAACAACTCAAGTATCTCCCGTCTAAAGCACCGTTGAGGTACAAAATAGAGAAAGAAACAGCAGGGTCAATGCTCTGCGGGTCTTTTGTAAATAAGGCTTGAAAGGAAACTTTAGTTTCATCATTGGGATTTATAGAGTTGCGGGCTGAATTCCCCCTGAGAAACACTGTAGTTGCACATGTTCCCTTCATAGCACAATTGCCTTTGTGATGACAAGTGAGTTTCTAAGAAAGAAACTTGGAGGTTGCCATTCTTTGCTAGGTGCTCATCCTTCAGTCATCTTCAGTGCATTGGAGAACCCGTTTGACCACCAGTCTCAAGCTAACGTTCTTCTTGGATCCTGCCACAGATTGGCATGTAGCAGAATCCATGTAGAGTTATTCTGTGTGGTTCCTGAGCTCTAGGAAGCATTCCATGTCTCTTAGTACTGGCGGTCTGCACTAGGATACGAAAAGTACAAGAATGACGGCCTCTGTGTTCGAGCCTTTGTGAGCAAAGCAGCGTTAGGAACAGCTAGATGCCGAGTCATGGGCAGTGAAGGACTTCTTTGGGTAAACCTCTAGATTGTTGCAAGTGGAAACAACTCACGTATCTCCTTTCTAAAGCACCTGGAGGTACAGAAGAGAGAAGGAAACATCAGGGTCAAAGCTCTGTGGGCCCTTTTCAATATAAGGCTTGAAGGGGAACTTGAGTTTCCTCATTGGGAGTAAGAGAGTTGCGGGCTCAATTCTCCCTGAAAAACACTGTAGTTGCACATGCTCCCTTCATAGCACAATTGCCTACGTGATGACAAGTGAGTTTCTAGGAAAGAAACTTGGAGGTTGCCATTCTTTGCTAGGTGCTCATCCTTCGGTAATCTTCAGTGAATTGGAGAACCCGTTTGACCACTAGCCTCAAGCTAACGTTCTTCTTGGATCCTGCCACAGATTGGCAGGCAGCAGAATCCATGTAGAGTTCTTCAGTGTGGTTCTTGAGCTCTAGGAAGCATTCCCGGTCTCTTAGTACTGTTGGATCTGCACTAGGATGAGAAACTTTCAAGAGGACGGCTTGTGTGTTAGGGGAGTTCTGAGCATTGAAGAGTTGGGAACAGCTAGAGGCCGAGTCATGGGAAGTGAAGGGCTTCTTTTGATAAACCTCTAGAATGTTGTAAGTTGAAACAACTCAGTATCTCCCTTCGAAAGCACCTTTGAGATACAAAAGAGAGAAGGAAACTGCAGGGACAATGCTCTGCGACCCTTTTGAAAATAAGGCTTGAAAGGAAACTTTATTTTCCTCTTTGGGATTTAGAGAGTTGTGGGCTCAATTCTCCCCGAGAAACACTGTAGTTGCACATGCTCCCTTCATAGCACAATTGCCTACGTGATGACAAGTGAGTTTCTAGGAAAGAAACTTGGAGGTTGCCATGCTATGCTAGGTGCTCATCCTTCAGTAATCGTCAGTGAATTGGAGAACCCGTTTGACAGCTAGCCTCAAGCTAACGTTCCTCTTGTATCCTGCCACAGATTGGCATGCAGCAGAATCCATGGAGCGTTCTTCGGTGTGGTTCCTGAGCTCTAGGATGCATTCCGGGTCTCTTAGTACTGGCAGTTCTGCACTAGGATGCGAAAAGTACAAGTAGGACGACCTGTGTGTTTGGGCCTTTCTGAGCAATGCAGCGTTGGGAACAGCTAGATGCCGAGTCATGGGCAGTGAAGGCCTTCTTTGGTTAAACCTCTAGAATGTTGCAAGTGGAAACAACTCACGTATCTCCTTTCTAAAGCACCTGGAGGTACAAAAGAGAGAAGGAAACATCAGGGTCAAAGCTCTGTGGGCCCCTTTTCAAAATAAGGCTTGAAGGGAAACTTGATTTCCCTCGTTGGGAGTAAGAGAGTTGCGGGCTCAATTCTCCCTGAGAAACACTGTAGTTGCACATGCTCCCTTCATAGCACAATTGCCTTTGTGATGCCAAGTGTGTTTCTAGGCAAGGAACTTGGAGGTTGCCATTCTTTGCTAGGTGCTCATCCTTCAGTAATCTTCAGTGACTTGGCGACCCGTTTGAACACTAGCCTCATGCTAGTCTACCTCTTATATCATGCCACAGATTGGCTTGCAAGTGAATCCATGTAGCGTTGTTCCGTGTGGTTCTTGGGCTCTAGGAAGCATTCCAGGTCTCAGTACTGTCGGATCTGCACTAGGATGAGAATCTTTCAAGGGGACGGCTTGTGTGTTTGGGGTTCGGAGCAGTGCAGCGTTGAGAACAGCTAGAGGCCGAGTGTTGGGAAGTGAAAGGCTTCTTGTGATAAACCTCTAGAATGCTGTAAGTTGAAACAACTCAAGTATCTCCCGTCTAAAGCACCGTTGAGGTACAAAATAGAGAAAGAAACAGCAGGGTCAATGCTCGGCGGGTCTTTTGTAAATAAGGCTTGAAAGGAAACTTTAGTTTCATCATTGGGATTTATAGAGTTGCGGGCTGAATTCCCCCTGAGAAACACTGTAGTTGCACATGTTCCCTTCATAGCACAATTGCCTTTGTGATGACAAGTGAGTTTCTAAGAAAGAAACTTGGAGGTTGCCATTCTTTGCTAGGTGCTCATCCTTCAGTCATCTTCAGTGCATTGGAGAACCCGTTTGACCACCAGTCTCAAGCTAACGATCTTCTTGGATCCTGCCACAGATTGGCATGTAGCAGAATCCATGTAGAGTTATTCTGTGTGGTTCCTGAGCTCTAGGAAGCATTCCATGTCTCTTAGTACTGGCGGGCTGCACTAGGATACGAAAAGTACAAGAATGACGGCCTCTGTGTTCGAGCCTTTGTGAGCAAAGCAGCGTTAGGAACAGCTAGATGCCGAGTCATGGGCAGTGAAGGACTTCTTTGGGTAAACCTCTAGATTGTTGCAAGTGGAAACAACTCACGTATCTCCTTTCTAAAGCACCTGGAGGTACAAAAGAGAGAAGGAAACATCAGGGTCAAAGCTCTGTGGGCCCTTTTCAATATAAGGCTTGAAGGGGAACTTGAGTTTCCTCATTGGGAGTAAGAGAGTTGCGGGCTCAATTCTCCCTGAAAAACACTGTAGTTGCACATGCTCCCTTCATAGCACAATTGCCTACGTGATGACAAGTGAGTTTCTAGGAAAGAAACTTGGAGGTTGCCATTCTTTGCTAGGTGCTCATCCTTCGGTAATCTTCAGTGAATTGGAGAACCCGTTTGACCACTAGCCTCAAGCTAACGTTCTTCGTGGATCCTGCCACAGATTGGCATGCAGCAGAATCCATGTAGAGTTCTTCAGTGTGGTTCTTGAGCTCTAGGAAGCATTCCCGGTCTCTTAGTACTGTTGGATCTGCACTAGGATGAGAAACGTTCAAGAGGACGGCTTGTGTGTTAGGGGAGTTCTGAGCATTGAAGAGTTGGGAACAGCTAGAGGCCGAGTCATGGGAAGTGAAGGGCTTCTTTTGATAAACCTCTAGAATGTTGTAAGTTGAAACAACTCAGTATCTCCCTTCGAAAGCACCTTTGAGATACAAAAGAGAGAAGGAAACTGCAGGGACAATGCTCTGCGACCCTTTTGAAAATAAGGCTTGAAAGGAAACTTTATTTTCCTCTTTGGGATTTAGAGAGTTGTGGGCTCAATTCTCCCCGAGAAACACTGTAGTTGCACATGCTCCCTTCATAGCACAATTGCCTACGTGATGATAAGTGAGTTTCTAGGCAAGAAACTTGGAGGTTGCCATGCTATGCTAGGTGCTCATCCTTCAGTAATCGTCAGTGAATTGGAGAACCCGTTTGACAGCTAGCCTCAAGCTAACGTTCCTCTTGTATCCTGCCACAGATTGGCATGCAGCAGAATCCATGGAGCGTTCTTCGGTGTGGTTCCTGAGCTCTAGGATGCATTCCGGGTCTCTTAGTACTGGCAGTTCTGCACTAGGATGCGAAAAGTACAAGTAGGACGACCTGTGTGTTTGGGCCTTTCTGAGCAATGCAGCGTTGGGAACAGCTAGATGCCGAGTCATGGGCAGTGAAGGCCTTCTTTGGTTAAACCTCTAGAATGTTGCAAGTGGAAACAACTCACGTATCTCCTTTCTAAAGCACCTGGAGGTACAAAAGAGAGAAGGAAACATCAGGGTCAAAGCTCTGTGGGCCCCTTTTCAAAATAAGGCTTGAAGGGAAACTTGATTTCCCTCGTTGGGAGTAAGAGAGTTGCGGGCTCAATTCTCCCTGAGAAACACTGTAGTTGCACATGCTCCCTTCATAGCACAATTGCCTTTGTGATGCCAAGTGTGTTTCTAGGCAAGGAACTTGGAGGTTGCCATTCTTTGCTAGGTGCTCATCCTTCAGTAATCTTCAGTGACTTGGCGACCCGTTTGAACACTAGCCTCATGCTAGTCTACCTCTTATATCATGCCACAGATTGGCTTGCAAGTGAATCCATGTAGCGTTGTTCCGTGTGGTTCTTGGGCTCTAGGAAGCATTCCAGGTCTCAGTACTGTCGGATCTGCACTAGGATGAGAATCTTTCAAGGGGACGGCTTGTGTGTTTGGGGTTCGGAGCAGTGCAGCGTTGAGAACAGCTAGAGGCCGAGTGTTGGGAAGTGAAAGGCTTCTTGTGATAAACCTCTAGAATGCTGTAAGTTGAAACAACTCAAGTATCTCCCGTCTAAAGCACCGTTGAGGTACAAAATAGAGAAAGAAACAGCAGGGTCAATGCTCGGCGGGTCTTTTGTAAATAAGGCTTGAAAGGAAACTTTAGTTTCATCATTGGGATTTATAGAGTTGCGGGCTGAATTCCCCCTGAGAAACACTGTAGTTGCACATGTTCCCTTCATAGCACAATTGCCTTTGTGATGACAAGTGAGTTTCTAAGAAAGAAACTTGGAGGTTGCCATTCTTTGCTAGGTGCTCATCCTTCAGTCATCTTCAGTGCATTGGAGAACCCGTTTGACCACCAGTCTCAAGCTAACGATCTTCTTGGATCCTGCCACAGATTGGCATGTAGCAGAATCCATGTAGAGTTATTCTGTGTGGTTCCTGAGCTCTAGGAAGCATTCCATGTCTCTTAGTACTGGCGGGCTGCACTAGGATACGAAAAGTACAAGAATGACGGCCTCTGTGTTCGAGCCTTTGTGAGCAAAGCAGCGTTAGGAACAGCTAGATGCCGAGTCATGGGCAGTGAAGGACTTCTTTGGGTAAACCTCTAGATTGTTGCAAGTGGAAACAACTCACGTATCTCCTTTCTAAAGCACCTGGAGGTACAAAAGAGAGAAGGAAACATCAGGGTCAAAGCTCTGTGGGCCCTTTTCAATATAAGGCTTGAAGGGGAACTTGAGTTTCCTCATTGGGAGTAAGAGAGTTGCGGGCTCAATTCTCCCTGAAAAACACTGTAGTTGCACATGCTCCCTTCATAGCACAATTGCCTACGTGATGACAAGTGAGTTTCTAGGAAAGAAACTTGGAGGTTGCCATTCTTTGCTAGGTGCTCATCCTTCGGTAATCTTCAGTGAATTGGAGAACCCGTTTGACCACTAGCCTCAAGCTAACGTTCTTCGTGGATCCTGCCACAGATTGGCATGCAGCAGAATCCATGTAGAGTTCTTCAGTGTGGTTCTTGAGCTCTAGGAAGCATTCCCGGTCTCTTAGTACTGTTGGATCTGCACTAGGATGAGAAACGTTCAAGAGGACGGCTTGTGTGTTAGGGGAGTTCTGAGCATTGAAGAGTTGGGAACAGCTAGAGGCCGAGTCATGGGAAGTGAAGGGCTTCTTTTGATAAACCTCTAGAATGTTGTAAGTTGAAACAACTCAGTATCTCCCTTCGAAAGCACCTTTGAGATACAAAAGAGAGAAGGAAACTGCAGGGACAATGCTCTGCGACCCTTTTGAAAATAAGGCTTGAAAGGAAACTTTATTTTCCTCTTTGGGATTTAGAGAGTTGTGGGCTCAATTCTCCCCGAGAAACACTGTAGTTGCACATGCTCCCTTCATAGCACAATTGCCTACGTGATGATAAGTGAGTTTCTAGGCAAGAAACTTGGAGGTTGCCATGCTATGCTAGGTGCTCATCCTTCAGTAATCGTCAGTGAATTGGAGAACCCGTTTGACAGCTAGCCTCAAGCTAACGTTCCTCTTGTATCCTGCCACAGATTGGCATGCAGCAGAATCCATGGAGCGTTCTTCGGTGTGGTTCCTGAGCTCTAGGATGCATTCCGGGTCTCTTAGTACTGGCAGTTCTGCACTAGGATGCGAAAAGTACAAGTAGGACGACCTGTGTGTTTGGGCCTTTCTGAGCAATGCAGCGTTGGGAACAGCTAGATGCCGAGTCATGGGCAGTGAAGGCCTTCTTTGGTTAAACCTCTAGAATGTTGCAAGTGGAAACAACTCACGTATCTCCTTTCTAAAGCACCTGGAGGTACAAAAGAGAGAAGGAAACATCAGGGTCAAAGCTCTGTGGGCCCCTTTTCAAAATAAGGCTTGAAGGGAAACTTGATTTCCCTCGTTGGGAGTAAGAGAGTTGCGGGCTCAATTCTCCCTGAGAAACACTGTAGTTGCACATGCTCCCTTCATAGCACAATTGCCTTTGTGATGCCAAGTGTGTTTCTAGGCAAGGAACTTGGAGGTTGCCATTCTTTGCTAGGTGCTCATCCTTCAGTAATCTTCAGTGACTTGGCGACCCGTTTGAACACTAGCCTCATGCTAGTCTACCTCTTATATCATGCCACAGATTGGCTTGCAAGTGAATCCATGTAGCGTTGTTCCGTGTGGTTCTTGGGCTCTAGGAAGCATTCCAGGTCTCAGTACTGTCGGATCTGCACTAGGATGAGAATCTTTCAAGGGGACGGCTTGTGTGTTTGGGGTTCGGAGCAGTGCAGCGTTGAGAACAGCTAGAGGCCGAGTGTTGGGAAGTGAAAGGCTTCTTGTGATAAACCTCTAGAATGCTGTAAGTTGAAACAACTCAAGTATCTCCCGTCTAAAGCACCGTTGAGGTACAAAATAGAGAAAGAAACAGCAGGGTCAATGCTCTGCGGGTCTTTTGTAAATAAGGCTTGAAAGGAAACTTTAGTTTCATCATTGGGATTTATAGAGTTGCGGGCTGAATTCCCCCTGAGAAACACTGTAGTTGCACATGTTCCCTTCATAGCACAATTGCCTTTGTGATGACAAGTGAGTTTCTAAGAAAGAAACTTGGAGGTTGCCATTCTTTGCTAGGTGCTCATCCTTCAGTCATCTTCAGTGCATTGGAGAACCCGTTTGACCACCAGTCTCAAGCTAACGTTCTTCTTGGATCCTGCCACAGATTGGCATGTAGCAGAATCCATGTAGAGTTATTCTGTGTGGTTCCTGAGCTCTAGGAAGCATTCCATGTCTCTTAGTACTGGCGGGCTGCACTAGGATACGAAAAGTACAAGAATGACGGCCTCTGTGTTCGAGCCTTTGTGAGCAAAGCAGCGTTAGGAACAGCTAGATGCCGAGTCATGGGCAGTGAAGGACTTCTTTGGGTAAACCTCTAGATTGTTGCAAGTGGAAACAACTCACGTATCTCCTTTCTAAAGCACCTGGAGGTACAAAAGAGAGAAGGAAACATCAGGGTCAAAGCTCTGTGGGCCCTTTTCAATATAAGGCTTGAAGGGGAACTTGAGTTTCCTCATTGGGAGTAAGAGAGTTGCGGGCTCAATTCTCCCTGAAAAACACTGTAGTTGCACATGCTCCCTTCATAGCACAATTGCCTACGTGATGACAAGTGAGTTTCTAGGAAAGAAACTTGGAGGTTGCCATTCTTTGCTAGGTGCTCATCCTTCGGTAATCTTCAGTGAATTGGAGAACCCGTTTGACCACTAGCCTCAAGCTAACGTTCTTCTTGGATCCTGCCACAGATTGGCATGCAGCAGAATCCATGTAGAGTTCTTCAGTGTGGTTCTTGAGCTCTAGGAAGCATTCCCGGTCTCAGTACTGTTGGATCTGCACTAGGATGAGAAACGTTCAAGAGGACGGCTTGTGTGTTAGGGGAGTTCTGAGCATTGAAGAGTTGGGAACAGCTAGAGGCCGAGTCATGGGAAGTGAAGGGCTTCTTTTGATAAACCTCTAGAATGTTGTAAGTTGAAACAACTCAGTATCTCCCTTCGAAAGCACCTTTGAGATACAAAAGAGAGAAGGAAACTGCAGGGACAATGCTCTGCGACCCTTTTGAAAATAAGGCTTGAAAGGAAACTTTATTTTCCTCTTTGGGATTTAGAGAGTTGTGGGCTCAATTCTCCCCGAGAAACACTGTAGTTGCACATGCTCCCTTCATAGCACAATTGCCTACGTGATGATAAGTGAGTTTCTAGGCAAGAAACTTGGCGGTTGCCATGCTATGCTAGGTGCTCATCCTTCAGTAATCGTCAGTGAATTGGAGAACCCGTTTGACAGCTAGCCTCAAGCTAACGTTCCTCTTGTATCCTGCCACAGATTGGCATGCAGCAGAATCCATGGAGCGTTCTTCGGTGTGGTTCCTGAGCTCTAGGATGCATTCCGGGTCTCTTAGTACTGGCAGTTCTGCACTAGGATGCGAAAAGTACAAGTAGGACGACCTGTGTGTTTGGGCCTTTCTGAGCAATGCAGCGTTGGGAACAGCTAGATGCCGAGTCATGGGCAGTGAAGGCCTTCTTTGGTTAAACCTCTAGAATGTTGCAAGTGGAAACAACTCAAGTATCTCCTTTCTAAAGCACCTGGAGGTACAAAAGAGAGAAGGAAACATCAGGGTCAAAGCTCTGTGGGCCCCTTTTCAAAATAAGGCTTGAAGGGAAACTTGATTTCCCTCGTTGGGAGTAAGAGAGTTGCGGGCTCAATTCTCCCTGAGAAACACGGTAGTTGCACATGCTCCCTTCATAGCACAATTGCCTTTGTGATGCCAAGTGTGTTTCTAGGCAAGGAACTTGGAGGTTGCCATTCTTTGCTAGGTGCTCATCCTTCAGTAATCTTCAGTGACTTGGCGACCCGTTTGAACACTAGCCTCATGCTAGTCTACCTCTTATATCATGCCACAGATTGGCTTGCAAGTGAATCCATGTAGCGTTGTTCCGTGTGGTTCTTGAGCTCTAGGAAGCATTCCAGGTCTCAGTACTGTCGGATCTGCACTAGGATGAGAAACTTTCAAGAGGACGGCTTCTGTGTTTGGGGTTCGGAGCAGTGCAGCGTTGGGAACAGCTAGAGGCCGAGTGTTGGGAAGTGAAAGGCTTCTTGTGATAAACCTCTAGAATGTTGTAAGTTGAAACAACTCAAGTATCTCCCGTCTAAAGCACCGTTGAGGTACAAAATAGAGAAAGAAACAGCAGGGTCAATGCTCTGCGGGTCTTTTGTAAATAAGGCTTGAAAGGAAACTTTAGTTTCATCATTGGGATTTATAGAGTTGCGGGCTGAATTCCCCCTGAGAAACACTGTAGTTGCACATGTTCCCTTCATAGCACAATTGCCTTTGTGATGACAAGTGAGTTTCTAAGAAAGAAACTTGGAGGTTGCCATTCTTTGCTAGGTGCTCATCCTTCAGTCATCTTCAGTGCATTGGAGAACCCGTTTGACCACCAGTCTCAAGCTAACGTTCTTCTTGGATCCTGCCACAGATTGGCATGTAGCAGAATCCATGTAGAGTTATTCTGTGTGGTTCCTGAGCTCTAGGAAGCATTCCATGTCTCTTAGTACTGGCGGTCTGCACTAGGATACGAAAAGTACAAGAATGACGGCCTCTGTGTTCGAGCCTTTGTGAGCAAAGCAGCGTTAGGAACAGCTAGATGCCGAGTCATGGGCAGTGAAGGACTTCTTTGGGTAAACCTCTAGATTGTTGCAAGTGGAAACAACTCACGTATCTCCTTTCTAAAGCACCTGGAGGTACAGAAGAGAGAAGGAAACATCAGGGTCAAAGCTCTGTGGGCCCTTTTCAATATAAGGCTTGAAGGGGAACTTGAGTTTCCTCATTGGGAGTAAGAGAGTTGCGGGCTCAATTCTCCCTGAAAAACACTGTAGTTGCACATGCTCCCTTCATAGCACAATTGCCTACGTGATGACAAGTGAGTTTCTAGGAAAGAAACTTGGAGGTTGCCATTCTTTGCTAGGTGCTCATCCTTCGGTAATCTTCAGTGAATTGGAGAACCCGTTTGACCACTAGCCTCAAGCTAACGTTCTTCTTGGATCCTGCCACAGATTGGCAGGCAGCAGAATCCATGTAGAGTTCTTCAGTGTGGTTCTTGAGCTCTAGGAAGCATTCCCGGTCTCTTAGTACTGTTGGATCTGCACTAGGATGAGAAACTTTCAAGAGGACGGCTTGTGTGTTAGGGGAGTTCTGAGCATTGAAGAGTTGGGAACAGCTAGAGGCCGAGTCATGGGAAGTGAAGGGCTTCTTTTGATAAACCTCTAGAATGTTGTAAGTTGAAACAACTCAGTATCTCCCTTCGAAAGCACCTTTGAGATACAAAAGAGAGAAGGAAACTGCAGGGACAATGCTCTGCGACCCTTTTGAAAATAAGGCTTGAAAGGAAACTTTATTTTCCTCTTTGGGATTTAGAGAGTTGTGGGCTCAATTCTCCCCGAGAAACACTGTAGTTGCACATGCTCCCTTCATAGCACAATTGCCTACGTGATGACAAGTGAGTTTCTAGGAAAGAAACTTGGAGGTTGCCATGCTATGCTAGGTGCTCATCCTTCAGTAATCGTCAGTGAATTGGAGAACCCGTTTGACAGCTAGCCTCAAGCTAACGTTCCTCTTGTATCCTGCCACAGATTGGCATGCAGCAGAATCCATGGAGCGTTCTTCGGTGTGGTTCCTGAGCTCTAGGATGCATTCCGGGTCTCTTAGTACTGGCAGTTCTGCACTAGGATGCGAAAAGTACAAGTAGGACGACCTGTGTGTTTGGGCCTTTCTGAGCAATGCAGCGTTGGGAACAGCTAGATGCCGAGTCATGGGCAGTGAAGGCCTTCTTTGGTTAAACCTCTAGAATGTTGCAAGTGGAAACAACTCAAGTATCTCCTTTCTAAAGCACCTGGAGGTACAAAAGAGAGAAGGAAACATCAGGGTCAAAGCTCTGTGGGCCCCTTTTCAAAATAAGGCTTGAAGGGAAACTTGATTTCCCTCGTTGGGAGTAAGAGAGTTGCGGGCTCAATTCTCCCTGAGAAACACGGTAGTTGCACATGCTCCCTTCATAG
Source organism: Eubalaena glacialis (assembly GCF_028564815.1). NCBI lineage: Eukaryota > Metazoa > Chordata > Mammalia > Artiodactyla > Balaenidae > Eubalaena > Eubalaena glacialis. The sequence goes on along the minus strand of NC_083722.1, from coordinate 54,561,522 downwards.
CACAATTGCCTTTGTGATGCCAAGTGTGTTTCTAGGCAAGGAACTTGGAGGTTGCCATTCTTTGCTAGGTGCTCATCCTTCAGTAATCTTCAGTGACTTGGCGACCCGTTTGAACACTAGCCTCATGCTAGTCTACCTCTTATATCATGCCACAGATTGGCTTGCAAGTGAATCCATGTAGCGTTGTTCCGTGTGGTTCTTGGGCTCTAGGAAGCATTCCAGGTCTCAGTACTGTCGGATCTGCACTAGGATGAGAATCTTTCAAGGGGACGGCTTGTGTGTTTGGGGTTCGGAGCAGTGCAGCGTTGGGAACAGCTAGAGGCCGAGTGTTGGGAAGTGAAAGGCTTCTTGTGATAAACCTCTAGAATGCTGTAAGTTGAAACAACTCAAGTATCTCCCGTCTAAAGCACCGTTGAGGTACAAAATAGAGAAAGAAACAGCAGGGTCAATGCTCGGCGGGTCTTTTGTAAATAAGGCTTGAAAGGAAACTTTAGTTTCATCATTGGGATTTATAGAGCTGCGGGCTGAATTCCCCCTGAGAAACACTGTAGTTGCACATGTTCCCTTCATAGCACAATTGCCTTTGTGATGACAAGTGAGTTTCTAAGAAAGAAACTTGGAGGTTGCCATTCTTTGCTAGGTGCTCATCCTTCAGTCATCTTCAGTGCATTGGAGAACCCGTTTGACCACCAGTCTCAAGCTAACGTTCTTCTTGGATCCTGCCACAGATTGGCATGTAGCAGAATCCATGTAGAGTTATTCTGTGTGGTTCCTGAGCTCTAGGAAGCATTCCATGTCTCTTAGTACTGGCGGGCTGCACTAGGATACGAAAAGTACAAGAATGACGGCCTCTGTGTTCGAGCCTTTGTGAGCAAAGCAGCGTTAGGAACAGCTAGATGCCGAGTCATGGGCAGTGAAGGACTTCTTTGGGTAAACCTCTAGATTGTTGCAAGTGGAAACAACTCACGTATCTCCTTTCTAAAGCACCTGGAGGTACAAAAGAGAGAAGGAAACATCAGGGTCAAAGCTCTGTGGGCCCTTTTCAATATAAGGCTTGAAGGGGAACTTGAGTTTCCTCATTGGGAGTAAGAGAGTTGCGGGCTCAATTCTCCCTGAAAAACACTGTAGTTGCACATGCTCCCTTCATAGCACAATTGCCTACGTGATGACAAGTGAGTTTCTAGGAAAGAAACTTGGAGGTTGCCATTCTTTGCTAGGTGCTCATCCTTCGGTAATCTTCAGTGAATTGGAGAACCCGTTTGACCACTAGCCTCAAGCTAACGTTCTTCTTGGATCCTGCCACAGATTGGCAGGCAGCAGAATCCATGTAGAGTTCTTCAGTGTGGTTCTTGAGCTCTAGGAAGCATTCCCGGTCTCAGTACTGTTGGATCTGCACTAGGATGAGAAACGTTCAAGAGGACGGCTTGTGTGTTAGGGGAGTTCTGAGCATTGAAGAGTTGGGAACAGCTAGAGGCCGAGTCATGGGAAGTGAAGGGCTTCTTTTGATAAACCTCTAGAATGTTGTAAGTTGAAACAACTCAGTATCTCCCTTCGAAAGCACCTTTGAGATACAAAAGAGAGAAGGAAACTGCAGGGACAATGCTCTGCGACCCTTTTGAAAATAAGGCTTGAAAGGAAACTTTATTTTCCTCTTTGGGATTTAGAGAGTTGTGGGCTCAATTCTCCCCGAGAAACACTGTAGTTGCACATGCTCCCTTCATAGCACAATTGCCTACGTGATGATAAGTGAGTTTCTAGGCAAGAAACTTGGCGGTTGCCATGCTATGCTAGGTGCTCATCCTTCAGTAATCGTCAGTGAATTGGAGAACCCGTTTGACAGCTAGCCTCAAGCTAACGTTCCTCTTGTATCCTGCCACAGATTGGCATGCAGCAGAATCCATGGAGCGTTCTTCGGTGTGGTTCCTGAGCTCTAGGATGCATTCCGGGTCTCTTAGTACTGGCAGTTCTGCACTAGGATGCGAAAAGTACAAGTAGGACGACCTGTGTGTTTGGGCCTTTCTGAGCAATGCAGCGTTGGGAACAGCTAGATGCCGAGTCATGGGCAGTGAAGGCCTTCTTTGGTTAAACCTCTAGAATGTTGCAAGTGGAAACAACTCAAGTATCTCCTTTCTAAAGCACCTGGAGGTACAAAAGAGAGAAGGAAACATCAGGGTCAAAGCTCTGTGGGCCCCTTTTCAAAATAAGGCTTGAAGGGAAACTTGATTTCCCTCGTTGGGAGTAAGAGAGTTGCGGGCTCAATTCTCCCTGAGAAACACGGTAGTTGCACATGCTCCCTTCATAGCACAATTGCCTTTGTGATGCCAAGTGTGTTTCTAGGCAAGGAACTTGGAGGTTGCCATTCTTTGCTAGGTGCTCATCCTTCAGTAATCTTCAGTGACTTGGCGACCCGTTTGAACACTAGCCTCATGCTAGTCTACCTCTTATATCATGCCACAGATTGGCTTGCAAGTGAATCCATGTAGCGTTGTTCCGTGTGGTTCTTGAGCTCTAGGAAGCATTCCAGGTCTCAGTACTGTCGGATCTGCACTAGGATGAAAAACTTTCAAGAGGACGGCTTCTGTGTTTGGGGTTCGGAGCAGTGCAGCGTTGGGAACAGCTAGAGGCCGAGTGTTGGGAAGTGAAAGGCTTCTTGTGATAAACCTCTAGAATGTTGTAAGTTGAAACAACTCAAGTATCTCCCGTCTAAAGCACCGTTGAGGTACAAAATAGAGAAAGAAACAGCAGGGTCAATGCTCTGCGGGTCTTTTGTAAATAAGGCTTGAAAGGAAACTTTAGTTTCATCATTGGGATTTATAGAGTTGCGGGCTGAATTCCCCCTGAGAAACACTGTAGTTGCACATGTTCCCTTCATAGCACAATTGCCTTTGTGATGACAAGTGAGTTTCTAAGAAAGAAACTTGGAGGTTGCCATTCTTTGCTAGGTGCTCATCCTTCAGTCATCTTCAGTGCATTGGAGAACCCGTTTGACCACCAGTCTCAAGCTAACGTTCTTCTTGGATCCTGCCACAGATTGGCATGTAGCAGAATCCATGTAGAGTTATTCTGTGTGGTTCCTGAGCTCTAGGAAGCATTCCATGTCTCTTAGTACTGGCGGGCTGCACTAGGATACGAAAAGTACAAGAATGACGGCCTCTGTGTTCGAGCCTTTGTGAGCAAAGCAGCGTTAGGAACAGCTAGATGCCGAGTCATGGGCAGTGAAGGACTTCTTTGGGTAAACCTCTAGATTGTTGCAAGTGGAAACAACTCACGTATCTCCTTTCTAAAGCACCTGGAGGTACAGAAGAGAGAAGGAAACATCAGGGTCAAAGCTCTGTGGGCCCTTTTCAATATAAGGTTTGAAGGGGAACTTGAGTTTCCTCATTGGGAGTAAGAGAGTTGCGGGCTCAATTCTCCCTGAAAAACACTGTAGTTGCACATGCTCCCTTCATAGCACAATTGCCTACGTGATGACAAGTGAGTTTCTAGGAAAGAAACTTGGAGGTTGCCATTCTTTGCTAGGTGCTCATCCTTCGGTAATCTTCAGTGAATTGGAGAACCCGTTTGACCACTAGCCTCAAGCTAACGTTCTTCTTGGATCCTGCCACAGATTGGCAGGCAGCAGAATCCATGTAGAGTTCTTCAGTGTGGTTCTTGAGCTCTAGGAAGCATTCCCGGTCTCTTAGTACTGTTGGATCTGCACTAGGATGAGAAACTTTCAAGAGGACGGCTTGTGTGTTAGGGGAGTTCTGAGCATTGAAGAGTTGGGAACAGCTAGAGGCCGAGTCATGGGAAGTGAAGGGCTTCTTTTGATAAACCTCTAGAATGTTGTAAGTTGAAACAACTCAGTATCTCCCTTCGAAAGCACCTTTGAGATACAAAAGAGAGAAGGAAACTGCAGGGACAATGCTCTGCGACCCTTTTGAAAATAAGGCTTGAAAGGAAACTTTATTTTCCTCTTTGGGATTTAGAGAGTTGTGGGCTCAATTCTCCCCGAGAAACACTGTAGTTGCACATGCTCCCTTCATAGCACAATTGCCTACGTGATGACAAGTGAGTTTCTAGGAAAGAAACTTGGAGGTTGCCATGCTATGCTAGGTGCTCATCCTTCAGTAATCGTCAGTGAATTGGAGAACCCGTTTGACAGCTAGCCTCAAGCTAACGTTCCTCTTGTATCCTGCCACAGATTGGCATGCAGCAGAATCCATGGAGCGTTCTTCGGTGTGGTTCCTGAGCTCTAGGATGCATTCCGGGTCTCTTAGTACTGGCAGTTCTGCACTAGGATGCGAAAAGTACAAGTAGGACGACCTGTGTGTTTGGGCCTTTCTGAGCAATGCAGCGTTGGGAACAGCTAGATGCCGAGTCATGGGCAGTGAAGGCCTTCTTTGGTTAAACCTCTAGAATGTTGCAAGTGGAAACAACTCAAGTATCTCCTTCTAAAGCACCTGGAGGTACAAAAGAGAGAAGGAAACATCAGGGTCAAAGCTCTGTGGGCCCCTTTTCAAAATAAGGCTTGAAGGGAAACTTGATTTCCCTCGTTGGGAGTAAGAGAGTTGCGGGCTCAATTCTCCCTGAGAAACACTGTAGTTGCACATGCTCCCTTCATAGCACAATTGCCTTTGTGATGCCAAGTGTGTTTCTAGCAAGGAACTTGGAGGTTGCCATTCTTTGCTAGGTGCTCATCCTTCAGTAATCTTCAGTGACTTGGCGACCCGTTTGAACACTAGCCTCATGCTAGTCTACCTCTTATATCATGCCACAGATTGGCTTGCAAGTGAATCCATGTAGCGTTGTTCCGTGTGGTTCTTGGGCTCTAGGAAGCATTCCAGGTCTCAGTACTGTCGGATCTGCACTAGGATGAGAATCTTTCAAGGGGACGGCTTGTGTGTTTGGGGTTCGGAGCAGTGCAGCGTTGGGAACAGCTAGAGGCCGAGTGTTGGGAAGTGAAAGGCTTCTTGTGATAAACCTCTAGAATGCTGTAAGTTGAAACAACTCAAGTATCTCCCGTCTAAAGCACCGTTGAGGTACAAAATAGAGAAAGAAACAGCAGGGTCAATGCTCGGCGGGTCTTTTGTAAATAAGGCTTGAAAGGAAACTTTAGTTTCATCATTGGGATTTATAGAGCTGCGGGCTGAATTCCCCCTGAGAAACACTGTAGTTGCACATGTTCCCTTCATAGCACAATTGCCTTTGTGATGACAAGTGAGTTTCTAAGAAAGAAACTTGGAGGTTGCCATTCTTTGCTAGGTGCTCATCCTTCAGTCATCTTCAGTGCATTGGAGAACCCGTTTGACCACCAGTCTCAAGCTAACGTTCTTCTTGGATCCTGCCACAGATTGGCATGTAGCAGAATCCATGTAGAGTTCTTCAGTGTGGTTCTTGAGCTCTAGGAAGCATTCCCGGTCTCTTAGTACTGTTGGATCTGCACTAGGATGAGAAACGTTCAAGAGGACGGCTTGTGTGTTAGGGGAGTTCTGAGCATTGAAGAGTTGGGAACAGCTAGAGGCCGAGTCATGGGAAGTGAAGGGCTTCTTTTGATAAACCTCTAGAATGTTGTAAGTTGAAACAACTCAGTATCTCCCTTCGAAAGCACCTTTGAGATACAAAAGAGAGAAGGAAACTGCAGGGACAATGCTCTGCGACCCTTTTGAAAATAAGGCTTGAAAGGAAACTTTATTTTCCTCTTTGGGATTTAGAGAGTTGTGGGCTCAATTCTCCCCGAGAAACACTGTAGTTGCACATGCTCCCTTCATAGCACAATTGCCTACGTGATGATAAGTGAGTTTCTAGGCAAGAAACTTGGAGGTTGCCATGCTATGCTAGGTGCTCATCCTTCAGTAATCGTCAGTGAATTGGAGAACCCGTTTGACAGCTAGCCTCAAGCTAACGTTCCTCTTGTATCCTGCCACAGATTGGCATGCAGCAGAATCCATGGAGCGTTCTTCGGTGTGGTTCCTGAGCTCTAGGATGCATTCCGGGTCTCTTAGTACTGGCAGTTCTGCACTAGGATGCGAAAAGTACAAGTAGGACGACCTGTGTGTTTGGGCCTTTCTGAGCAATGCAGCGTTGGGAACAGCTAGATGCCGAGTCATGGGCAGTGAAGGCCTTCTTTGGTTAAACCTCTAGAATGTTGCAAGTGGAAACAACTCACGTATCTCCTTTCTAAAGCACCTGGAGGTACAAAAGAGAGAAGGAAACATCAGGGTCAAAGCTCTGTGGGCCCCTTTTCAAAATAAGGCTTGAAGGGAAACTTGATTTCCCTCGTTGGGAGTAAGAGAGTTGCGGGCTCAATTCTCCCTGAGAAACACTGTAGTTGCACATGCTCCCTTCATAGCACAATTGCCTTTGTGATGCCAAGTGTGTTTCTAGGCAAGGAACTTGGAGGTTGCCATTCTTTGCTAGGTGCTCATCCTTCAGTAATCTTCAGTGACTTGGCGACCCGTTTGAACACTAGCCTCATGCTAGTCTACCTCTTATATCATGCCACAGATTGGCTTGCAAGTGAATCCATGTAGCGTTGTTCCGTGTGGTTCTTGGGCTCTAGGAAGCATTCCAGGTCTCAGTACTGTCGGATCTGCACTAGGATGAGAATCTTTCAAGGGGACGGCTTGTGTGTTTGGGGTTCGGAGCAGTGCAGCGTTGAGAACAGCTAGAGGCCGAGTGTTGGGAAGTGAAAGGCTTCTTGTGATAAACCTCTAGAATGCTGTAAGTTGAAACAACTCAAGTATCTCCCGTCTAAAGCACCGTTGAGGTACAAAATAGAGAAAGAAACAGCAGGGTCAATGCTCGGCGGGTCTTTTGTAAATAAGGCTTGAAAGGAAACTTTAGTTTCATCATTGGGATTTATAGAGTTGCGGGCTGAATTCCCCCTGAGAAACACTGTAGTTGCACATGTTCCCTTCATAGCACAATTGCCTTTGTGATGACAAGTGAGTTTCTAAGAAAGAAACTTGGAGGTTGCCATTCTTTGCTAGGTGCTCATCCTTCAGTCATCTTCAGTGCATTGGAGAACCCGTTTGACCACCAGTCTCAAGCTAACGTTCTTCTTGGATCCTGCCACAGATTGGCATGTAGCAGAATCCATGTAGAGTTATTCTGTGTGGTTCCTGAGCTCTAGGAAGCATTCCATGTCTCTTAGTACTGGCGGGCTGCACTAGGATACGAAAAGTACAAGAATGACGGCCTCTGTGTTCGAGCCTTTGTGAGCAAAGCAGCGTTAGGAACAGCTAGATGCCGAGTCATGGGCAGTGAAGGACTTCTTTGGGTAAACCTCTAGATTGTTGCAAGTGGAAACAACTCACGTATCTCCTTTCTAAAGCACCTGGAGGTACAAAAGAGAGAAGGAAACATCAGGGTCAAAGCTCTGTGGGCCCTTTTCAATATAAGGCTTGAAGGGGAACTTGAGTTTCCTCATTGGGAGTAAGAGAGTTGCGGGCTCAATTCTCCCTGAAAAACACTGTAGTTGCACATGCTCCCTTCATAGCACAATTGCCTACGTGATGACAAGTGAGTTTCTAGGAAAGAAACTTGGAGGTTGCCATTCTTTGCTAGGTGCTCATCCTTCGGTAATCTTCAGTGAATTGGAGAACCCGTTTGACCACTAGCCTCAAGCTAACGTTCTTCGTGGATCCTGCCACAGATTGGCATGCAGCAGAATCCATGTAGAGTTCTTCAGTGTGGTTCTTGAGCTCTAGGAAGCATTCCCGGTCTCTTAGTACTGTTGGATCTGCACTAGGATGAGAAACGTTCAAGAGGACGGCTTGTGTGTTAGGGGAGTTCTGAGCATTGAAGAGTTGGGAACAGCTAGAGGCCGAGTCATGGGAAGTGAAGGGCTTCTTTTGATAAACCTCTAGAATGTTGTAAGTTGAAACAACTCAGTATCTCCCTTCGAAAGCACCTTTGAGATACAAAAGAGAGAAGGAAACTGCAGGGACAATGCTCTGCGACCCTTTTGAAAATAAGGCTTGAAAGGAAACTTTATTTTCCTCTTTGGGATTTAGAGAGTTGTGGGCTCAATTCTCCCCGAGAAACACTGTAGTTGCACATGCTCCCTTCATAGCACAATTGCCTACGTGATGATAAGTGAGTTTCTAGGCAAGAAACTTGGAGGTTGCCATGCTATGCTAGGTGCTCATCCTTCAGTAATCGTCAGTGAATTGGAGAACCCGTTTGACAGCTAGCCTCAAGCTAACGTTCCTCTTGTATCCTGCCACAGATTGGCATGCAGCAGAATCCATGGAGCGTTCTTCGGTGTGGTTCCTGAGCTCTAGGATGCATTCCGGGTCTCTTAGTACTGGCAGTTCTGCACTAGGATGCGAAAAGTACAAGTAGGACGACCTGTGTGTTTGGGCCTTTCTGAGCAATGCAGCGTTGGGAACAGCTAGATGCCGAGTCATGGGCAGTGAAGGCCTTCTTTGGTTAAACCTCTAGAATGTTGCAAGTGGAAACAACTCACGTATCTCCTTTCTAAAGCACCTGGAGGTACAAAAGAGAGAAGGAAACATCAGGGTCAAAGCTCTGTGGGCCCCTTTTCAAAATAAGGCTTGAAGGGAAACTTGATTTCCCTCGTTGGGAGTAAGAGAGTTGCGGGCTCAATTCTCCCTGAGAAACACTGTAGTTGCACATGCTCCCTTCATAGCACAATTGCCTTTGTGATGCCAAGTGTGTTTCTAGGCAAGGAACTTGGAGGTTGCCATTCTTTGCTAGGTGCTCATCCTTCAGTAATCTTCAGTGACTTGGCGACCCGTTTGAACACTAGCCTCATGCTAGTCTACCTCTTATATCATGCCACAGATTGGCTTGCAAGTGAATCCATGTAGCGTTGTTCCGTGTGGTTCTTGGGCTCTAGGAAGCATTCCAGGTCTCAGTACTGTCGGATCTGCACTAGGATGAGAATCTTTCAAGGGGACGGCTTGTGTGTTTGGGGTTCGGAGCAGTGCAGCGTTGAGAACAGCTAGAGGCCGAGTGTTGGGAAGTGAAAGGCTTCTTGTGATAAACCTCTAGAATGCTGTAAGTTGAAACAACTCAAGTATCTCCCGTCTAAAGCACCGTTGAGGTACAAAATAGAGAAAGAAACAGCAGGGTCAATGCTCTGCGGGTCTTTTGTAAATAAGGCTTGAAAGGAAACTTTAGTTTCATCATTGGGATTTATAGAGTTGCGGGCTGAATTCCCCCTGAGAAACACTGTAGTTGCACATGTTCCCTTCATAGCACAATTGCCTTTGTGATGACAAGTGAGTTTCTAAGAAAGAAACTTGGAGGTTGCCATTCTTTGCTAGGTGCTCATCCTTCAGTCATCTTCAGTGCATTGGAGAACCCGTTTGACCACCAGTCTCAAGCTAACGTTCTTCTTGGATCCTGCCACAGATTGGCATGTAGCAGAATCCATGTAGAGTTATTCTGTGTGGTTCCTGAGCTCTAGGAAGCATTCCATGTCTCTTAGTACTGGCGGGCTGCACTAGGATACGAAAAGTACAAGAATGACGGCCTCTGTGTTCGAGCCTTTGTGAGCAAAGCAGCGTTAGGAACAGCTAGATGCCGAGTCATGGGCAGTGAAGGACTTCTTTGGGTAAACCTCTAGATTGTTGCAAGTGGAAACAACTCACGTATCTCCTTTCTAAAGCACCTGGAGGTACAAAAGAGAGAAGGAAACATCAGGGTCAAAGCTCTGTGGGCCCTTTTCAATATAAGGCTTGAAGGGGAACTTGAGTTTCCTCATTGGGAGTAAGAGAGTTGCGGGCTCAATTCTCCCTGAAAAACACTGTAGTTGCACATGCTCCCTTCATAGCACAATTGCCTACGTGATGACAAGTGAGTTTCTAGGAAAGAAACTTGGAGGTTGCCATTCTTTGCTAGGTGCTCATCCTTCGGTAATCTTCAGTGAATTGGAGAACCCGTTTGACCACTAGCCTCAAGCTAACGTTCTTCTTGGATCCTGCCACAGATTGGCATGCAGCAGAATCCATGTAGAGTTCTTCAGTGTGGTTCTTGAGCTCTAGGAAGCATTCCCGGTCTCAGTACTGTTGGATCTGCACTAGGATGAGAAACGTTCAAGAGGACGGCTTGTGTGTTAGGGGAGTTCTGAGCATTGAAGAGTTGGGAACAGCTAGAGGCCGAGTCATGGGAAGTGAAGGGCTTCTTTTGATAAACCTCTAGAATGTTGTAAGTTGAAACAACTCAGTATCTCCCTTCGAAAGCACCTTTGAGATACAAAAGAGAGAAGGAAACTGCAGGGACAATGCTCTGCGACCCTTTTGAAAATAAGGCTTGAAAGGAAACTTTATTTTCCTCTTTGGGATTTAGAGAGTTGTGGGCTCAATTCTCCCCGAGAAACACTGTAGTTGCACATGCTCCCTTCATAGCACAATTGCCTACGTGATGATAAGTGAGTTTCTAGGCAAGAAACTTGGCGGTTGCCATGCTATGCTAGGTGCTCATCCTTCAGTAATCGTCAGTGAATTGGAGAACCCGTTTGACAGCTAGCCTCAAGCTAACGTTCCTCTTGTATCCTGCCACAGATTGGCATGCAGCAGAATCCATGGAGCGTTCTTCGGTGTGGTTCCTGAGCTCTAGGATGCATTCCGGGTCTCTTAGTACTGGCAGTTCTGCACTAGGATGCGAAAAGTACAAGTAGGACGACCTGTGTGTTTGGGCCTTTCTGAGCAATGCAGCGTTGGGAACAGCTAGATGCCGAGTCATGGGCAGTGAAGGCCTTCTTTGGTTAAACCTCTAGAATGTTGCAAGTGGAAACAACTCAAGTATCTCCTTTCTAAAGCACCTGGAGGTACAAAAGAGAGAAGGAAACATCAGGGTCAAAGCTCTGTGGGCCCCTTTTCAAAATAAGGCTTGAAGGGAAACTTGATTTCCCTCGTTGGGAGTAAGAGAGTTGCGGGCTCAATTCTCCCTGAGAAACACGGTAGTTGCACATGCTCCCTTCATAGCACAATTGCCTTTGTGATGCCAAGTGTGTTTCTAGGCAAGGAACTTGGAGGTTGCCATTCTTTGCTAGGTGCTCATCCTTCAGTAATCTTCAGTGACTTGGCGACCCGTTTGAACACTAGCCTCATGCTAGTCTACCTCTTATATCATGCCACAGATTGGCTTGCAAGTGAATCCATGTAGCGTTGTTCCGTGTGGTTCTTGAGCTCTAGGAAGCATTCCAGGTCTCAGTACTGTCGGATCTGCACTAGGATGAGAAACTTTCAAGAGGACGGCTTCTGTGTTTGGGGTTCGGAGCAGTGCAGCGTTGGGAACAGCTAGAGGCCGAGTGTTGGGAAGTGAAAGGCTTCTTGTGATAAACCTCTAGAATGTTGTAAGTTGAAACAACTCAAGTATCTCCCGTCTAAAGCACCGTTGAGGTACAAAATAGAGAAAGAAACAGCAGGGTCAATGCTCTGCGGGTCTTTTGTAAATAAGGCTTGAAAGGAAACTTTAGTTTCATCATTGGGATTTATAGAGTTGCGGGCTGAATTCCCCCTGAGAAACACTGTAGTTGCACATGTTCCCTTCATAGCACAATTGCCTTTGTGATGACAAGTGAGTTTCTAAGAAAGAAACTTGGAGGTTGCCATTCTTTGCTAGGTGCTCATCCTTCAGTCATCTTCAGTGCATTGGAGAACCCGTTTGACCACCAGTCTCAAGCTAACGTTCTTCTTGGATCCTGCCACAGATTGGCATGTAGCAGAATCCATGTAGAGTTATTCTGTGTGGTTCCTGAGCTCTAGGAAGCATTCCATGTCTCTTAGTACTGGCGGTCTGCACTAGGATACGAAAAGTACAAGAATGACGGCCTCTGTGTTCGAGCCTTTGTGAGCAAAGCAGCGTTAGGAACAGCTAGATGCCGAGTCATGGGCAGTGAAGGACTTCTTTGGGTAAACCTCTAGATTGTTGCAAGTGGAAACAACTCACGTATCTCCTTTCTAAAGCACCTGGAGGTACAGAAGAGAGAAGGAAACATCAGGGTCAAAGCTCTGTGGGCCCTTTTCAATATAAGGCTTGAAGGGGAACTTGAGTTTCCTCATTGGGAGTAAGAGAGTTGCGGGCTCAATTCTCCCTGAAAAACACTGTAGTTGCACATGCTCCCTTCATAGCACAATTGCCTACGTGATGACAAGTGAGTTTCTAGGAAAGAAACTTGGAGGTTGCCATTCTTTGCTAGGTGCTCATCCTTCGGTAATCTTCAGTGAATTGGAGAACCCGTTTGACCACTAGCCTCAAGCTAACGTTCTTCTTGGATCCTGCCACAGATTGGCAGGCAGCAGAATCCATGTAGAGTTCTTCAGTGTGGTTCTTGAGCTCTAGGAAGCATTCCCGGTCTCTTAGTACTGTTGGATCTGCACTAGGATGAGAAACTTTCAAGAGGACGGCTTGTGTGTTAGGGGAGTTCTGAGCATTGAAGAGTTGGGAACAGCTAGAGGCCGAGTCATGGGAAGTGAAGGGCTTCTTTTGATAAACCTCTAGAATGTTGTAAGTTGAAACAACTCAGTATCTCCCTTCGAAAGCACCTTTGAGATACAAAAGAGAGAAGGAAACTGCAGGGACAATGCTCTGCGACCCTTTTGAAAATAAGGCTTGAAAGGAAACTTTATTTTCCTCTTTGGGATTTAGAGAGTTGTGGGCTCAATTCTCCCCGAGAAACACTGTAGTTGCACATGCTCCCTTCATAGCACAATTGCCTACGTGATGACAAGTGAGTTTCTAGGAAAGAAACTTGGAGGTTGCCATGCTATGCTAGGTGCTCATCCTTCAGTAATCGTCAGTGAATTGGAGAACCCGTTTGACAGCTAGCCTCAAGCTAACGTTCCTCTTGTATCCTGCCACAGATTGGCATGCAGCAGAATCCATGGAGCGTTCTTCGGTGTGGTTCCTGAGCTCTAGGATGCATTCCGGGTCTCTTAGTACTGGCAGTTCTGCACTAGGATGCGAAAAGTACAAGTAGGACGACCTGTGTGTTTGGGCCTTTCTGAGCAATGCAGCGTTGGGAACAGCTAGATGCCGAGTCATGGGCAGTGAAGGCCTTCTTTGGTTAAACCTCTAGAATGTTGCAAGTGGAAACAACTCAAGTATCTCCTTTCTAAAGCACCTGGAGGTACAAAAGAGAGAAGGAAACATCAGGGTCAAAGCTCTGTGGGCCCCTTTTCAAAATAAGGCTTGAAGGGAAACTTGATTTCCCTCGTTGGGAGTAAGAGAGTTGCGGGCTCAATTCTCCCTGAGAAACACTGTAGTTGCACATGCTCCCTTCATAGCACAATTGCCTTTGTGATGCCAAGTGTGTTTCTAGGCAAGGAACTTGGAGGTTGCCATTCTTTGCTAGGTGCTCATCCTTCAGTAATCTTCAGTGACTTGGCGACCCGTTTGAACACTAGCCTCATGCTAGTCTACCTCTTATATCATGCCACAGATTGGCTTGCAAGTGAATCCATGTAGCGTTGTTCCGTGTGGTTCTTGGGCTCTAGGAAGCATTCCAGGTCTCAGTACTGTCGGATCTGCACTAGGATGAGAATCTTTCAAGGGGACGGCTTGTGTGTTTGGGGTTCGGAGCAGTGCAGCGTTGAGAACAGCTAGAGGCCGAGTGTTGGGAAGTGAAAGGCTTCTTGTGATAAACCTCTAGAATGCTGTAAGTTGAAACAACTCAAGTATCTCCCGTCTAAAGCACCGTTGAGGTACAAAATAGAGAAAGAAACAGCAGGGTCAATGCTCGGCGGGTCTTTTGTAAATAAGGCTTGAAAGGAAACTTTAGTTTCATCATTGGGATTTATAGAGTTGCGGGCTGAATTCCCCCTGAGAAACACTGTAGTTGCACATGTTCCCTTCATAGCACAATTGCCTTTGTGATGACAAGTGAGTTTCTAAGAAAGAAACTTGGAGGTTGCCATTCTTTGCTAGGTGCTCATCCTTCAGTCATCTTCAGTGCATTGGAGAACCCGTTTGACCACCAGTCTCAAGCTAACGTTCTTCTTGGATCCTGCCACAGATTGGCATGTAGCAGAATCCATGTAGAGTTATTCTGTGTGGTTCCTGAGCTCTAGGAAGCATTCCATGTCTCTTAGTACTGGCGGGCTGCACTAGGATACGAAAAGTACAAGAATGACGGCCTCTGTGTTCGAGCCTTTGTGAGCAAAGCAGCGTTAGGAACAGCTAGATGCCGAGTCATGGGCAGTGAAGGACTTCTTTGGGTAAACCTCTAGATTGTTGCAAGTGGAAACAACTCACGTATCTCCTTTCTAAAGCACCTGGAGGTACAAAAGAGAGAAGGAAACATCAGGGTCAAAGCTCTGTGGGCCCTTTTCAATATAAGGCTTGAAGGGGAACTTGAGTTTCCTCATTGGGAGTAAGAGAGTTGCGGGCTCAATTCTCCCTGAAAAACACTGTAGTTGCACATGCTCCCTTCATAGCACAATTGCCTACGTGATGACAAGTGAGTTTCTAGGAAAGAAACTTGGAGGTTGCCATTCTTTGCTAGGTGCTCATCCTTCGGTAATCTTCAGTGAATTGGAGAACCCGTTTGACCACTAGCCTCAAGCTAACGTTCTTCTTGGATCCTGCCACAGATTGGCAGGCAGCAGAATCCATGTAGAGTTCTTCAGTGTGGTTCTTGAGCTCTAGGAAGCATTCCCGGTCTCAGTACTGTTGGATCTGCACTAGGATGAGAAACGTTCAAGAGGACGGCTTGTGTGTTAGGGGAGTTCTGAGCATTGAAGAGTTGGGAACAGCTAGAGGCCGAGTCATGGGAAGTGAAGGGCTTCTTTTGATAAACCTCTAGAATGTTGTAAGTTGAAACAACTCAGTATCTCCCTTCGAAAGCACCTTTGAGATACAAAAGAGAGAAGGAAACTGCAGGGACAATGCTCTGCGACCCTTTTGAAAATAAGGCTTGAAAGGAAACTTTATTTTCCTCTTTGGGATTTAGAGAGTTGTGGGCTCAATTCTCCCCGAGAAACACTGTAGTTGCACATGCTCCCTTCATAGCACAATTGCCTACGTGATGATAAGTGAGTTTCTAGGCAAGAAACTTGGCGGTTGCCATGCTATGCTAGGTGCTCATCCTTCAGTAATCGTCAGTGAATTGGAGAACCCGTTTGACAGCTAGCCTCAAGCTAACGTTCCTCTTGTATCCTGCCACAGATTGGCATGCAGCAGAATCCATGGAGCGTTCTTCGGTGTGGTTCCTGAGCTCTAGGATGCATTCCGGGTCTCTTAGTACTGGCAGTTCTGCACTAGGATGCGAAAAGTACAAGTAGGACGACCTGTGTGTTTGGGCCTTTCTGAGCAATGCAGCGTTGGGAACAGCTAGATGCCGAGTCATGGGCAGTGAAGGCCTTCTTTGGTTAAACCTCTAGAATGTTGCAAGTGGAAACAACTCAAGTATCTCCTTTCTAAAGCACCTGGAGGTACAAAAGAGAGAAGGAAACATCAGGGTCAAAGCTCTGTGGGCCCCTTTTCAAAATAAGGCTTGAAGGGAAACTTGATTTCCCTCGTTGGGAGTAAGAGAGTTGCGGGCTCAATTCTCCCTGAGAAACACGGTAGTTGCACATGCTCCCTTCATAGCACAATTGCCTTTGTGATGCCAAGTGTGTTTCTAGGCAAGGAACTTGGAGGTTGCCATTCTTTGCTAGGTGCTCATCCTTCAGTAATCTTCAGTGACTTGGCGACCCGTTTGAACACTAGCCTCATGCTAGTCTACCTCTTATATCATGCCACAGATTGGCTTGCAAGTGAATCCATGTAGCGTTGTTCCGTGTGGTTCTTGAGCTCTAGGAAGCATTCCAGGTCTCAGTACTGTCGGATCTGCACTAGGATGAGAAACTTTCAAGAGGACGGCTTCTGTGTTTGGGGTTCGGAGCAGTGCAGCGTTGGGAACAGCTAGAGGCCGAGTGTTGGGAAGTGAAAGGCTTCTTGTGATAAACCTCTAGAATGTTGTAAGTTGAAACAACTCAAGTATCTCCCGTCTAAAGCACCGTTGAGGTACAAAATAGAGAAAGAAACAGCAGGGTCAATGCTCTGCGGGTCTTTTGTAAATAAGGCTTGAAAGGAAACTTTAGTTTCATCATTGGGATTTATAGAGTTGCGGGCTGAATTCCCCCTGAGAAACACTGTAGTTGCACATGTTCCCTTCATAGCACAATTGCCTTTGTGATGACAAGTGAGTTTCTAAGAAAGAAACTTGGAGGTTGCCATTCTTTGCTAGGTGCTCATCCTTCAGTCATCTTCAGTGCATTGGAGAACCCGTTTGACCACCAGTCTCAAGCTAACGTTCTTCTTGGATCCTGCCACAGATTGGCATGTAGCAGAATCCATGTAGAGTTATTCTGTGTGGTTCCTGAGCTCTAGGAAGCATTCCATGTCTCTTAGTACTGGCGGTCTGCACTAGGATACGAAAAGTACAAGAATGACGGCCTCTGTGTTCGAGCCTTTGTGAGCAAAGCAGCGTTAGGAACAGCTAGATGCCGAGTCATGGGCAGTGAAGGACTTCTTTGGGTAAACCTCTAGATTGTTGCAAGTGGAAACAACTCACGTATCTCCTTTCTAAAGCACCTGGAGGTACAGAAGAGAGAAGGAAACATCAGGGTCAAAGCTCTGTGGGCCCTTTTCAATATAAGGCTTGAAGGGGAACTTGAGTTTCCTCATTGGGAGTAAGAGAGTTGCGGGCTCAATTCTCCCTGAAAAACACTGTAGTTGCACATGCTCCCTTCATAGCACAATTGCCTACGTGATGACAAGTGAGTTTCTAGGAAAGAAACTTGGAGGTTGCCATTCTTTGCTAGGTGCTCATCCTTCGGTAATCTTCAGTGAATTGGAGAACCCGTTTGACCACTAGCCTCAAGCTAACGTTCTTCTTGGATCCTGCCACAGATTGGCAGGCAGCAGAATCCATGTAGAGTTCTTCAGTGTGGTTCTTGAGCTCTAGGAAGCATTCCCGGTCTCTTAGTACTGTTGGATCTGCACTAGGATGAGAAACTTTCAAGAAGACGGCTTGTGTGTTAGGGGAGTTCTGAGCATTGAAGAGTTGGGAACAGCTAGAGGCCGAGTCATGGGAAGTGAAGGGCTTCTTTTGATAAACCTCTAGAATGTTGTAAGTTGAAACAACTCAGTATCTCCCTTCGAAAGCACCTTTGAGATACAAAAGAGAGAAGGAAACTGCAGGGACAATGCTCTGCGACCCTTTTGAAAATAAGGCTTGAAAGGAAACTTTATTTTCCTCTTTGGGATTTAGAGAGTTGTGGGCTCAATTCTCCCCGAGAAACACTGTAGTTGCACATGCTCCCTTCATAGCACAATTGCCTACGTGATGACAAGTGAGTTTCTAGGAAAGAAACTTGGAGGTTGCCATGCTATGCTAGGTGCTCATCCTTCAGTAATCGTCAGTGAATTGGAGAACCCGTTTGACAGCTAGCCTCAAGCTAACGTTCCTCTTGTATCCTGCCACAGATTGGCATGCAGCAGAATCCATGGAGCGTTCTTCGGTGTGGTTCCTGAGCTCTAGGATGCATTCCGGGTCTCTTAGTACTGGCAGTTCTGCACTAGGATGCGAAAAGTACAAGTAGGACGACCTGTGTGTTTGGGCCTTTCTGAGCAATGCAGCGTTGGGAACAGCTAGATGCCGAGTCATGGGCAGTGAAGGCCTTCTTTGGTTAAACCTCTAGAATGTTGCAAGTGGAAACAACTCAAGTATCTCCTTTCTAAAGCACCTGGAGGTACAAAAGAGAGAAGGAAACATCAGGGTCAAAGCTCTGTGGGCCCCTTTTCAAAATAAGGCTTGAAGGGAAACTTGATTTCCCTCGTTGGGAGTAAGAGAGTTGCGGGCTCAATTCTCCCTGAGAAACACTGTAGTTGCACATGCTCCCTTCATAGCACAATTGCCTTTGTGATGCCAAGTGTGTTTCTAGCAAGGAACTTGGAGGTTGCCATTCTTTGCTAGGTGCTCATCCTTCAGTAATCTTCAGTGACTTGGCGACCCGTTTGAACACTAGCCTCATGCTAGTCTACCTCTTATATCATGCCACAGATTGGCTTGCAAGTGAATCCATGTAGCGTTGTTCCGTGTGGTTCTTGGGCTCTAGGAAGCATTCCAGGTCTCAGTACTGTCGGATCTGCACTAGGATGAGAATCTTTCAAGGGGACGGCTTGTGTGTTTGGGGTTCGGAGCAGTGCAGCGTTGGGAACAGCTAGAGGCCGAGTGTTGGGAAGTGAAAGGCTTCTTGTGATAAACCTCTAGAATGCTGTAAGTTGAAACAACTCAAGTATCTCCCGTCTAAAGCACCGTTGAGGTACAAAATAGAGAAAGAAACAGCAGGGTCAATGCTCGGCGGGTCTTTTGTAAATAAGGCTTGAAAGGAAACTTTAGTTTCATCATTGGGATTTATAGAGCTGCGGGCTGAATTCCCCCTGAGAAACACTGTAGTTGCACATGTTCCCTTCATAGCACAATTGCCTTTGTGATGACAAGTGAGTTTCTAAGAAAGAAACTTGGAGGTTGCCATTCTTTGCTAGGTGCTCATCCTTCAGTCATCTTCAGTGCATTGGAGAACCCGTTTGACCACCAGTCTCAAGCTAACGTTCTTCTTGGATCCTGCCACAGATTGGCATGTAGCAGAATCCATGTAGAGTTATTCTGTGTGGTTCCTGAGCTCTAGGAAGCATTCCATGTCTCTTAGTACTGGCGGTCTGCACTAGGATACGAAAAGTACAAGAATGACGGCCTCTGTGTTCGAGCCTTTGTGAGCAAAGCAGCGTTAGGAACAGCTAGATGCCGAGTCATGGGCAGTGAAGGACTTCTTTGGGTAAACCTCTAGATTGTTGCAAGTGGAAACAACTCACGTATCTCCTTTCTAAAGCACCTGGAGGTACAAAAGAGAGAAGGAAACATCAGGGTCAAAGCTCTGTGGGCCCTTTTCAATATAAGGCTTGAAGGGGAACTTGAGTTTCCTCATTGGGAGTAAGAGAGTTGCGGGCTCAATTCTCCCTGAAAAACACTGTAGTTGCACATGCTCCCTTCATAGCACAATTGCCTACGTGATGACAAGTGAGTTTCTAGGAAAGAAACTTGGAGGTTGCCATTCTTTGCTAGGTGCTCATCCTTCGGTAATCTTCAGTGAATTGGAGAACCCGTTTGACCACTAGCCTCAAGCTAACGTTCTTCTTGGATCCTGCCACAGATTGGCATGCAGCAGAATCCATGTAGAGTTCTTCAGTGTGGTTCTTGAGCTCTAGGAAGCATTCCCGGTCTCAGTACTGTTGGATCTGCACTAGGATGAGAAACGTTCAAGAGGACGGCTTGTGTGTTAGGGGAGTTCTGAGCATTGAAGAGTTGGGAACAGCTAGAGGCCGAGTCATGGGAAGTGAAGGGCTTCTTTTGATAAACCTCTAGAATGTTGTAAGTTGAAACAACTCAGTATCTCCCTTCGAAAGCACCTTTGAGATACAAAAGAGAGAAGGAAACTGCAGGGACAATGCTCTGCGACCCTTTTGAAAATAAGGCTTGAAAGGAAACTTTATTTTCCTCTTTGGGATTTAGAGAGTTGTGGGCTCAATTCTCCCCGAGAAACACTGTAGTTGCACATGCTCCCTTCATAGCACAATTGCCTACGTGATGATAAGTGAGTTTCTAGGCAAGAAACTTGGCGGTTGCCATGCTATGCTAGGTGCTCATCCTTCAGTAATCGTCAGTGAATTGGAGAACCCGTTTGACAGCTAGCCTCAAGCTAACGTTCCTCTTGTATCCTGCCACAGATTGGCATGCAGCAGAATCCATGGAGCGTTCTTCGGTGTGGTTCCTGAGCTCTAGGATGCATTCCGGGTCTCTTAGTACTGGCAGTTCTGCACTAGGATGCGAAAAGTACAAGTAGGACGACCTGTGTGTTTGGGCCTTTCTGAGCAATGCAGCGTTGGGAACAGCTAGATGCCGAGTCATGGGCAGTGAAGGCCTTCTTTGGTTAAACCTCTAGAATGTTGCAAGTGGAAACAACTCAAGTATCTCCTTTCTAAAGCACCTGGAGGTACAAAAGAGAGAAGGAAACATCAGGGTCAAAGCTCTGTGGGCCCCTTTTCAAAATAAGGCTTGAAGGGAAACTTGATTTCCCTCGTTGGGAGTAAGAGAGTTGCGGGCTCAATTCTCCCTGAGAAACACGGTAGTTGCACATGCTCCCTTCATAGCACAATTGCCTTTGTGATGCCAAGTGTGTTTCTAGGCAAGGAACTTGGAGGTTGCCATTCTTTGCTAGGTGCTCATCCTTCAGTAATCTTCAGTGACTTGGCGACCCGTTTGAACACTAGCCTCATGCTAGTCTACCTCTTATATCATGCCACAGATTGGCTTGCAAGTGAATCCATGTAGCGTTGTTCCGTGTGGTTCTTGAGCTCTAGGAAGCATTCCAGGTCTCAGTACTGTCGGATCTGCACTAGGATGAGAAACTTTCAAGAGGACGGCTTCTGTGTTTGGGGTTCGGAGCAGTGCAGCGTTGGGAACAGCTAGAGGCCGAGTGTTGGGAAGTGAAAGGCTTCTTGTGATAAACCTCTAGAATGTTGTAAGTTGAAACAACTCAAGTATCTCCCGTCTAAAGCACCGTTGAGGTACAAAATAGAGAAAGAAACAGCAGGGTCAATGCTCTGCGGGTCTTTTGTAAATAAGGCTTGAAAGGAAACTTTAGTTTCATCATTGGGATTTATAGAGTTGCGGGCTGAATTCCCCCTGAGAAACACTGTAGTTGCACATGTTCCCTTCATAGCACAATTGCCTTGTGATGACAAGTGAGTTTCTAAGAAAGAAACTTGGAGGTTGCCATTCTTTGCTAGGTGCTCATCCTTCAGTCATCTTCAGTGCATTGGAGAACCCGTTTGACCACCAGTCTCAAGCTAACGTTCTTCTTGGATCCTGCCACAGATTGGCATGTAGCAGAATCCATGTAGAGTTATTCTGTGTGGTTCCTGAGCTCTAGGAAGCATTCCATGTCTCTTAGTACTGGCGGTCTGCACTAGATACGAAAAGTACAAGAATGACGGCCTCTGTGTTCGAGCCTTTGTGAGCAAAGCAGCGTTAGGAACAGCTAGATGCCGAGTCATGGGCAGTGAAGGACTTCTTTGGGTAAACCTCTAGATTGTTGCAAGTGGAAACAACTCACGTATCTCCTTTCTAAAGCACCTGGAGGTACAGAAGAGAGAAGGAAACATCAGGGTCAAAGCTCTGTGGGCCCTTTTCAATATAAGGCTTGAAGGGGAACTTGAGTTTCCTCATTGGGAGTAAGAGAGTTGCGGGCTCAATTCTCCCTGAAAAACACTGTAGTTGCACATGCTCCCTTCATAGCACAATTGCCTACGTGATGACAAGTGAGTTTCTAGGAAAGAAACTTGGAGGTTGCCATTCTTTGCTAGGTGCTCATCCTTCGGTAATCTTCAGTGAATTGGAGAACCCGTTTGACCACTAGCCTCAAGCTAACGTTCTTCTTGGATCCTGCCACAGATTGGCAGGCAGCAGAATCCATGTAGAGTTCTTCAGTGTGGTTCTTGAGCTCTAGGAAGCATTCCCGGTCTCTTAGTACTGTTGGATCTGCACTAGGATGAGAAACTTTCAAGAGGACGGCTTGTGTGTTAGGGGAGTTCTGAGCATTGAAGAGTTGGGAACAGCTAGAGGCCGAGTCATGGGAAGTGAAGGGCTTCTTTTGATAAACCTCTAGAATGTTGTAAGTTGAAACAACTCAGTATCTCCCTTCGAAAGCACCTTTGAGATACAAAAGAGAGAAGGAAACTGCAGGGACAATGCTCTGCGACCCTTTTGAAAATAAGGCTTGAAAGGAAACTTTATTTTCCTCTTTGGGATTTAGAGAGTTGTGGGCTCAATTCTCCCCGAGAAACACTGTAGTTGCACATGCTCCCTTCATAGCACAATTGCCTACGTGATGACAAGTGAGTTTCTAGGAAAGAAACTTGGAGGTTGCCATGCTATGCTAGGTGCTCATCCTTCAGTAATCGTCAGTGAATTGGAGAACCCGTTTGACAGCTAGCCTCAAGCTAACGTTCCTCTTGTATCCTGCCACAGATTGGCATGCAGCAGAATCCATGGAGCGTTCTTCGGTGTGGTTCCTGAGCTCTAGGATGCATTCCGGGTCTCTTAGTACTGGCAGTTCTGCACTAGGATGCGAAAAGTACAAGTAGGACGACCTGTGTGTTTGGGCCTTTCTGAGCAATGCAGCGTTGGGAACAGCTAGATGCCGAGTCATGGGCAGTGAAGGCCTTCTTTGGTTAAACCTCTAGAATGTTGCAAGTGGAAACAACTCAAGTATCTCCTTTCTAAAGCACCTGGAGGTACAAAAGAGAGAAGGAAACATCAGGGTCAAAGCTCTGTGGGCCCCTTTTCAAAATAAGGCTTGAAGGGAAACTTGATTTCCCTCGTTGGGAGTAAGAGAGTTGCGGGCTCAATTCTCCCTGAGAAACACTGTAGTTGCACATGCTCCCTTCATAGCACAATTGCCTCTTTGTGATGCCAAGTGTGTTTCTAGCAAGGAACTTGGAGGTTGCCATTCTTTGCTAGGTGCTCATCCTTCAGTAATCTTCAGTGACTTGGCGACCCGTTTGAACACTAGCCTCATGCTAGTCTACCTCTTATATCATGCCACAGATTGGCTTGCAAGTGAATCCATGTAGCGTTGTTCCGTGTGGTTCTTGGGCTCTAGGAAGCATTCCAGGTCTCAGTACTGTCGGATCTGCACTAGGATGAGAATCTTTCAAGGGGACGGCTTGTGTGTTTGGGGTTCGGAGCAGTGCAGCGTTGAGAACAGCTAGAGGCCGAGTGTTGGGAAGTGAAAGGCTTCTTGTGATAAACCTCTAGAATGCTGTAAGTTGAAACAACTCAAGTATCTCCCGTCTAAAGCACCGTTGAGGTACAAAATAGAGAAAGAAACAGCAGGGTCAATGCTCGGCGGGTCTTTTGTAAATAAGGCTTGAAAGGAAACTTTAGTTTCATCATTGGGATTTATAGAGTTGCGGGCTGAATTCCCCCTGAGAAACACTGTAGTTGCACATGTTCCCTTCATAGCACAATTGCCTTTGTGATGACAAGTGAGTTTCTAAGAAAGAAACTTGGAGGTTGCCATTCTTTGCTAGGTGCTCATCCTTCAGTCATCTTCAGTGCATTGGAGAACCCGTTTGACCACCAGTCTCAAGCTAACGTTCTTCTTGGATCCTGCCACAGATTGGCATGTAGCAGAATCCATGTAGAGTTATTCTGTGTGGTTCCTGAGCTCTAGGAAGCATTCCATGTCTCTTAGTACTGGCGGGCTGCACTAGGATACGAAAAGTACAAGAATGACGGCCTCTGTGTTCGAGCCTTTGTGAGCAAAGCAGCGTTAGGAACAGCTAGATGCCGAGTCATGGGCAGTGAAGGACTTCTTTGGGTAAACCTCTAGATTGTTGCAAGTGGAAACAACTCACGTATCTCCTTTCTAAAGCACCTGGAGGTACAAAAGAGAGAAGGAAACATCAGGGTCAAAGCTCTGTGGGCCCTTTTCAATATAAGGCTTGAAGGGGAACTTGAGTTTCCTCATTGGGAGTAAGAGAGTTGCGGGCTCAATTCTCCCTGAAAAACACTGTAGTTGCACATGCTCCCTTCATAGCACAATTGCCTACGTGATGACAAGTGAGTTTCTAGGAAAGAAACTTGGAGGTTGCCATTCTTTGCTAGGTGCTCATCCTTCGGTAATCTTCAGTGAATTGGAGAACCCGTTTGACCACTAGCCTCAAGCTAACGTTCTTCTTGGATCCTGCCACAGATTGGCAGGCAGCAGAATCCATGTAGAGTTCTTCAGTGTGGTTCTTGAGCTCTAGGAAGCATTCCCGGTCTCAGTACTGTTGGATCTGCACTAGGATGAGAAACGTTCAAGAGGACGGCTTGTGTGTTAGGGGAGTTCTGAGCATTGAAGAGTTGGGAACAGCTAGAGGCCGAGTCATGGGAAGTGAAGGGCTTCTTTTGATAAACCTCTAGAATGTTGTAAGTTGAAACAACTCAGTATCTCCCTTCGAAAGCACCTTTGAGATACAAAAGAGAGAAGGAAACTGCAGGGACAATGCTCTGCGACCCTTTTGAAAATAAGGCTTGAAAGGAAACTTTATTTTCCTCTTTGGGATTTAGAGAGTTGTGGGCTCAATTCTCCCCGAGAAACACTGTAGTTGCACATGCTCCCTTCATAGCACAATTGCCTACGTGATGATAAGTGAGTTTCTAGGCAAGAAACTTGGCGGTTGCCATGCTATGCTAGGTGCTCATCCTTCAGTAATCGTCAGTGAATTGGAGAACCCGTTTGACAGCTAGCCTCAAGCTAACGTTCCTCTTGTATCCTGCCACAGATTGGCATGCAGCAGAATCCATGGAGCGTTCTTCGGTGTGGTTCCTGAGCTCTAGGATGCATTCCGGGTCTCTTAGTACTGGCAGTTCTGCACTAGGATGCGAAAAGTACAAGTAGGACGACCTGTGTGTTTGGGCCTTTCTGAGCAATGCAGCGTTGGGAACAGCTAGATGCCGAGTCATGGGCAGTGAAGGCCTTCTTTGGTTAAACCTCTAGAATGTTGCAAGTGGAAACAACTCAAGTATCTCCTTTCTAAAGCACCTGGAGGTACAAAAGAGAGAAGGAAACATCAGGGTCAAAGCTCTGTGGGCCCCTTTTCAAAATAAGGCTTGAAGGGAAACTTGATTTCCCTCGTTGGGAGTAAGAGAGTTGCGGGCTCAATTCTCCCTGAGAAACACGGTAGTTGCACATGCTCCCTTCATAGCACAATTGCCTTTGTGATGCCAAGTGTGTTTCTAGGCAAGGAACTTGGAGGTTGCCATTCTTTGCTAGGTGCTCATCCTTCAGTAATCTTCAGTGACTTGGCGACCCGTTTGAACACTAGCCTCATGCTAGTCTACCTCTTATATCATGCCACAGATTGGCTTGCAAGTGAATCCATGTAGCGTTGTTCCGTGTGGTTCTTGAGCTCTAGGAAGCATTCCAGGTCTCAGTACTGTCGGATCTGCACTAGGATGAGAAACTTTCAAGAGGACGGCTTCTGTGTTTGGGGTTCGGAGCAGTGCAGCGTTGGGAACAGCTAGAGGCCGAGTGTTGGGAAGTGAAAGGCTTCTTGTGATAAACCTCTAGAATGTTGTAAGTTGAAACAACTCAAGTATCTCCCGTCTAAAGCACCGTTGAGGTACAAAATAGAGAAAGAAACAGCAGGGTCAATGCTCTGCGGGTCTTTTGTAAATAAGGCTTGAAAGGAAACTTTAGTTTCATCATTGGGATTTATAGAGTTGCGGGCTGAATTCCCCCTGAGAAACACTGTAGTTGCACATGTTCCCTTCATAGCACAATTGCCTTTGTGATGACAAGTGAGTTTCTAAGAAAGAAACTTGGAGGTTGCCATTCTTTGCTAGGTGCTCATCCTTCAGTCATCTTCAGTGCATTGGAGAACCCGTTTGACCACCAGTCTCAAGCTAACGTTCTTCTTGGATCCTGCCACAGATTGGCATGTAGCAGAATCCATGTAGAGTTATTCTGTGTGGTTCCTGAGCTCTAGGAAGCATTCCATGTCTCTTAGTACTGGCGGTCTGCACTAGGATACGAAAAGTACAAGAATGACGGCCTCTGTGTTCGAGCCTTTGTGAGCAAAGCAGCGTTAGGAACAGCTAGATGCCGAGTCATGGGCAGTGAAGGACTTCTTTGGGTAAACCTCTAGATTGTTGCAAGTGGAAACAACTCACGTATCTCCTTTCTAAAGCACCTGGAGGTACAGAAGAGAGAAGGAAACATCAGGGTCAAAGCTCTGTGGGCCCTTTTCAATATAAGGCTTGAAGGGGAACTTGAGTTTCCTCATTGGGAGTAAGAGAGTTGCGGGCTCAATTCTCCCTGAAAAACACTGTAGTTGCACATGCTCCCTTCATAGCACAATTGCCTACGTGATGACAAGTGAGTTTCTAGGAAAGAAACTTGGAGGTTGCCATTCTTTGCTAGGTGCTCATCCTTCGGTAATCTTCAGTGAATTGGAGAACCTGTTTGACCACTAGCCTCAAGCTAACGTTCTTCTTGGATCCTGCCACAGATTGGCAGGCAGCAGAATCCATGTAGAGTTCTTCAGTGTGGTTCTTGAGCTCTAGGAAGCATTCCCGGTCTCTTAGTACTGTTGGATCTGCACTAGGATGAGAAACTTTCAAGAAGACGGCTTGTGTGTTAGGGGAGTTCTGAGCATTGAAGAGTTGGGAACAGCTAGAGGCCGAGTCATGGGAAGTGAAGGGCTT
Organism: Eubalaena glacialis; assembly: GCF_028564815.1. Taxonomy (NCBI): domain Eukaryota; kingdom Metazoa; phylum Chordata; class Mammalia; order Artiodactyla; family Balaenidae; genus Eubalaena; species Eubalaena glacialis. The sequence continues at coordinate 54,535,268 of NC_083722.1, read as the reverse complement.
CTTTTGATAAACCTCTAGAATGTTGTAAGTTGAAACAACTCAGTATCTCCCTTCGAAAGCACCTTTGAGATACAAAAGAGAGAAGGAAACTGCAGGGACAATGCTCTGCGACCCTTTTGAAAATAAGGCTTGAAAGGAAACTTTATTTTCCTCTTTGGGATTTAGAGAGTTGTGGGCTCAATTCTCCCCGAGAAACACTGTAGTTGCACATGCTCCCTTCATAGCACAATTGCCTACGTGATGACAAGTGAGTTTCTAGGAAAGAAACTTGGAGGTTGCCATGCTATGCTAGGTGCTCATCCTTCAGTAATCGTCAGTGAATTGGAGAACCCGTTTGACAGCTAGCCTCAAGCTAACGTTCCTCTTGTATCCTGCCACAGATTGGCATGCAGCAGAATCCATGGAGCGTTCTTCGGTGTGGTTCCTGAGCTCTAGGATGCATTCCGGGTCTCTTAGTACTGGCAGTTCTGCACTAGGATGCGAAAAGTACAAGTAGGACGACCTGTGTGTTTGGGCCTTTCTGAGCAATGCAGCGTTGGGAACAGCTAGATGCCGAGTCATGGGCAGTGAAGGCCTTCTTTGGTTAAACCTCTAGAATGTTGCAAGTGGAAACAACTCAAGTATCTCCTTTCTAAAGCACCTGGAGGTACAAAAGAGAGAAGGAAACATCAGGGTCAAAGCTCTGTGGGCCCCTTTTCAAAATAAGGCTTGAAGGGAAACTTGATTTCCCTCGTTGGGAGTAAGAGAGTTGCGGGCTCAATTCTCCCTGAGAAACACTGTAGTTGCACATGCTCCCTTCATAGCACAATTGCCTTTGTGATGCCAAGTGTGTTTCTAGCAAGGAACTTGGAGGTTGCCATTCTTTGCTAGGTGCTCATCCTTCAGTAATCTTCAGTGACTTGGCGACCCGTTTGAACACTAGCCTCATGCTAGTCTACCTCTTATATCATGCCACAGATTGGCTTGCAAGTGAATCCATGTAGCGTTGTTCCGTGTGGTTCTTGGGCTCTAGGAAGCATTCCAGGTCTCAGTACTGTCGGATCTGCACTAGGATGAGAATCTTTCAAGGGGACGGCTTGTGTGTTTGGGGTTCGGAGCAGTGCAGCGTTGGGAACAGCTAGAGGCCGAGTGTTGGGAAGTGAAAGGCTTCTTGTGATAAACCTCTAGAATGCTGTAAGTTGAAACAACTCAAGTATCTCCCGTCTAAAGCACCGTTGAGGTACAAAATAGAGAAAGAAACAGCAGGGTCAATGCTCGGCGGGTCTTTTGTAAATAAGGCTTGAAAGGAAACTTTAGTTTCATCATTGGGATTTATAGAGCTGCGGGCTGAATTCCCCCTGAGAAACACTGTAGTTGCACATGTTCCCTTCATAGCACAATTGCCTTTGTGATGACAAGTGAGTTTCTAAGAAAGAAACTTGGAGGTTGCCATTCTTTGCTAGGTGCTCATCCTTCAGTCATCTTCAGTGCATTGGAGAACCCGTTTGACCACCAGTCTCAAGCTAACGTTCTTCTTGGATCCTGCCACAGATTGGCATGTAGCAGAATCCATGTAGAGTTATTCTGTGTGGTTCCTGAGCTCTAGGAAGCATTCCATGTCTCTTAGTACTGGCGGTCTGCACTAGGATACGAAAAGTACAAGAATGACGGCCTCTGTGTTCGAGCCTTTGTGAGCAAAGCAGCGTTAGGAACAGCTAGATGCCGAGTCATGGGCAGTGAAGGACTTCTTTGGTTAAACCTCTAGATTGTTGCAAGTGGAAACAACTCACGTATCTCCTTTCTAAAGCACCTGGAGGTACAAAAGAGAGAAGGAAACATCAGGGTCAAAGCTCTGTGGGCCCTTTTCAATATAAGGCTTGAAGGGGAACTTGAGTTTCCTCATTGGGAGTAAGAGAGTTGCGGGCTCAATTCTCCCTGAAAAACACTGTAGTTGCACATGCTCCCTTCATAGCACAATTGCCTACGTGATGACAAGTGAGTTTCTAGGAAAGAAACTTGGAGGTTGCCATTCTTTGCTAGGTGCTCATCCTTCGGTAATCTTCAGTGAATTGGAGAACCCGTTTGACCACTAGCCTCAAGCTAACGTTCTTCTTGGATCCTGCCACAGATTGGCATGCAGCAGAATCCATGTAGAGTTCTTCAGTGTGGTTCTTGAGCTCTAGGAAGCATTCCCGGTCTCTTAGTACTGTTGGATCTGCACTAGGATGAGAAACGTTCAAGAGGACGGCTTGTGTGTTAGGGGAGTTCTGAGCATTGAAGAGTTGGGAACAGCTAGAGGCCGAGTCATGGGAAGTGAAGGGCTTCTTTTGATAAACCTCTAGAATGTTGTAAGTTGAAACAACTCAGTATCTCCCTTCGAAAGCACCTTTGAGATACAAAAGAGAGAAGGAAACTGCAGGGACAATGCTCTGCGACCCTTTTGAAAATAAGGCTTGAAAGGAAACTTTATTTTCCTCTTTGGGATTTAGAGAGTTGTGGGCTCAATTCTCCCCGAGAAACACTGTAGTTGCACATGCTCCCTTCATAGCACAATTGCCTTTGTGATGCCAAGTGTGTTTCTAGGCAAGGAACTTGGAGGTTGCCATTCTTTGCTAGGTGCTCATCCTTCAGTAATCTTCAGTGACTTGGCGACCCGTTTGAACACTAGCCTCATGCTAGTCTACCTCTTATATCATGCCACAGATTGGCTTGCAAGTGAATCCATGTAGCGTTGTTCCGTGTGGTTCTTGAGCTCTAGGAAGCATTCCAGGTCTCAGTACTGTCGGATCTGCACTAGGATGAGAAAGTTTCAAGAGGACGGCTTGTGTGTTTGGGGTTCGGAGCAGTGCAGCGTTGGGAACAGCTAGAGGCCGTGTGTTGGGAAGTGAAAGGCTTCTTGTGATAAACCTCTAGAATGCTGTAAGTTGAAACAACTCAAGTATCTCCCGTCTAAAGCACCGTTGAGGTACAAAATAGAGAAAGAAACAGCAGGGTCAATGCTCTGCGGGTCTTTTGTAAATAAGGCTTGAAAGGAAACTTTAGTTTCATCATTGGGATTTATAGAGTTGCGGGCTGAATTCCCCCTGAGAAACACTGTAGTTGCACATGTTCCCTTCATAGCACAATTGCCTTTGTGATGACAAGTGAGTTTCTAAGAAAGAAACTTGGAGGTTGCCATTCTTTGCTAGGTGCTCATCCTTCAGTCATCTTCAGTGCATTGGAGAACCCGTTTGACCACCAGTCTCAAGCTAACGTTCTTCTTGGATCCTGCCACAGATTGGCATGTAGCAGAATCCATGTAGAGTTATTCTGTGTGGTTCCTGAGCTCTAGGAAGCATTCCATGTCTCTTAGTACTGGCGGTCTGCACTAGGATACGAAAAGTACAAGAATGACGGCCTCTGTGTTCGAGCCTTTGTGAGCAAAGCAGCGTTAGGAACAGCTAGATGCCGAGTCATGGGCAGTGAAGGACTTCTTTGGGTAAACCTCTAGATTGTTGCAAGTGGAAACAACTCACGTATCTCCTTTCTAAAGCACCTGGAGGTACAAAAGAGAGAAGGAAACATCAGGGTCAAAGCTCTGTGGGCCCTTTTCAATATAAGGCTTGAAGGGGAACTTGAGTTTCCTCATTGGGAGTAAGAGAGTTGCGGGCTCAATTCTCCCTGAAAAACACTGTAGTTGCACATGCTCCCTTCATAGCACAATTGCCTACGTGATGACAAGTGAGTTTCTAGGAAAGAAACTTGGAGGTTGCCATTCTTTGCTAGGTGCTCATCCTTCGGTAATCTTCAGTGAATTGGAGAACCCGTTTGACCACTAGCCTCAAGCTAACGTTCTTCTTGGATCCTGCCACAGATTGGCAGGCAGCAGAATCCATGTAGAGTTCTTCAGTGTGGTTCTTGAGCTCTAGGAAGCATTCCCGGTCTCTTAGTACTGTTGGATCTGCACTAGGATGAGAAACGTTCAAGAGGACGGCTTGTGTGTTAGGGGAGTTCTGAGCATTGAAGAGTTGGGAACAGCTAGAGGCCGAGTCATGGGAAGTGAAGGGCTTCTTTTGATAAACCTCTAGAATGTTGTAAGTTGAAACAACTCAGTATCTCCCTTCGAAAGCACCTTTGAGATACAAAAGCGAGAAGGAAACTGCAGGGACAATGCTCTGCGACCCTTTTGAAAATAAGGCTTGAAAGGAAACTTTATTTTCCTCTTTGGGATTTAGAGAGTTGTGGGCTCAATTCTCCCCGAGAAACACTGTAGTTGCACATGCTCCCTTCATAGCACAATTGCCTACGTGATGATAAGTGAGTTTCTAGGCAAGAAACTTGGAGGTTGCCATGCTATGCTAGGTGCTCATCCTTCAGTAATCGTCAGTGAATTGGAGAACCCGTTTGACAGCTAGCCTCAAGCTAACGTTCCTCTTGTATCCTGCCACAGATTGGCATGCAGCAGAATCCATGGAGCGTTCTTCGGTGTGGTTCCTGAGCTCTAGGATGCATTCCGGGTCTCTTAGTACTGGCAGTTCTGCACTAGGATGCGAAAAGTACAAGTAGGACGACCTGTGTGTTTGGGCCTTTCTGAGCAATGCAGCGTTGGGAACAGCTAGATGCCGAGTCATGGGCAGTGAAGGCCTTCTTTGGTTAAACCTCTAGAATGTTGCAAGTGGAAACAACTCACGTATCTCCTTTCTAAAGCACCTGGAGGTACAAAAGAGAGAAGGAAACATCAGGGTCAAAGCTCTGTGGGCCCCTTTTCAAAATAAGGCTTGAAGGGAAACTTGATTTCCCTCGTTGGGAGTAAGAGAGTTGCGGGCTCAATTCTCCCTGAGAAACACTGTAGTTGCACATGCTCCCTTCATAGCACAATTGCCTTTGTGATGCCAAGTGTGTTTCTAGGCAAGGAACTTGGAGGTTGCCATTCTTTGCTAGGTGCTCATCCTTCAGTAATCTTCAGTGACTTGGCGACCCGTTTGAACACTAGCCTCATGCTAGTCTACCTCTTATATCATGCCACAGATTGGCTTGCAAGTGAATCCATGTAGCGTTGTTCCGTGTGGTTCTTGGGCTCTAGGAAGCATTCCAGGTCTCAGTACTGTCGGATCTGCACTAGGATGAGAATCTTTCAAGGGGACGGCTTGTGTGTTTGGGGTTCGGAGCAGTGCAGCGTTGAGAACAGCTAGAGGCCGAGTGTTGGGAAGTGAAAGGCTTCTTGTGATAAACCTCTAGAATGCTGTAAGTTGAAACAACTCAAGTATCTCCCGTCTAAAGCACCGTTGAGGTACAAAATAGAGAAAGAAACAGCAGGGTCAATGCTCTGCGGGTCTTTTGTAAATAAGGCTTGAAAGGAAACTTTAGTTTCATCATTGGGATTTATAGAGTTGCGGGCTGAATTCCCCCTGAGAAACACTGTAGTTGCACATGTTCCCTTCATAGCACAATTGCCTTTGTGATGACAAGTGAGTTTCTAAGAAAGAAACTTGGAGGTTGCCATTCTTTGCTAGGTGCTCATCCTTCAGTCATCTTCAGTGCATTGGAGAACCCGTTTGACCACCAGTCTCAAGCTAACGTTCTTCTTGGATCCTGCCACAGATTGGCATGTAGCAGAATCCATGTAGAGTTATTCTGTGTGGTTCCTGAGCTCTAGGAAGCATTCCATGTCTCTTAGTACTGGCGGGCTGCACTAGGATACGAAAAGTACAAGAATGACGGCCTCTGTGTTCGAGCCTTTGTGAGCAAAGCAGCGTTAGGAACAGCTAGATGCCGAGTCATGGGCAGTGAAGGACTTCTTTGGGTAAACCTCTAGATTGTTGCAAGTGGAAACAACTCACGTATCTCCTTTCTAAAGCACCTGGAGGTACAAAAGAGAGAAGGAAACATCAGGGTCAAAGCTCTGTGGGCCCTTTTCAATATAAGGCTTGAAGGGGAACTTGAGTTTCCTCATTGGGAGTAAGAGAGTTGCGGGCTCAATTCTCCCTGAAAAACACTGTAGTTGCACATGCTCCCTTCATAGCACAATTGCCTACGTGATGACAAGTGAGTTTCTAGGAAAGAAACTTGGAGGTTGCCATTCTTTGCTAGGTGCTCATCCTTCGGTAATCTTCAGTGAATTGGAGAACCCGTTTGACCACTAGCCTCAAGCTAACGTTCTTCTTGGATCCTGCCACAGATTGGCAGGCAGCAGAATCCATGTAGAGTTCTTCAGTGTGGTTCTTGAGCTCTAGGAAGCATTCCCGGTCTCTTAGTACTGTTGGATCTGCACTAGGATGAGAAACTTTCAAGAGGACGGCTTGTGTGTTAGGGGAGTTCTGAGCATTGAAGAGTTGGGAACAGCTAGAGGCCGAGTCATGGGAAGTGAAGGGCTTCTTTTGATAAACCTCTAGAATGTTGTAAGTTGAAACAACTCAGTATCTCCCTTCGAAAGCACCTTTGAGATACAAAAGAGAGAAGGAAACTGCAGGGACAATGCTCTGCGACCCTTTTGAAAATAAGGCTTGAAAGGAAACTTTATTTTCCTCTTTGGGATTTAGAGAGTTGTGGGCTCAATTCTCCCCGAGAAACACTGTAGTTGCACATGCTCCCTTCATAGCACAATTGCCTACGTGATGACAAGTGAGTTTCTAGGAAAGAAACTTGGAGGTTGCCATGCTATGCTAGGTGCTCATCCTTCAGTAATCGTCAGTGAATTGGAGAACCCGTTTGACAGCTAGCCTCAAGCTAACGTTCCTCTTGTATCCTGCCACAGATTGGCATGCAGCAGAATCCATGGAGCGTTCTTCGGTGTGGTTCCTGAGCTCTAGGATGCATTCCGGGTCTCTTAGTACTGGCAGTTCTGCACTAGGATGCGAAAAGTACAAGTAGGACGACCTGTGTGTTTGGGCCTTTCTGAGCAATGCAGCGTTGGGAACAGCTAGATGCCGAGTCATGGGCAGTGAAGGCCTTCTTTGGTTAAACCTCTAGAATGTTGCAAGTGGAAACAACTCACGTATCTCCTTTCTAAAGCACCTGGAGGTACAAAAGAGAGAAGGAAACATCAGGGTCAAAGCTCTGTGGGCCCCTTTTCAAAATAAGGCTTGAAGGGAAACTTGATTTCCCTCGTTGGGAGTAAGAGAGTTGCGGGCTCAATTCTCCCTGAGAAACACTGTAGTTGCACATGCTCCCTTCATAGCACAATTGCCTTTGTGATGCCAAGTGTGTTTCTAGCAAGGAACTTGGAGGTTGCCATTCTTTGCTAGGTGCTCATCCTTCAGTAATCTTCAGTGACTTGGCGACCCGTTTGAACACTAGCCTCATGCTAGTCTACCTCTTATATCATGCCACAGATTGGCTTGCAAGTGAATCCATGTAGCGTTGTTCCGTGTGGTTCTTGGGCTCTAGGAAGCATTCCAGGTCTCAGTACTGTCGGATCTGCACTAGGATGAGAATCTTTCAAGGGGACGGCTTGTGTGTTTGGGGTTCGGAGCAGTGCAGCGTTGGGAACAGCTAGATGCCGAGTGTTGGGAAGTGAAAGGCTTCTTGTGATAAACCTCTAGAATGCTGTAAGTTGAAACAACTCAAGTATCTCCCGTCTAAAGCACCGTTGAGGTACAAAATAGAGAAAGAAACAGCAGGGTCAATGCTCGGCGGGTCTTTTGTAAATAAGGCTTGAAAGGAAACTTTAGTTTCATCATTGGGATTTATAGAGCTGCGGGCTGAATTCCCCCTGAGAAACACTGTAGTTGCACATGTTCCCTTCATAGCACAATTGCCTTTGTGATGACAAGTGAGTTTCTAAGAAAGAAACTTGGAGGTTGCCATTCTTTGCTAGGTGCTCATCCTTCAGTCATCTTCAGTGCATTGGAGAACCCGTTTGACCACCAGTCTCAAGCTAACGTTCTTCTTGGATCCTGCCACAGATTGGCATGTAGCAGAATCCATGTAGAGTTATTCTGTGTGGTTCCTGAGCTCTAGGAAGCATTCCATGTCTCTTAGTACTGGCGGGCTGCACTAGGATACGAAAAGTACAAGAATGACGGCCTCTGTGTTCGAGCCTTTGTGAGCAAAGCAGCGTTAGGAACAGCTAGATGCCGAATCATGGGCAGTGAAGGACTTCTTTGGTTAAACCTCTAGATTGTTGCAAGTGGAAACAACTCACGTATCTCCTTTCTAAAGCACCTGGAGGTACAAAAGAGAGAAGGAAACATCAGGGTCAAAGCTCTGTGGGCCCTTTTCAATATAAGGCTTGAAGGGGAACTTGAGTTTCCTCATTGGGAGTAAGAGAGTTGCGTGCTCAATTCTCCCTGAAAAACACTGTAGTTGCACATGCTCCCTTCATAGCACAATTGCCTACGTGATGACAAGTGAGTTTCTAGGAAAGAAACTTGGAGGTTGCCATTCTTTGCTAGGTGCTCATCCTTCGGTAATCTTCAGTGAATTGGAGAACCCGTTTGACCACTAGCCTCAAGCTAACGTTCTTCTTGGATCCTGCCACAGATTGGCATGCAGCAGAATCCATGTAGAGTTCTTCAGTGTGGTTCTTGAGCTCTAGGAAGCATTCCCGGTCTCTTAGTACTGTTGGATCTGCACTAGGATGAGAAACGTTCAAGAGGACGGCTTGTGTGTTAGGGGAGTTCTGAGCATTGAAGAGTTGGGAACAGCTAGAGGCCGAGTCATGGGAAGTGAAGGGCTTCTTTTGATAAACCTCTAGAATGTTGTAAGTTGAAACAACTCAGTATCTCCCTTCGAAAGCACCTTTGAGATACAAAAGAGAGAAGGAAACTGCAGGGACAATGCTCTGCGACCCTTTTGAAAATAAGGCTTGAAAGGAAACTTTATTTTCCTCTTTGGGATTTAGAGAGTTGTGGGCTCAATTCTCCCCGAGAAACACTGTAGTTGCACATGCTCCCTTCATAGCACAATTGCCTTTGTGATGCCAAGTGTGTTTCTAGGCAAGGAACTTGGAGGTTGCCATTCTTTGCTAGGTGCTCATCCTTCAGTAATCTTCAGTGACTTGGCGACCCGTTTGAACACTAGCCTCATGCTAGTCTACCTCTTATATCATGCCACAGATTGGCTTGCAAGTGAATCCATGTAGCGTTGTTCCGTGTGGTTCTTGAGCTCTAGGAAGCATTCCAGGTCTCAGTACTGTCGGATCTGCACTAGGATGAGAAACTTTCAAGAGGACGGCTTGTGTGTTTGGGGTTCGGAGCAGTGCAGCGTTGGGAACAGCTAGAGGCCGTGTGTTGGGAAGTGAAAGGCTTCTTGTGATAAACCTCTAGAATGCTGTAAGTTGAAACAACTCAAGTATCTCCCGTCTAAAGCACCGTTGAGGTACAAAATAGAGAAAGAAACAGCAGGGTCAATGCTCTGCGGGTCTTTTGTAAATAAGGCTTGAAAGGAAACTTTAGTTTCATCATTGGGATTTATAGAGTTGCGGGCTGAATTCCCCCTGAGAAACACTGTAGTTGCACATGTTCCCTTCATAGCACAATTGCCTTTGTGATGACAAGTGAGTTTCTAAGAAAGAAACTTGGAGGTTGCCATTCTTTGCTAGGTGCTCATCCTTCAGTCATCTTCAGTGCATTGGAGAACCCGTTTGACCACCAGTCTCAAGCTAACGTTCTTCTTGGATCCTGCCACAGATTGGAATGTAGCAGAATCCATGTAGAGTTATTCTGTGTGGTTCCTGAGCTCTAGGAAGCATTCCATGTCTCTTAGTACTGGCGGGCTGCACTAGGATACGAAAAGTACAAGAATGACGGCCTCTGTGTTCGAGCCTTTGTGAGCAAAGCAGCGTTAGGAACAGCTAGATGCCGAGTCATGGGCAGTGAAGGACTTCTTTGGGTAAACCTCTAGATTGTTGCAAGTGGAAACAACTCACGTATCTCCTTTCTAAAGCACCTGGAGGTACAAAAGAGAGAAGGAAACATCAGGGTCAAAGCTCTGTGGGCCCTTTTCAATATAAGGCTTGAAGGGGAACTTGAGTTTCCTCATTGGGAGTAAGAGAGTTGCGGGCTCAATTCTCCCTGAAAAACACTGTAGTTGCACATGCTCCCTTCATAGCACAATTGCCTACGTGATGACAAGTGAGTTTCTAGGAAAGAAACTTGGAGGTTGCCATTCTTTGCTAGGTGCTCATCCTTCGGTAATCTTCAGTGAATTGGAGAACCCGTTTGACCACTAGCCTCAAGCTAACGTTCTTCGTGGATCCTGCCACAGATTGGCAGGCAGCAGAATCCATGTAGAGTTCTTCAGTGTGGTTCTTGAGCTCTAGGAAGCATTCCCGGTCTCTTAGTACTGTTGGATCTGCACTAGGATGAGAAACGTTCAAGAGGACGGCTTGTGTGTTAGGGGAGTTCTGAGCATTGAAGAGTTGGGAACAGCTAGAGGCCGAGTCATGGGAAGTGAAGGGCTTCTTTTGATAAACCTCTAGAATGTTGTAAGTTGAAACAACTCAGTATCTCCCTTCGAAAGCACCTTTGAGATACAAAAGCGAGAAGGAAACTGCAGGGACAATGCTCTGCGACCCTTTTGAAAATAAGGCTTGAAAGGAAACTTTATTTTCCTCTTGGGGATTTAGAGAGTTGTGGGCTCAATTCTCCCCGAGAAACACTGTAGTTGCACATGCTCCCTTCATAGCACAATTGCCTACGTGATGATAAGTGAGTTTCTAGGCAAGAAACTTGGAGGTTGCCATGCTATGCTAGGTGCTCATCCTTCAGTAATCGTCAGTGAATTGGAGAACCCGTTTGACAGCTAGCCTCAAGCTAACGTTCCTCTTGTATCCTGCCACAGATTGGCATGCAGCAGAATCCATGGAGCGTTCTTCGGTGTGGTTCCTGAGCTCTAGGATGCATTCCGGGTCTCTTAGTACTGGCAGTTCTGCACTAGGATGCGAAAAGTACAAGTAGGACGACCTGTGTGTTTGGGCCTTTCTGAGCAATGCAGCGTTGGGAACAGCTAGATGCCGAGTCATGGGCAGTGAAGGCCTTCTTTGGTTAAACCTCTAGAATGTTGCAAGTGGAAACAACTCACGTATCTCCTTTCTAAAGCACCTGGAGGTACAAAAGAGAGAAGGAAACATCAGGGTCAAAGCTCTGTGGGCCCCTTTTCAAAATAAGGCTTGAAGGGAAACTTGATTTCCCTCGTTGGGAGTAAGAGAGTTGCGGGCTCAATTCTCCCTGAGAAACAGTGTAGTTGCACATGCTCCCTTCATAGCACAATTGCCTTTGTGATGCCAAGTGTGTTTCTAGGCAAGGAACTTGGAGGTTGCCATTCTTTGCTAGGTGCTCATCCTTCAGTAATCTTCAGTGACTTGGCGACCCGTTTGAACACTAGCCTCATGCTAGTCTACCTCTTATATCATGCCACAGATTGGCTTGCAAGTGAATCCATGTAGCGTTGTTCCGTGTGGTTCTTGAGCTCTAGGAAGCATTCCAGGTCTCAGTACTGTCGGATCTGCACTAGGATGAGAAACTTTCAAGAGGACGGCTTGTGTGTTTGGGGTTCGGAGCAGTGCAGCGTTGGGAACAGCTAGAGGCCGTGTGTTGGGAAGTGAAAGGCTTCTTGTGATAAACCTCTAGAATGCTGTAAGTTGAAACAACTCAAGTATCTCCCGTCTAAAGCACCGTTGAGGTACAAAATAGAGAAAGAAACAGCAAGGTCAATGCTCTGCGGGTCTTTTGTAAATAAGGCTTGAAAGGAAACTTTAGTTTCATCATTGGGATTTATAGAGTTGCGGGCTGAATTCCCCCTGAGAAACACTGTAGTTGCACATGTTCCCTTCATAGCACAATTGCCTTTGTGATGACAAGTGAGTTTCTAAGAAAGAAACTTGGAGGTTGCCATTCTTTGCTAGGTGCTCATCCTTCAGTCATCTTCAGTGCATTGGAGAACCCGTTTGACCACCAGTCTCAAGCTAACGTTCTTCTTGGATCCTGCCACAGATTGGAATGTAGCAGAATCCATGTAGAGTTATTCTGTGTGGTTCCTGAGCTCTAGGAAGCATTCCATGTCTCTTAGTACTGGCGGTCTGCACTAGGATACGAAAAGTACAAGAATGACGGCCTCTGTGTTCGAGCCTTTGTGAGCAAAGCAGCGTTAGGAACAGCTAGATGCCGAGTCATGGGCAGTGAAGGACTTCTTTGGGTAAACCTCTAGATTGTTGCAAGTGGAAACAACTCACGTATCTCCTTTCTAAAGCACCTGGAGGTACAAAAGAGAGAAGGAAACATCAGGGTCAAAGCTCTGTGGGCCCTTTTCAATATAAGGCTTGAAGGGGAACTTGAGTTTCCTCATTGGGAGTAAGAGAGTTGCGGGCTCAATTCTCCCTGAAAAACACTGTAGTTGCACATGCTCCCTTCATAGCACAATTGCCTACGTGATGACAAGTGAGTTTCTAGGAAAGAAACTTGGAGGTTGCCATTCTTTGCTAGGTGCTCATCCTTCGGTAATCTTCAGTGAATTGGAGAACCCGTTTGACCACTAGCCTCAAGCTAACGTTCTTCGTGGATCCTGCCACAGATTGGCAGGCAGCAGAATCCATGTAGAGTTCTTCAGTGTGGTTCTTGAGCTCTAGGAAGCATTCCCGGTCTCTTAGTACTGTTGGATCTGCACTAGGATGAGAAACGTTCAAGAGGACGGCTTGTGTGTTAGGGGAGTTCTGAGCATTGAAGAGTTGGGAACAGCTAGAGGCCGAGTCATGGGAAGTGAAGGGCTTCTTTTGATAAACCTCTAGAATGTTGTAAGTTGAAACAACTCAGTATCTCCCTTCGAAAGCACCTTTGAGATACAAAAGCGAGAAGGAAACTGCAGGGACAATGCTCTGCGACCCTTTTGAAAATAAGGCTTGAAAGGAAACTTTATTTTCCTCTTTGGGATTTAGAGAGTTGTGGGCTCAATTCTCCCCGAGAAACACTGTAGTTGCACATGCTCCCTTCATAGCACAATTGCCTACGTGATGATAAGTGAGTTTCTAGGCAAGAAACTTGGAGGTTGCCATGCTATGCTAGGTGCTCATCCTTCAGTAATCGTCAGTGAATTGGAGAACCCGTTTGACAGCTAGCCTCAAGCTAACGTTCCTCTTGTATCCTGCCACAGATTGGCATGCAGCAGAATCCATGGAGCGTTCTTCGGTGTGGTTCCTGAGCTCTAGGATGCATTCCGGGTCTCTTAGTACTGGCAGTTCTGCACTAGGATGCGAAAAGTACAAGTAGGACGACCTGTGTGTTTGGGCCTTTCTGAGCAATGCAGCGTTGGGAACAGCTAGATGCCGAGTCATGGGCAGTGAAGGCCTTCTTTGGTTAAACCTCTAGAATGTTGCAAGTGGAAACAACTCACGTATCTCCTTTCTAAAGCACCTGGAGGTACAAAAGAGAGAAGGAAACATCAGGGTCAAAGCTCTGTGGGCCCCTTTTCAAAATAAGGCTTGAAGGGAAACTTGATTTCCCTCGTTGGGAGTAAGAGAGTTGCGGGCTCAATTCTCCCTGAGAAACAGTGTAGTTGCACATGCTCCCTTCATAGCACAATTGCCTTTGTGATGCCAAGTGTGTTTCTAGGCAAGGAACTTGGAGGTTGCCATTCTTTGCTAGGTGCTCATCCTTCAGTAATCTTCAGTGACTTGGCGACCCGTTTGAACACTAGCCTCATGCTAGTCTACCTCTTATATCATGCCACAGATTGGCTTGCAAGTGAATCCATGTAGCGTTGTTCCGTGTGGTTCTTGGGCTCTAGGAAGCATTCCAGGTCTCAGTACTGTCGGATCTGCACTAGGATGAGAATCTTTCAAGGGGACGGCTTGTGTGTTTGGGGTTCGGAGCAGTGCAGCGTTGAGAACAGCTAGAGGCCGAGTGTTGGGAAGTGAAAGGCTTCTTGTGATAAACCTCTAGAATGCTGTAAGTTGAAACAACTCAAGTATCTCCCGTCTAAAGCACCGTTGAGGTACAAAATAGAGAAAGAAACAGCAGGGTCAATGCTCGGCGGGTCTTTTGTAAATAAGGCTTGAAAGGAAACTTTAGTTTCATCATTGGGATTTATAGAGCTGCGGGCTGAATTCCCCCTGAGAAACACTGTAGTTGCACATGTTCCCTTCATAGCACAATTGCCTTTGTGATGACAAGTGAGTTTCTAAGAAAGAAACTTGGAGGTTGCCATTCTTTGCTAGGTGCTCATCCTTCAGTCATCTTCAGTGCATTGGAGAACCCGTTTGACCACCAGTCTCAAGCTAACGTTCTTCTTGGATCCTGCCACAGATTGGCATGTAGCAGAATCCATGTAGAGTTATTCTGTGTGGTTCCTGAGCTCTAGGAAGCATTCCATGTCTCTTAGTACTGGCGGGCTGCACTAGGATACGAAAAGTACAAGAATGACGGCCTCTGTGTTTGAGCCTTTGTGAGCAAAGCAGCGTTAGGAACAGCTAGATGCCGAGTCATGGGCAGTGAAGGACTTCTTTGGGTAAACCTCTAGATTGTTGCAAGTGGAAACAACTCACGTATCTCCTTTCTAAAGCACCTGGAGGTACAAAAGAGAGAAGGAAACATCAGGGTCAAAGCTCTGTGGGCCCTTTTCAATATAAGGCTTGAAGGGGAACTTGAGTTTCCTCATTGGGAGTAAGAGAGTTGCGGGCTCAATTCTCCCTGAAAAACACTGTAGTTGCACATGCTCCCTTCATAGCACAATTGCCTACGTGATGACAAGTGAGTTTCTAGGAAAGAAACTTGGAGGTTGCCATTCTTTGCTAGGTGCTCATCCTTCGGTAATCTTCAGTGAATTGGAGAACCCGTTGACCACTAGCCTCAAGCTAACGTTCTTCTTGGATCCTGCCACAGATTGGCAGGCAGCAGAATCCATGTAGAGTTCTTCAGTGTGGTTCTTGAGCTCTAGGAAGCATTCCCGGTCTCTTAGTACTGTTGGATCTGCACTAGGATGAGAAACTTTCAAGAGGACGGCTTGTGTGTTAGGGGAGTTCTGAGCATTGAAGAGTTGGGAACAGCTAGAGGCCGAGTCATGGGAAGTGAAGGGCTTCTTTTGATAAACCTCTAGAATGTTGTAAGTTGAAACAACTCAGTATCTCCCTTCGAAAGCACCTTTGAGATACAAAAGAGAGAAGGAAACTGCAGGGACAATGCTCTGCGACCCTTTTGAAAATAAGGCTTGAAAGGAAACTTTATTTTCCTCTTTGGGATTTAGAGAGTTGTGGGCTCAATTCTCCCCGAGAAACACTGTAGTTGCACATGCTCCCTTCATAGCACAATTGCCTACGTGATGATAAGTGAGTTTCTAGGCAAGAAACTTGGAGGTTGCCATGCTATGCTAGGTGCTCATCCTTCAGTAATCGTCAGTGAATTGGAGAACCCGTTTGACAGCTAGCCTCAAGCTAACGTTCCTCTTGTATCCTGCCACAGATTGGCATGCAGCAGAATCCATGGAGCGTTCTTCGGTGTGGTTCCTGAGCTCTAGGATGCATTCCGGGTCTCTTAGTACTGGCAGTTCTGCACTAGGATGCGAAAAGTACAAGTAGGACGACCTGTGTGTTTGGGCCTTTCTGAGCAATGCAGCGTTGGGAACAGCTAGATGCCGAGTCATGGGCAGTGAAGGCCTTCTTTGGTTAAACCTCTAGAATGTTGCAAGTGGAAACAACTCACGTATCTCCTTTCTAAAGCACCTGGAGGTACAAAAGAGAGAAGGAAACATCAGGGTCAAAGCTCTGTGGGCCCCTTTTCAAAATAAGGCTTGAAGGGAAACTTGATTTCCCTCGTTGGGAGTAAGAGAGTTGCGGGCTCAATTCTCCCTGAGAAACAGTGTAGTTGCACATGCTCCCTTCATAGCACAATTGCCTTTGTGATGCCAAGTGTGTTTCTAGGCAAGGAACTTGGAGGTTGCCATTCTTTGCTAGGTGCTCATCCTTCAGTAATCTTCAGTGACTTGGCGACCCGTTTGAACACTAGCCTCATGCTAGTCTACCTCTTATATCATGCCACAGATTGGCTTGCAAGTGAATCCATGTAGCGTTGTTCCGTGTGGTTCTTGGGCTCTAGGAAGCATTCCAGGTCTCAGTACTGTCGGATCTGCACTAGGATGAGAATCTTTCAAGGGGACGGCTTGTGTGTTTGGGGTTCGGAGCAGTGCAGCATTGAGAACAGCTAGAGGCCGAGTGTTGGGAAGTGAAAGGCTTCTTGTGATAAACCTCTAGAATGCTGTAAGTTGAAACAACTCAAGTATCTCCCGTCTAAAGCACCGTTGAGGTACAAAATAGAGAAAGAAACAGCAGGGTCAATGCTCGGCGGGTCTTTTGTAAATAAGGCTTGAAAGGAAACTTTAGTTTCATCATTGGGATTTATAGAGCTGCGGGCTGAATTCCCCCTGAGAAACACTGTAGTTGCACATGTTCCCTTCATAGCACAATTGCCTTTGTGATGACAAGTGAGTTTCTAAGAAAGAAACTTGGAGGTTGCCATTCTTTGCTAGGTGCTCATCCTTCAGTCATCTTCAGTGCATTGGAGAACCCGTTTGACCACCAGTCTCAAGCTAACGTTCTTCTTGGATCCTGCCACAGATTGGCATGTAGCAGAATCCATGTAGAGTTATTCTGTGTGGTTCCTGAGCTCTAGGAAGCATTCCATGTCTCTTAGTACTGGCGGGCTGCACTAGGATACGAAAAGTACAAGAATGACGGCCTCTGTGTTCGAGCCTTTGTGAGCAAAGCAGCGTTAGGAACAGCTAGATGCCGAGTCATGGGCAGTGAAGGACTTCTTTGGGTAAACCTCTAGATTGTTGCAAGTGGAAACAACTCACGTATCTCCTTTCTAAAGCACCTGGAGGTACAAAAGAGAGAAGGAAACATCAGGGTCAAAGCTCTGTGGGCCCTTTTCAATATAAGGCTTGAAGGGGAACTTGAGTTTCCTCATTGGGAGTAAGAGAGTTGCGGGCTCAATTCTCCCTGAAAAACACTGTAGTTGCACATGCTCCCTTCATAGCACAATTGCCTACGTGATGACAAGTGAGTTTCTAGGAAAGAAACTTGGAGGTTGCCATTCTTTGCTAGGTGCTCATCCTTCGGTAATCTTCAGTGAATTGGAGAACCCGTTTGACCACTAGCCTCAAGCTAACGTTCTTCTTGGATCCTGCCACAGATTGGCAGGCAGCAGAATCCATGTAGAGTTCTTCAGTGTGGTTCTTGAGCTCTAGGAAGCATTCCCGGTCTCTTAGTACTGTTGGATCTGCACTAGGATGAGAAACGTTCAAGAGGACGGCTTGTGTGTTAGGGGAGTTCTGAGCATTGAAGAGTTGGGAACAGCTAGAGGCCGAGTCATGGGAAGTGAAGGGCTTCTTTTGATAAACCTCTAGAATGTTGTAAGTTGAAACAACTCAGTATCTCCCTTCGAAAGCACCTTTGAGATACAAAAGCGAGAAGGAAACTGCAGGGACAATGCTCTGCGACCCTTTTGAAAATAAGGCTTGAAAGGAAACTTTATTTTCCTCTTTGGGATTTAGAGAGTTGTGGGCTCAATTCTCCCCGAGAAACACTGTAGTTGCACATGCTCCCTTCATAGCACAATTGCCTACGTGATGATAAGTGAGTTTCTAGGCAAGAAACTTGGAGGTTGCCATGCTATGCTAGGTGCTCATCCTTCAGTAATCGTCAGTGAATTGGAGAACCCGTTTGACAGCTAGCCTCAAGCTAACGTTCCTCTTGTATCCTGCCACAGATTGGCATGCAGCAGAATCCATGGAGCGTTCTTCGGTGTGGTTCCTGAGCTCTAGGATGCATTCCGGGTCTCTTAGTACTGGCAGTTCTGCACTAGGATGCGAAAAGTACAAGTAGGACGACCTGTGTGTTTGGGCCTTTCTGAGCAATGCAGCGTTGGGAACAGCTAGATGCCGAGTCATGGGCAGTGAAGGCCTTCTTTGGTTAAACCTCTAGAATGTTGCAAGTGGAAACAACTCACGTATCTCCTTTCTAAAGCACCTGGAGGTACAAAAGAGAGAAGGAAACATCAGGGTCAAAGCTCTGTGGGCCCCTTTTCAAAATAAGGCTTGAAGGGAAACTTGATTTCCCTCGTTGGGAGTAAGAGAGTTGCGGGCTCAATTCTCCCTGAGAAACAGTGTAGTTGCACATGCTCCCTTCATAGCACAATTGCCTTTGTGATGCCAAGTGTGTTTCTAGGCAAGGAACTTGGAGGTTGCCATTCTTTGCTAGGTGCTCATCCTTCAGTAATCTTCAGTGACTTGGCGACCCGTTTGAACACTAGCCTCATGCTAGTCTACCTCTTATATCATGCCACAGATTGGCTTGCAAGTGAGTCCATGTAGCGTTGTTCCGTGTGGTTCTTGGGCTCTAGGAAGCATTCCAGGTCTCAGTACTGTCGGATCTGCACTAGGATGAGAATCTTTCAAGGGGACGGCTTGTGTGTTTGGGGTTCGGAGCAGTGCAGCGTTGGGAACAGCTAGAGGCCGAGTGTTGGGAAGTGAAAGGCTTCTTGTGATAAACCTCTAGAATGCTGTAAGTTGAAACAACTCAAGTATCTCCCGTCTAAAGCACCGTTGAGGTACAAAATAGAGAAAGAAACAGCAGGGTCAATGCTCGGCGGGTCTTTTGTAAATAAGGCTTGAAAGGAAACTTTAGTTTCATCATTGGGATTTATAGAGTTGCGGGCTGAATTCCCCCTGAGAAACACTGTAGTTGCACATGTTCCCTTCATAGCACAATTGCCTTTGTGATGACAAGTGAGTTTCTAAGAAAGAAACTTGGAGGTTGCCATTCTTTGCTAGGTGCTCATCCTTCAGTCATCTTCAGTGCATTGGAGAACCCGTTTGACCACCAGTCTCAAGCTAACGTTCTTCTTGGATCCTGCCACAGATTGGCATGTAGCAGAATCCATGTAGAGTTATTCTGTGTGGTTCCTGAGCTCTAGGAAGCATTCCATGTCTCTTAGTACTGGCGGGCTGCACTAGGATACGAAAAGTACAAGAATGACGGCCTCTGTGTTTGAGCCTTTGTGAGCAAAGCAGCGTTAGGAATAGCTAGGTGCCGAGTCATGGGCAGTGAAGGACTTCTTTGGGTAAACCTCTAGATTGTTGCAAGTGGAAACAACTCACGTATCTCCTTTCTAAAGCACCTGGAGGTACAAAAGAGAGAAGGAAACATCAGGGTCAAAGCTCTGTGGGCCCTTTTCAATATAAGGCTTGAAGGGGAACTTGAGTTTCCTCATTGGGAGTAAGAGAGTTGCGGGCTCAATTCTCCCTGAAAAACACTGTAGTTGCACATGCTCCCTTCATAGCACAATTGCCTACGTGATGACAAGTGAGTTTCTAGGAAAGAAACTTGGAGGTTGCCATTCTTTGCTAGGTGCTCATCCTTCGGTAATCTTCAGTGAATTGGAGAACCCGTTTGACCACTAGCCTCAAGCTAACGTTCTTCTTGGATCCTGCCACAGATTGGCAGGCAGCAGAATCCATGTAGAGTTCTTCAGTGTGGTTCTTGAGCTCTAGGAAGCATTCCCGGTCTCTTAGTACTGTTGGATCTGCACTAGGATGAGAAACGTTCAAGAGGACGGCTTGTGTGTTAGGGGAGTTCTGAGCATTGAAGAGTTGGGAACAGCTAGAGGCCGAGTCATGGGAAGTGAAGGGCTTCTTTTGATAAACCTCTAGAATGTTGTAAGTTGAAACAACTCAGTATCTCCCTTCGAAAGCACCTTTGAGATACAAAAGAGAGAAGGAAACTGCAGGGACAATGCTCTGCGACCCTTTTGAAAATAAGGCTTGAAAGGAAACTTTATTTTCCTCTTTGGGATTTAGAGAGTTGTGGGCTCAATTCTCCCCGAGAAACACTGTAGTTGCACATGCTCCCTTCATAGCACAATTGCCTACGTGATGATAAGTGAGTTTCTAGGCAAGAAACTTGGAGGTTGCCATGCTATGCTAGGTGCTCATCCTTCAGTAATCGTCAGTGAATTGGAGAACCCGTTTGACAGCTAGCCTCAAGCTAACGTTCCTCTTGTATCCTGCCACAGATTGGCATGCAGCAGAATCCATGGAGCGTTCTTCGGTGTGGTTCCTGAGCTCTAGGATGCATTCCGGGTCTCTTAGTACTGGCAGTTCTGCACTAGGATGCGAAAAGTACAAGTAGGACGACCTGTGTGTTTGGGCCTTTCTGAGCAATGCAGCGTTGGGAACAGCTAGATGCCGAGTCATGGGCAGTGAAGGCCTTCTTTGGTTAAACCTCTAGAATGTTGCAAGTGGAAACAACTCACGTATCTCCTTTCTAAAGCACCTGGAGGTACAAAAGAGAGAAGGAAACATCAGGGTCAAAGCTCTGTGGGCCCCTTTTCAAAATAAGGCTTGAAGGGAAACTTGATTTCCCTCGTTGGGAGTAAGAGAGTTGCGGGCTCAATTCTCCCTGAGAAACAGTGTAGTTGCACATGCTCCCTTCATAGCACAATTGCCTTTGTGATGCCAAGTGTGTTTCTAGGCAAGGAACTTGGAGGTTGCCATTCTTTGCTAGGTGCTCATCCTTCAGTAATCTTCAGTGACTTGGCGACCCGTTTGAACACTAGCCTCATGCTAGTCTACCTCTTATATCATGCCACAGATTGGCTTGCAAGTGAATCCATGTAGCGTTGTTCCGTGTGGTTCTTGGGCTCTAGGAAGCATTCCAGGTCTCAGTACTGTCGGATCTGCACTAGGATGAGAATCTTTCAAGGGGACGGCTTGTGTGTTTGGGGTTCGGAGCAGTGCAGCATTGAGAACAGCTAGAGGCCGAGTGTTGGGAAGTGAAAGGCTTCTTGTGATAAACCTCTAGAATGCTGTAAGTTGAAACAACTCAAGTATCTCCCGTCTAAAGCACCGTTGAGGTACAAAATAGAGAAAGAAACAGCAGGGTCAATGCTCGGCGGGTCTTTTGTAAATAAGGCTTGAAAGGAAACTTTAGTTTCATCATTGGGATTTATAGAGCTGCGGGCTGAATTCCCCCTGAGAAACACTGTAGTTGCACATGTTCCCTTCATAGCACAATTGCCTTTGTGATGACAAGTGAGTTTCTAAGAAAGAAACTTGGAGGTTGCCATTCTTTGCTAGGTGCTCATCCTTCAGTCATCTTCAGTGCATTGGAGAACCCGTTTGACCACCAGTCTCAAGCTAACGTTCTTCTTGGATCCTGCCACAGATTGGCATGTAGCAGAATCCATGTAGAGTTATTCTGTGTGGTTCCTGAGCTCTAGGAAGCATTCCATGTCTCTTAGTACTGGCGGGCTGCACTAGGATACGAAAAGTACAAGAATGACGGCCTCTGTGTTTGAGCCTTTGTGAGCAAAGCAGCGTTAGGAACAGCTAGATGCCGAGTCATGGGCAGTGAAGGACTTCTTTGGGTAAACCTCTAGATTGTTGCAAGTGGAAACAACTCACGTATCTCCTTTCTAAAGCACCTGGAGGTACAAAAGAGAGAAGGAAACATCAGGGTCAAAGCTCTGTGGGCCCTTTTCAATATAAGGCTTGAAGGGGAACTTGAGTTTCCTCATTGGGAGTAAGAGAGTTGCGGGCTCAATTCTCCCTGAAAAACACTGTAGTTGCACATGCTCCCTTCATAGCACAATTGCCTACGTGATGACAAGTGAGTTTCTAGGAAAGAAACTTGGAGGTTGCCATTCTTTGCTAGGTGCTCATCCTTCGGTAATCTTCAGTGAATTGGAGAACCCGTTTGACCACTAGCCTCAAGCTAACGTTCTTCTTGGATCCTGCCACAGATTGGCAGGCAGCAGAATCCATGTAGAGTTCTTCAGTGTGGTTCTTGAGCTCTAGGAAGCATTCCCGGTCTCTTAGTACTGTTGGATCTGCACTAGGATGAGAAACGTTCAAGAGGACGGCTTGTGTGTTAGGGGAGTTCTGAGCATTGAAGAGTTGGGAACAGCTAGAGGCCGAGTCATGGGAAGTGAAGGGCTTCTTTTGATAAACCTCTAGAATGTTGTAAGTTGAAACAACTCAGTATCTCCCTTCGAAAGCACCTTTGAGATACAAAAGAGAGAAGGAAACTGCAGGGACAATGCTCTGCGACCCTTTTGAAAATAAGGCTTGAAAGGAAACTTTATTTTCCTCTTTGGGATTTAGAGAGTTGTGGGCTCAATTCTCCCCGAGAAACACTGTAGTTGCACATGCTCCCTTCATAGCACAATTGCCTACGTGATGATAAGTGAGTTTCTAGGCAAGAAACTTGGAGGTTGCCATGCTATGCTAGGTGCTCATCCTTCAGTAATCGTCAGTGAATTGGAGAACCCGTTTGACAGCTAGCCTCAAGCTAACGTTCCTCTTGTATCCTGCCACAGATTGGCATGCAGCAGAATCCATGGAGCGTTCTTCGGTGTGGTTCCTGAGCTCTAGGATGCATTCCGGGTCTCTTAGTACTGGCAGTTCTGCACTAGGATGCGAAAAGTACAAGTAGGACGACCTGTGTGTTTGGGCCTTTCTGAGCAATGCAGCGTTGGGAACAGCTAGATGCCGAGTCATGGGCAGTGAAGGCCTTCTTTGGTTAAACCTCTAGAATGTTGCAAGTGGAAACAACTCACGTATCTCCTTTCTAAAGCACCTGGAGGTACAAAAGAGAGAAGGAAACATCAGGGTCAAAGCTCTGTGGGCCCCTTTTCAAAATAAGGCTTGAAGGGAAACTTGATTTCCCTCGTTGGGAGTAAGAGAGTTGCGGGCTCAATTCTCCCCGAGAAACAGTGTAGTTGCACATGCTCCCTTCATAGCACAATTGCCTTTGTGATGCCAAGTGTGTTTCTAGGCAAGGAACTTGGAGGTTGCCATTCTTTGCTAGGTGCTCATCCTTCAGTAATCTTCAGTGACTTGGCGACCCGTTTGAACACTAGCCTCATGCTAGTCTACCTCTTATATCATGCCACAGATTGGCTTGCAAGTGAGTCCATGTAGCGTTGTTCCGTGTGGTTCTTGAGCTCTAGGAAGCATTCCAGGTCTCAGTACTGTCGGATCTGCACTAGGATGAGAAACTTTCAAGAGGACGGCTTGTGTGTTTGGGGTTCGGAGCAGTGCAGCGTTGGGAACAGCTAGAGGCCGAGTGTTGGGAAGTGAAAGGCTTCTTGTGATAAACCTCTAGAATGCTGTAAGTTGAAACAACTCAAGTATCTCCCGTCTAAAGCACCGTTGAGGTACAAAATAGAGAAAGAAACAGCAGGGTCAATGCTCTGCGGGTCTTTTGTAAATAAGGCTTGAAAGGAAACTTTAGTTTCATCATTGGGATTTATAGAGTTGCGGGCTGAATTCCCCCTGAGAAACACTGTAGTTGCACATGTTCCCTTCATAGCACAATTGCCTTTGTGATGACAAGTGAGTTTCTAAGAAAGAAACTTGGAGGTTGCCATTCTTTGCTAGGTGCTCATCCTTCAGTCATCTTCAGTGCATTGGAGAACCCGTTTGACCACCAGTCTCAAGCTAACGTTCTTCTTGGATCCTGCCACAGATTGGCATGTAGCAGAATCCATGTAGAGTTATTCTGTGTGGTTCCTGAGCTCTAGGAAGCATTCCATGTCTCTTAGTACTGGCGGTCTGCACTAGGATACGAAAAGTACAAGAATGACGGCCTCTGTGTTCGAGCCTTTGTGAGCAAAGCAGCGTTAGGAACAGCTAGGTGCCGAGTCATGGGCAGTGAAGGACTTCTTTGGGTAAACCTCTAGATTGTTGCAAGTGGAAACAACTCACGTATCTCCTTTCTAAAGCACCTGGAGGTACAAAAGAGAGAAGGAAACATCAGGGTCAAAGCTCTGTGGGCCCTTTTCAATATAAGGCTTGAAGGGGAACTTGAGTTTCCTCATTGGGAGTAAGAGAGTTGCGGGCTCAATTCTCCCTGAAAAACACTGTAGTTGCACATGCTCCCTTCATAGCACAATTGCCTACGTGATGACAAGTGAGTTTCTAGGAAAGAAACTTGGAGGTTGCCATTCTTTGCTAGGTGCTCATCCTTCGGTAATCTTCAGTGAATTGGAGAACCCGTTTGACCACTAGCCTCAAGCTAACGTTCTTCTTGGATCCTGCCACAGATTGGCAGGCAGCAGAATCCATGTAGAGTTCTTCAGTGTGGTTCTTGAGCTCTAGGAAGCATTCCCGGTCTCTTAGTACTGTTGGATCTGCACTAGGATGAGAAACGTTCAAGAGGACGGCTTGTGTGTTAGGGGAGTTCTGAGCATTGAAGAGTTGGGAACAGCTAGAGGCCGAGTCATGGGAAGTGAAGGGCTTCTTTTGATAAACCTCTAGAATGTTGTAAGTTGAAACAACTCAGTATCTCCCTTCGAAAGCACCTTTGAGATACAAAAGCGAGAAGGAAACTGCAGGGACAATGCTCTGCGACCCTTTTGAAAATAAGGCTTGAAAGGAAACTTTATTTTCCTCTTTGGGATTTAGAGAGTTGTGGGCTCAATTCTCCCCGAGAAACACTGTAGTTGCACATGCTCCCTTCATAGCACAATTGCCTACGTGATGATAAGTGAGTTTCTAGGCAAGAAACTTGGAGGTTGCCATGCTATGCTAGGTGCTCATCCTTCAGTAATCGTCAGTGAATTGGAGAACCCGTTTGACAGCTAGCCTCAAGCTAACGTTCCTCTTGTATCCTGCCACAGATTGGCATGCAGCAGAATCCATGGAGCGTTCTTCGGTGTGGTTCCTGAGCTCTAGGATGCATTCCGGGTCTCTTAGTACTGGCAGTTCTGCACTAGGATGCGAAAAGTACAAGTAGGACGACCTGTGTGTTTGGGCCTTTCTGAGCAATGCAGCGTTGGGAACAGCTAGATGCCGAGTCATGGGCAGTGAAGGCCTTCTTTGGTTAAACCTCTAGAATGTTGCAAGTGGAAACAACTCACGTATCTCCTTTCTAAAGCACCTGGAGGTACAAAAGAGAGAAGGAAACATCAGGGTCAAAGCTCTGTGGGCCCCTTTTCAAAATAAGGCTTGAAGGGAAACTTGATTTCCCTCGTTGGGAGTAAGAGAGTTGCGGGCTCAATTCTCCCTGAGAAACAGTGTAGTTGCACATGCTCCCTTCATAGCACAATTGCCTTTGTGATGCCAAGTGTGTTTCTAGTCAAGGAACTTGGAGGTTGCCATTCTTTGCTAGGTGCTCATCCTTCAGTAATCTTCAGTGACTTGGCGACCCGTTTGAACACTAGCCTCATGCTAGTCTACCTCTTATATCATGCCACAGATTGGCTTGCAAGTGAATCCATGTAGCGTTGTTCCGTGTGGTTCTTGGGCTCTAGGAAGCATTCCAGGTCTCAGTACTGTCGGATCTGCACTAGGATGAGAATCTTTCAAGGGGACGGCTTGTGTGTTTGGGGTTCGGAGCAGTGCAGCATTGAGAACAGCTAGAGGCCGAGTGTTGGGAAGTGAAAGGCTTCTTGTGATAAACCTCTAGAATGCTGTAAGTTGAAACAACTCAAGTATCTCCCGTCTAAAGCACCGTTGAGGTACAAAATAGAGAAAGAAACAGCAGGGTCAATGCTCGGCGGGTCTTTTGTAAATAAGGCTTGAAAGGAAACTTTAGTTTCATCATTGGGATTTATAGAGCTGCGGGCTGAATTCCCCCTGAGAAACACTGTAGTTGCACATGTTCCCTTCATAGCACAATTGCCTTGTGATGACAAGTGAGTTTCTAAGAAAGAAACTTGGAGGTTGCCATTCTTTGCTAGGTGCTCATCCTTCAGTCATCTTCAGTGCATTGGAGAACCCGTTTGACCACCAGTCTCAAGCTAACGTTCTTCTTGGATCCTGCCACAGATTGGCATGTAGCAGAATCCATGTAGAGTTATTCTGTGTGGTTCCTGAGCTCTAGGAAGCATTCCATGTCTCTTAGTACTGGCGGGCTGCACTAGGATACGAAAAGTACAAGAATGACGGCCTCTGTGTTCGAGCCTTTGTGAGCAAAGCAGCGTTAGGAACAGCTAGATGCCGAGTCATGGGCAGTGAAGGACTTCTTTGGGTAAACCTCTAGATTGTTGCAAGTGGAAACAACTCACGTATCTCCTTTCTAAAGCACCTGGAGGTACAAAAGAGAGAAGGAAACATCAGGGTCAAAGCTCTGTGGGCCCTTTTCAATATAAGGCTTGAAGGGGAACTTGAGTTTCCTCATTGGGAGTAAGAGAGTTGCGGGCTCAATTCTCCCTGAAAAACACTGTAGTTGCACATGCTCCCTTCATAGCACAATTGCCTACGTGATGACAAGTGAGTTTCTAGGAAAGAAACTTGGAGGTTGCCATTCTTTGCTAGGTGCTCATCCTTCGGTAATCTTCAGTGAATTGGAGAACCCGTTTGACCACTAGCCTCAAGCTAACGTTCTTCTTGGATCCTGCCACAGATTGGCAGGCAGCAGAATCCATGTAGAGTTCTTCAGTGTGGTTCTTGAGCTCTAGGAAGCATTCCCGGTCTCTTAGTACTGTTGGATCTGCACTAGGATGAGAAACTTTCAAGAGGACGGCTTGTGTGTTAGGGGAGTTCTGAGCATTGAAGAGTTGGGAACAGCTAGAGGCCGAGTCATGGGAAGTGAAGGGCTTCTTTTGATAAACCTCTAGAATGTTGTAAGTTGAAACAACTCAGTATCTCCCTTCGAAAGCACCTTTGAGATACAAAAGAGAGAAGGAAACTGCAGGGACAATGCTCTGCGACCCTTTTGAAAATAAGGCTTGAAAGGAAACTTTATTTTCCTCTTTGGGATTTAGAGAGTTGTGGGCTCAATTCTCCCCGAGAAACACTGTAGTTGCACATGCTCCCTTCATAGCACAATTGCCTACGTGATGATAAGTGAGTTTCTAGGCAAGAAACTTGGAGGTTGCCATGCTATGCTAGGTGCTCATCCTTCAGTAATCGTCAGTGAATTGGAGAACCCGTTTGACAGCTAGCCTCAAGCTAACGTTCCTCTTGTATCCTGCCACAGATTGGCATGCAGCAGAATCCATGGAGCGTTCTTCGGTGTGGTTCCTGAGCTCTAGGATGCATTCCGGGTCTCTTAGTACTGGCAGTTCTGCACTAGGATGCGAAAAGTACAAGTAGGACGACCTGTGTGTTTGGGCCTTTCTGAGCAATGCAGCGTTGGGAACAGCTAGATGCCGAGTCATGGGCAGTGAAGGCCTCTTTGGTTAAACCTCTAGAATGTTGCAAGTGGAAACAACTCACGTATCTCCTTTCTAAAGCACCTGGAGGTACAAAAGAGAGAAGGAAACATCAGGGTCAAAGCTCTGTGGGCCCCTTTTCAAAATAAGGCTTGAAGGGAAACTTGATTTCCCTCGTTGGGAGTAAGAGAGTTGCGGGCTCAATTCTCCCCGAGAAACAGTGTAGTTGCACATGCTCCCTTCATAGCACAATTGCCTTTGTGATGCCAAGTGTGTTTCTAGGCAAGGAACTTGGAGGTTGCCATTCTTTGCTAGGTGCTCATCCTTCAGTAATCTTCAGTGACTTGGCGACCCGTTTGAACACTAGCCTCATGCTAGTCTACCTCTTATATCATGCCACAGATTGGCTTGCAAGTGAGTCCATGTAGCGTTGTTCCGTGTGGTTCTTGAGCTCTAGGAAGCATTCCAGGTCTCAGTACTGTCGGATCTGCACTAGGATGAGAAACTTTCAAGAGGACGGCTTGTGTGTTTGGGGTTCGGAGCAGTGCAGCGTTGGGAACAGCTAGAGGCCGAGTGTTGGGAAGTGAAAGGCTTCTTGTGATAAACCTCTAGAATGCTGTAAGTTGAAACAACTCAAGTATCTCCCGTCTAAAGCACCGTTGAGGTACAAAATAGAGAAAGAAACAGCAGGGTCAATGCTCTGCGGGTCTTTTGTAAATAAGGCTTGAAAGGAAACTTTAGTTTCATCATTGGGATTTATAGAGTTGCGGGCTGAATTCCCCCTGAGAAACACTGTAGTTGCACATGTTCCCTTCATAGCACAATTGCCTTTGTGATGACAAGTGAGTTTCTAAGAAAGAAACTTGGAGGTTGCCATTCTTTGCTAGGTGCTCATCCTTCAGTCATCTTCAGTGCATTGGAGAACCCGTTTGACCACCAGTCTCAAGCTAACGTTCTTCTTGGATCCTGCCACAGATTGGCATGTAGCAGAATCCATGTAGAGTTATTCTGTGTGGTTCCTGAGCTCTAGGAAGCATTCCATGTCTCTTAGTACTGGCGGTCTGCACTAGGATACGAAAAGTACAAGAATGACGGCCTCTGTGTTCGAGCCTTTGTGAGCAAAGCAGCGTTAGGAACAGCTAGGTGCCGAGTCATGGGCAGTGAAGGACTTCTTTGGGTAAACCTCTAGATTGTTGCAAGTGGAAACAACTCACGTATCTCCTTTCTAAAGCACCTGGAGGTACAAAAGAGAGAAGGAAACATCAGGGTCAAAGCTCTGTGGGCCCTTTTCAATATAAGGCTTGAAGGGGAACTTGAGTTTCCTCATTGGGAGTAAGAGAGTTGCGGGCTCAATTCTCCCTGAAAAACACTGTAGTTGCACATGCTCCCTTCATAGCACAATTGCCTACGTGATGACAAGTGAGTTTCTAGGAAAGAAACTTGGAGGTTGCCATTCTTTGCTAGGTGCTCATCCTTCGGTAATCTTCAGTGAATTGGAGAACCCGTTTGACCACTAGCCTCAAGCTAACCTTCTTCTTGGATCCTGCCACAGATTGGCAGGCAGCAGAATCCATGTAGAGTTCTTCAGTGTGGTTCTTGAGCTCTAGGAAGCATTCCCGGTCTCTTAGTACTGTTGGATCTGCACTAGGATGAGAAACGTTCAAGAGGACGGCTTGTGTGTTAGGGGAGTTCTGAGCATTGAAGAGTTGGGAACAGCTAGAGGCCGAGTCATGGGAAGTGAAGGGCTTCTTTTGATAAACCTCTAGAATGTTGTAAGTTGAAACAACTCAGTATCTCCCTTCGAAAGCACCTTTGAGATACAAAAGCGAGAAGGAAACTGCAGGGACAATGCTCTGCGACCCTTTTGAAAATAAGGCTTGAAAGGAAACTTTATTTTCCTCTTTGGGATTTAGAGAGTTGTGGGCTCAATTCTCCCCGAGAAACACTGTAGTTGCACATGCTCCCTTCATAGCACAATTGCCTACGTGATGATAAGTGAGTTTCTAGGCAAGAAACTTGGAGGTTGCCATGCTATGCTAGGTGCTCATCCTTCAGTAATCGTCAGTGAATTGGAGAACCCGTTTGACAGCTAGCCTCAAGCTAACGTTCCTCTTGTATCCTGCCACAGATTGGCATGCAGCAGAATCCATGGAGCGTTCTTCGGTGTGGTTCCTGAGCTCTAGGATGCATTCCGGGTCTCTTAGTACTGGCAGTTCTGCACTAGGATGCGAAAAGTACAAGTAGGACGACCTGTGTGTTTGGGCCTTTCTGAGCAATGCAGCGTTGGGAACAGCTAGATGCCGAGTCATGGGCAGTGAAGGCCTTCTTTGGTTAAACCTCTAGAATGTTGCAAGTGGAAACAACTCACGTATCTCCTTTCTAAAGCACCTGGAGGTACAAAAGAGAGAAGGAAACATCAGGGTCAAAGCTCTGTGGGCCCCTTTTCAAAATAAGGCTTGAAGGGAAACTTGATTTCCCTCGTTGGGAGTAAGAGAGTTGCGGGCTCAATTCTCCCTGAGAAACAGTGTAGTTGCACATGCTCCCTTCATAGCACAATTGCCTTTGTGATGCCAAGTGTGTTTCTAGGCAAGGAACTTGGAGGTTGCCATTCTTTGCTAGGTGCTCATCCTTCAGTAATCTTCAGTGACTTGGCGACCCGTTTGAACACTAGCCTCATGCTAGTCTACCTCTTATATCATGCCACAGATTGGCTTGCAAGTGAATCCATGTAGCGTTGTTCCGTGTGGTTCTTGGGCTCTAGGAAGCATTCCAGGTCTCAGTACTGTCGGATCTGCACTAGGATGAGAATCTTTCAAGGGGACGGCTTGTGTGTTTGGGGTTCGGAGCAGTGCAGCATTGAGAACAGCTAGAGGCCGAGTGTTGGGAAGTGAAAGGCTTCTTGTGATAAACCTCTAGAATGCTGTAAGTTGAAACAACTCAAGTATCTCCCGTCTAAAGCACCGTTGAGGTAAAAAATAGAGAAAGAAACAGCAGGGTCAATGCTCGGCGGGTCTTTTGTAAATAAGGCTTGAAAGGAAACTTTAGTTTCATCATTGGGATTTATAGAGCTGCGGGCTGAATTCCCCCTGAGAAACACTGTAGTTGCACATGTTCCCTTCATAGCACAATTGCCTTATGATGACAAGTGAGTTTCTAAGAAAGAAACTTGGAGGTTGCCATTCTTTGCTAGGTGCTCATCCTTCAGTCATCGTCAGTGCATTGGAGAACCCGTTTGACCACCAGTCTCAAGCTAACGTTCTTCTTGGATCCTGCCACAGATTGGCATGTAGCAGAATCCATGTAGAGTTATTCTGTGTGGTTCCTGAGCTCTAGGAAGCATTCCATGTCTCTTAGTACTGGCGGGCTGCACTAGGATACGAAAAGTACAAGAATGACGGCCTCTGTGTTCGAGCCTTTGTGAGCAAAGCAGCGTTAGGAACAGCTAGATGCCGAGTCATGGGCAGTGAAGGACTTCTTTGGGTAAACCTCTAGATTGTTGCAAGTGGAAACAACTCACGTATCTCCTTTCTAAAGCACCTGGAGGTACAAAAGAGAGAAGGAAACATCAGGGTCAAAGCTCTGTGGGCCCTTTTCAATATAAGGCTTGAAGGGGAACTTGAGTTTCCTCATTGGGAGTAAGAGAGTTGCGGGCTCAATTCTCCCTGAAAAACACTGTAGTTGCACATGCTCCCTTCATAGCACAATTGCCTACGTGATGACAAGTGAGTTTCTAGGAAAGAAACTTGGAGGTTGCCATTCTTTGCTAGGTGCTCATCCTTCGGTAATCTTCAGTGAATTGGAGAACCCGTTTGACCACTAGCCTCAAGCTAACGTTCTTCTTGGATCCTGCCACAGATTGGCAGGCAGCAGAATCCATGTAGAGTTCTTCAGTGTGGTTCTTGAGCTCTAGGAAGCATTCCCGGTCTCTTAGTACTGTTGGATCTGCACTAGGATGAGAAACTTTCAAGAGGACGGCTTGTGTGTTAGGGGAGTTCTGAGCATTGAAGAGTTGGGAACAGCTAGAGGCCGAGTCATGGGAAGTGAAGGGCTTCTTTTGATAAACCTCTAGAATGTTGTAAGTTGAAACAACTCAGTATCTCCCTTCGAAAGCACCTTTGAGATACAAAAGAGAGAAGGAAACTGCAGGGACAATGCTCTGCGACCCTTTTGAAAATAAGGCTTGAAAGGAAACTTTATTTTCCTCTTTGGGATTTAGAGAGTTGTGGGCTCAATTCTCCCCGAGAAACACTGTAGTTGCACATGCTCCCTTCATAGCACAATTGCCTACGTGATGATAAGTGAGTTTCTAGGCAAGAAACTTGGAGGTTGCCATGCTATGCTAGGTGCTCATCCTTCAGTAATCGTCAGTGAATTGGAGAACCCGTTTGACAGCTAGCCTCAAGCTAACGTTCCTCTTGTATCCTGCCACAGATTGGCATGCAGCAGAATCCATGGAGCGTTCTTCGGTGTGGTTCCTGAGCTCTAGGATGCATTCCGGGTCTCTTAGTACTGGCAGTTCTGCACTAGGATGCGAAAAGTACAAGTAGGACGACCTGTGTGTTTGGGCCTTTCTGAGCAATGCAGCGTTGGGAACAGCTAGATGCCGAGTCATGGGCAGTGAAGGCCTTCTTTGGTTAAACCTCTAGAATGTTGCAAGTGGAAACAACTCACGTATCTCCTTTCTAAAGCACCTGGAGGTACAAAAGAGAGAAGGAAACATCAGGGTCAAAGCTCTGTGGGCCCCTTTTCAAAATAAGGCTTGAAGGGAAACTTGATTTCCCTCGTTGGGAGTAAGAGAGTTGCGGGCTCAATTCTCCCCGAGAAACAGTGTAGTTGCACATGCTCCCTTCATAGCACAATTGCCTTTGTGATGCCAAGTGTGTTTCTAGGCAAGGAACTTGGAGGTTGCCATTCTTTGCTAGGTGCTCATCCTTCAGTAATCTTCAGTGACTTGGCGACCCGTTTGAACACTAGCCTCATGCTAGTCTACCTCTTATATCATGCCACAGATTGGCTTGCAAGTGAGTCCATGTAGCGTTGTTCCGTGTGGTTCTTGAGCTCTAGGAAGCATTCCAGGTCTCAGTACTGTCGGATCTGCACTAGGATGAGAAACTTTCAAGAGGACGGCTTGTGTGTTTGGGTTCGGAGCAGTGCAGCGTTGGGAACAGCTAGAGGCCGAGTGTTGGGAAGTGAAAGGCTTCTTGTGATAAACCTCTAGAATGCTGTAAGTTGAAACAACTCAAGTATCTCCCGTCTAAAGCACCGTTGAGGTACAAAATAGAGAAAGAAACAGCAGGGTCAATGCTCTGCGGGTCTTTTGTAAATAAGGCTTGAAAGGAAACTTTAGTTTCATCATTGGGATTTATAGAGTTGCGGGCTGAATTCCCCCTGAGAAACACTGTAGTTGCACATGTTCCCTTCATAGCACAATTGCCTTTGTGATGACAAGTGAGTTTCTAAGAAAGAAACTTGGAGGTTGCCATTCTTTGCTAGGTGCTCATCCTTCAGTCATCTTCAGTGCATTGGAGAACCCGTTTGACCACCAGTCTCAAGCTAACGTTCTTCTTGGATCCTGCCACAGATTGGCATGTAGCAGAATCCATGTAGAGTTATTCTGTGTGGTTCCTGAGCTCTAGGAAGCATTCCATGTCTCTTAGTACTGGCGGGCTGCACTAGGATACGAAAAGTACAAGAATGACGGCCTCTGTGTTCGAGCCTTTGTGAGCAAAGCAGCGTTAGGAACAGCTAGATGCCGAGTCATGGGCAGTGAAGGACTTCTTTGGGTAAACCTCTAGATTGTTGCAAGTGGAAACAACTCACGTATCTCCTTTCTAAAGCACCTGGAGGTACAAAAGAGAGAAGGAAACATCAGGGTCAAAGCTCTGTGGGCCCTTTTCAATATAAGGCTTGAAGGGGAACTTGAGTTTCCTCATTGGGAGTAAGAGAGTTGCGGGCTCAATTCTCCCTGAAAAACACTGTAGTTGCACATGCTCCCTTCATAGCACAATTGCCTACGTGATGACAAGTGAGTTTCTAGGAAAGAAACTTGGAGGTTGCCATTCTTTGCTAGGTGCTCATCCTTCGGTAATCTTCAGTGAATTGGAGAACCCGTTTGACCACTAGCCTCAAGCTAACCTTCTTCTTGGATCCTGCCACAGATTGGCAGGCAGCAGAATCCATGTAGAGTTCTTCAGTGTGGTTCTTGAGCTCTAGGAAGCATTCCCGGTCTCTTAGTACTGTTGGATCTGCACTAGGATGAGAAACGTTCAAGAGGACGGCTTGTGTGTTAGGGGAGTTCTGAGCATTGAAGAGTTGGGAACAGCTAGAGGCCGAGTCATGGGAAGTGAAGGGCTTCTTTTGATAAACCTCTAGAATGTTGTAAGTTGAAACAACTCAGTATCTCCCTTCGAAAGCACCTTTGAGATACAAAAGAGAGAAGGAAACTGCAGGGACAATGCTCTGCGACCCTTTTGAAAATAAGGCTTGAAAGGAAACTTTATTTTCCTCTTTGGGATTTAGAGAGTTGTGGGCTCAATTCTCCCCGAGAAACACTGTAGTTGCACATGCTCCCTTCATAGCACAATTGCCTACGTGATGATAAGTGAGTTTCTAGGCAAGAAACTTGGAGGTTGCCATGCTATGCTAGGTGCTCATCCTTCAGTAATCGTCAGTGAATTGGAGAACCCGTTTGACAGCTAGCCTCAAGCTAACGTTCCTCTTGTATCCTGCCACAGATTGGCATGCAGCAGAATCCATGGAGCGTTCTTCGGTGTGGTTCCTGAGCTCTAGGATGCATTCCGGGTCTCTTAGTACTGGCAGTTCTGCACTAGGATGCGAAAAGTACAAGTAGGACGACCTGTGTGTTTGGGCCTTTCTGAGCAATGCAGCGTTGGGAACAGCTAGATGCCGAGTCATGGGCAGTGAAGGCCTTCTTTGGTTAAACCTCTAGAATGTTGCAAGTGGAAACAACTCACGTATCTCCTTTCTAAAGCACCTGGAGGTACAAAAGAGAGAAGGAAACATCAGGGTCAAAGCTCTGTGGGCCCCTTTTCAAAATAAGGCTTGAAGGGAAACTTGATTTCCCTCGTTGGGAGTAAGAGAGTTGCGGGCTCAATTCTCCCTGAGAAACAGTGTAGTTGCACATGCTCCCTTCATAGCACAATTGCCTTTGTGATGCCAAGTGTGTTTCTAGGCAAGGAACTTGGAGGTTGCCATTCTTTGCTAGGTGCTCATCCTTCAGTAATCTTCAGTGACTTGGCGACCCGTTTGAACACTAGCCTCATGCTAGTCTACCTCTTATATCATGCCACTGATTGGCTTGCAAGTGAATCCATGTAGCGTTGTTCCGTGTGGTTCTTGGGCTCTAGGAAGCATTCCAGGTCTCAGTACTGTCGGATCTGCACTAGGATGAGAATCTTTCAAGGGGACGGCTTGTGTGTTTGGGGTTCGGAGCAGTGCAGCATTGAGAACAGCTAGAGGCCGAGTGTTGGGAAGTGAAAGGCTTCTTGTGATAAACCTCTAGAATGCTGTAAGTTGAAACAACTCAAGTATCTCCCGTCTAAAGCACCGTTGAGGTACAAAATAGAGAAAGAAACAGCAGGGTCAATGCTCGGCGGGTCTTTTGTAAATAAGGCTTGAAAGGAAACTTTAGTTTCATCATTGGGATTTATAGAGCTGCGGGCTGAATTCCCCCTGAGAAACACTGTAGTTGCACATGTTCCCTTCATAGCACAATTGCCTTTGTGATGACAAGTGAGTTTCTAAGAAAGAAACTTGGAGGTTGCCATTCTTTGCTAGGTGCTCATCCTTCAGTCATCTTCAGTGCATTGGAGAACCCGTTTGACCACCAGTCTCAAGCTAACGTTCTTCTTGGATCCTGCCACAGATTGGCATGTAGCAGAATCCATGTAGAGTTATTCTGTGTGGTTCCTGAGCTCTAGGAAGCATTCCATGTCTCTTAGTACTGGCGGTCTGCACTAGGATACGAAAAGTACAAGAATGACGGCCTCTGTGTTCGAGCCTTTGTGAGCAAAGCAGCGTTAGGAACAGCTAGATGCCGAGTCATGGGCAGTGAAGGACTTCTTTGGGTAAACCTCTAGATTGTTGCAAGTGGAAACAACTCACGTATCTCCTTTCTAAAGCACCTGGAGGTACAAAAGAGAGAAGGAAACATCAGGGTCAAAGCTCTGTGGGCCCTTTTCAATATAAGGCTTGAAGGGGAACTTGAGTTTCCTCATTGGGAGTAAGAGAGTTGCGGGCTCAATTCTCCCTGAAAAACACTGTAGTTGCACATGCTCCCTTCATAGCACAATTGCCTACGTGATGACAAGTGAGTTTCTAGGAAAGAAACTTGGAGGTTGCCATTCTTTGCTAGGTGCTCATCCTTCGGTAATCTTCAGTGAATTGGAGAACCCGTTTGACCACTAGCCTCAAGCTAACGTTCTTCTTGGATCCTGCCACAGATTGGCAGGCAGCAGAATCCATGTAGAGTTCTTCAGTGTGGTTCTTGAGCTCTAGGAAGCATTCCCGGTCTCTTAGTACTGTTGGATCTGCACTAGGATGAGAAACTTTCAAGAGGACGGCTTGTGTGTTAGGGGAGTTCTGAGCATTGAAGAGTTGGGAACAGCTAGAGGCCGAGTCATGGGAAGTGAAGGGCTTCTTTTGATAAACCTCTAGAATGTTGTAAGTTGAAACAACTCAGTATCTCCCTTCGAAAGCACCTTTGAGATACAAAAGAGAGAAGGAAACTGCAGGGACAATGCTCTGCGACCCTTTTGAAAATAAGGCTTGAAAGGAAACTTTATTTTCCTCTTTGGGATTTAGAGAGTTGTGGGCTCAATTCTCCCCGAGAAACACTGTAGTTGCACATGCTCCCTTCATAGCACAATTGCCTACGTGATGATAAGTGAGTTTCTAGGCAAGAAACTTGGAGGTTGCCATGCTATGCTAGGTGCTCATCCTTCAGTAATCGTCAGTGAATTGGAGAACCCGTTTGACAGCTAGCCTCAAGCTAACGTTCCTCTTGTATCCTGCCACAGATTGGCATGCAGCAGAATCCATGGAGCGTTCTTCGGTGTGGTTCCTGAGCTCTAGGATGCATTCCGGGTCTCTTAGTACTGGCAGTTCTGCACTAGGATGCGAAAAGTACAAGTAGGACGACCTGTGTGTTTGGGCCTTTCTGAGCAATGCAGCGTTGGGAACAGCTAGATGCCGAGTCATGGGCAGTGAAGGCCTTCTTTGGTTAAACCTCTAGAATGTTGCAAGTGGAAACAACTCACGTATCTCCTTTCTAAAGCACCTGGC
Organism: Eubalaena glacialis; assembly: GCF_028564815.1. NCBI lineage: Eukaryota > Metazoa > Chordata > Mammalia > Artiodactyla > Balaenidae > Eubalaena > Eubalaena glacialis. The sequence goes on along the minus strand of NC_083722.1, from coordinate 54,498,924 downwards.
GGTACAAAAGAGAGAAGGAAACATCAGGGTCAAAGCTCTGTGGGACCCTTTTCAAAATAAGGCTTGAAGGGAAACTTGATTTCCCTCGTTGGGAGTAAGAGAGTTGCGGGCTCAATTCTCCCCGAGAAACAGTGTAGTTGCACATGCTCCCTTCATAGCACAATTGCCTTTGTGATGCCAAGTGTGTTTCTAGGCAAGGAACTTGGAGGTTGCCATTCTTTGCTAGGTGCTCATCCTTCAGTAATCTTCAGTGACTTGGCGACCCGTTTGAACACTAGCCTCATGCTAGTCTACCTCTTATATCATGCCACAGATTGGCTTGCAAGTGAATCCATGTAGCGTTGTTCCGTGTGGTTCTTGAGCTCTAGGAAGCATTCCAGGTCTCAGTACTGTCGGATCTGCACTAGGATGAGAAACTTTCAAGAGGACGGCTTGTGTGTTTGGGGTTCGGAGCAGTGCAGCGTTGGGAACAGCTAGAGGCCGAGTGTTGGGAAGTGAAAGGCTTCTTGTGATAAACCTCTAGAATGCTGTAAGTTGAAACAACTCAAGTATCTCCCGTCTAAAGCACCGTTGAGGTACAAAATAGAGAAAGAAACAGCAGGGTCAATGCTCTGCGGGTCTTTTGTAAATAAGGCTTGAAAGGAAACTTTAGTTTCATCATTGGGATTTATAGAGTTGCGGGCTGAATTCCCCCTGAGAAACACTGTAGTTGCACATGTTCCCTTCATAGCACAATTGCCTTTGTGATGACAAGTGAGTTTCTAAGAAAGAAACTTGGAGGTTGCCATTCTTTGCTAGGTGCTCATCCTTCAGTCATCTTCAGTGCATTGGAGAACCCGTTTGACCACCAGTCTCAAGCTAACGTTCTTCTTGGATCCTGCCACAGATTGGCATGTAGCAGAATCCATGTAGAGTTATTCTGTGTGGTTCCTGAGCTCTAGGAAGCATTCCATGTCTCTTAGTACTGGCGGTCTGCACTAGGATACGAAAAGTACAAGAATGACGGCCTCTGTGTTCGAGCCTTTGTGAGCAAAGCAGCGTTAGGAACAGCTAGATGCCGAGTCATGGGCAGTGAAGGACTTCTTTGGGTAAACCTCTAGATTGTTGCAAGTGGAAACAACTCACGTATCTCCTTTCTAAAGCACCTGGAGGTACAAAAGAGAGAAGGAAACATCAGGGTCAAAGCTCTGTGGGCCCTTTTCAATATAAGGCTTGAAGGGGAACTTGAGTTTCCTCATTGGGAGTAAGAGAGTTGCGGGCTCAATTCTCCCTGAAAAACACTGTAGTTGCACATGCTCCCTTCATAGCACAATTGCCTACGTGATGACAAGTGAGTTTCTAGGAAAGAAACTTGGAGGTTGCCATTCTTTGCTAGGTGCTCATCCTTCGGTAATCTTCAGTGAATTGGAGAACCCGTTTGACCACTAGCCTCAAGCTAACGTTCTTCTTGGATCCTGCCACAGATTGGCAGGCAGCAGAATCCATGTAGAGTTCTTCAGTGTGGTTCTTGAGCTCTAGGAAGCATTCCCGGTCTCTTAGTACTGTTGGATCTGCACTAGGATGAGAAACGTTCAAGAGGACGGCTTGTGTGTTAGGGGAGTTCTGAGCATTGAAGAGTTGGGAACAGCTAGAGGCCGAGTCATGGGAAGTGAAGGGCTTCTTTTGATAAACCTCTAGAATGTTGTAAGTTGAAACAACTCAGTATCTCCCTTCGAAAGCACCTTTGAGATACAAAAGAGAGAAGGAAACTGCAGGGACAATGCTCTGCGACCCTTTTGAAAATAAGGCTTGAAAGGAAACTTTATTTTCCTCTTTGGGATTTAGAGAGTTGTGGGCTCAATTCTCCCCGAGAAACACTGTAGTTGCACATGCTCCCTTCATAGCACAATTGCCTACGTGATGATAAGTGAGTTTCTAGGCAAGAAACTTGGAGGTTGCCATGCTATGCTAGGTGCTCATCCTTCAGTAATCGTCAGTGAATTGGAGAACCCGTTTGACAGCTAGCCTCAAGCTAACGTTCCTCTTGTATCCTGCCACAGATTGGCATGCAGCAGAATCCATGGAGCGTTCTTCGGTGTGGTTCCTGAGCTCTAGGATGCATTCCGGGTCTCTTAGTACTGGCAGTTCTGCACTAGGATGCGAAAAGTACAAGTAGGACGACCTGTGTGTTTGGGCCTTTCTGAGCAATGCAGCGTTGGGAACAGCTAGATGCCGAGTCATGGGCAGTGAAGGCCTTCTTTGGTTAAACCTCTAGAATGTTGCAAGTGGAAACAACTCACGTATCTCCTTTCTAAAGCACCTGGAGGTACAAAAGAGAGAAGGAAACATCAGGGTCAAAGCTCTGTGGGCCCCTTTTCAAAATAAGGCTTGAAGGGAAACTTGATTTCCCTCGTTGGGAGTAAGAGAGTTGCGGGCTCAATTCTCCCTGAGAAACACTGTAGTTGCACATGCTCCCTTCATAGCACAATTGCCTTTGTGATGCCAAGTGTGTTTCTAGGCAAGGAACTTGGAGGTTGCCATTCTTTGCTAGGTGCTCATCCTTCAGTAATCTTCAGTGACTTGGCGACCCGTTTGAACACTAGCCTCATGCTAGTCTACCTCTTATATCATGCCACAGATTGGCTTGCAAGTGAATCCATGTAGCGTTGTTCCGTGTGGTTCTTGGGCTCTAGGAAGCATTCCAGGTCTCAGTACTGTCGGATCTGCACTAGGATGAGAATCTTTCAAGGGGACGGCTTGTGTGTTTGGGGTTCGGAGCAGTGCAGCATTGAGAACAGCTAGAGGCCGAGTGTTGGGAAGTGAAAGGCTTCTTGTGATAAACCTCTAGAATGCTGTAAGTTGAAACAACTCAAGTATCTCCCGTCTAAAGCACCGTTGAGGTACAAAATAGAGAAAGAAACAGCAGGGTCAATGCTCGGCGGGTCTTTTGTAAATAAGGCTTGAAAGGAAACTTTAGTTTCATCATTGGGATTTATAGAGCTGCGGGCTGAATTCCCCCTGAGAAACACTGTAGTTGCACATGTTCCCTTCATAGCACAATTGCCTTTGTGATGACAAGTGAGTTTCTAAGAAAGAAACTTGGAGGTTGCCATTCTTTGCTAGGTGCTCATCCTTCAGTCATCTTCAGTGCATTGGAGAACCCGTTTGACCACCAGTCTCAAGCTAACGTTCTTCTTGGATCCTGCCACAGATTGGCATGTAGCAGAATCCATGTAGAGTTATTCTGTGTGGTTCCTGAGCTCTAGGAAGCATTCCATGTCTCTTAGTACTGGCGGTCTGCACTAGGATACGAAAAGTACAAGAATGACGGCCTCTGTGTTCGAGCCTTTGTGAGCAAAGCAGCGTTAGGAACAGCTAGATGCCGAGTCATGGGCAGTGAAGGACTTCTTTGGGTAAACCTCTAGATTGTTGCAAGTGGAAACAACTCACGTATCTCCTTTCTAAAGCACCTGGAGGTACAAAAGAGAGAAGGAAACATCAGGGTCAAAGCTCTGTGGGCCCTTTTCAATATAAGGCTTGAAGGGGAACTTGAGTTTCCTCATTGGGAGTAAGAGAGTTGCGGGCTCAATACTCCCTGAAAAACACTGTAGTTGCACATGCTCCCTTCATAGCACAATTGCCTACGTGATGACAAGTGAGTTTCTAGGAAAGAAACTTGGAGGTTGCCATTCTTTGCTAGGTGCTCATCCTTCGGTAATCTTCAGTGAATTGGAGAACCCGTTTGACCACTAGCCTCAAGCTAACGTTCTTCTTGGATCCTGCCACAGATTGGCAGGCAGCAGAATCCATGTAGAGTTCTTCAGTGTGGTTCTTGAGCTCTAGGAAGCATTCCCGGTCTCTTAGTACTGTTGGATCTGCACTAGGATGAGAAACTTTCAAGAGGACGGCTTGTGTGTTAGGGGAGTTCTGAGCATTGAAGAGTTGGGAACAGCTAGAGGCCGAGTCATGGGAAGTGAAGGGCTTCTTTTGATAAACCTCTAGAATGTTGTAAGTTGAAACAACTCAGTATCTCCCTTCGAAAGCACCTTTGAGATACAAAAGAGAGAAGGAAACTGCAGGGACAATGCTCTGCGACCCTTTTGAAAATAAGGCTTGAAAGGAAACTTTATTTTCCTCTTTGGGATTTAGAGAGTTGTGGGCTCAATTCTCCCCGAGAAACACTGTAGTTGCACATGCTCCCTTCATAGCACAATTGCCTACGTGATGATAAGTGAGTTTCTAGGCAAGAAACTTGGAGGTTGCCATGCTATGCTAGGTGCTCATCCTTCAGTAATCGTCAGTGAATTGGAGAACCCGTTTGACAGCTAGCCTCAAGCTAACGTTCCTCTTGTATCCTGCCACAGATTGGCATGCAGCAGAATCCATGGAGCGTTCTTCGGTGTGGTTCCTGAGCTCTAGGATGCATTCCGGGTCTCTTAGTACTGGCAGTTCTGCACTAGGATGCGAAAAGTACAAGTAGGACGACCTGTGTGTTTGGGCCTTTCTGAGCAATGCAGCGTTGGGAACAGCTAGATGCCGAGTCATGGGCAGTGAAGGCCTTCTTTGGTTAAACCTCTAGAATGTTGCAAGTGGAAACAACTCACGTATCTCCTTTCTAAAGCACCTGGAGGTACAAAAGAGAGAAGGAAACATCAGGGTCAAAGCTCTGTGGGCCCCTTTTCAAAATAAGGCTTGAAGGGAAACTTGATTTCCCTCGTTGGGAGTAAGAGAGTTGCGGGCTCAATTCTCCCCGAGAAACAGTGTAGTTGCACATGCTCCCTTCATAGCACAATTGCCTTTGTGATGCCAAGTGTGTTTCTAGGCAAGGAACTTGGAGGTTGCCATTCTTTGCTAGGTGCTCATCCTTCAGTAATCTTCAGTGACTTGGCGACCCGTTTGAACACTAGCCTCATGCTAGTCTACCTCTTATATCATGCCACAGATTGGCTTGCAAGTGAGTCCATGTAGCGTTGTTCCGTGTGGTTCTTGAGCTCTAGGAAGCATTCCAGGTCTCAGTACTGTCGGATCTGCACTAGGATGAGAAACTTTCAAGAGGACGGCTTGTGTGTTTGGGGTTCGGAGCAGTGCAGCGTTGGGAACAGCTAGAGGCCGAGTGTTGGGAAGTGAAAGGCTTCTTGTGATAAACCTCTAGAATGCTGTAAGTTGAAACAACTCAAGTATCTCCCGTCTAAAGCACCGTTGAGGTACAAAATAGAGAAAGAAACAGCAGGGTCAATGCTCGGCGGGTCTTTTGTAAATAAGGCTTGAAAGGAAACTTTAGTTTCATCATTGGGATTTATAGAGTTGCGGGCTGAATTCCCCCTGAGAAACACTGTAGTTGCACATGTTCCCTTCATAGCACAATTGCCTTTGTGATGACAAGTGAGTTTCTAAGAAAGAAACTTGGAGGTTGCCATTCTTTGCTAGGTGCTCATCCTTCAGTCATCTTCAGTGCATTGGAGAACCCGTTTGACCACCAGTCTCAAGCTAACGTTCTTCTTGGATCCTGCCACAGATTGGCATGTAGCAGAATCCATGTAGAGTTATTCTGTGTGGTTCCTGAGCTCTAGGAAGCATTCCATGTCTCTTAGTACTGGCGGTCTGCACTAGGATACGAAAAGTACAAGAATGACGGCCTCTGTGTTCGAGCCTTTGTGAGCAAAGCAGCGTTAGGAACAGCTAGATGCCGAGTCATGGGCAGTGAAGGACTTCTTTGGGTAAACCTCTAGATTGTTGCAAGTGGAAACAACTCACGTATCTCCTTTCTAAAGCACCTGGAGGTACAAAAGAGAGAAGGAAACATCAGGGTCAAAGCTCTGTGGGCCCTTTTCAATATAAGGCTTGAAGGGGAACTTGAGTTTCCTCATTGGGAGTAAGAGAGTTGCGGGCTCAATTCTCCCTGAAAAACACTGTAGTTGCACATGCTCCCTTCATAGCACAATTGCCTACGTGATGACAAGTGAGTTTCTAGGAAAGAAACTTGGAGGTTGCCATTCTTTGCTAGGTGCTCATCCTTCGGTAATCTTCAGTGAATTGGAGAACCCGTTTGACCACTAGCCTCAAGCTAACGTTCTTCTTGGATCCTGCCACAGATTGGCAGGCAGCAGAATCCATGTAGAGTTCTTCAGTGTGGTTCTTGAGCTCTAGGAAGCATTCCCGGTCTCTTAGTACTGTTGGATCTGCACTAGGATGAGAAACTTTCAAGAGGACGGCTTGTGTGTTAGGGGAGTTCTGAGCATTGAAGAGTTGGGAACAGCTAGAGGCCGAGTCATGGGAAGTGAAGGGCTTCTTTTGATAAACCTCTAGAATGTTGTAAGTTGAAACAACTCAGTATCTCCCTTCGAAAGCACCTTTGAGATACAAAAGAGAGAAGGAAACTGCAGGGACAATGCTCTGCGACCCTTTTGAAAATAAGGCTTGAAAGGAAACTTTATTTTCCTCTTTGGGATTTAGAGAGTTGTGGGCTCAATTCTCCCCGAGAAACACTGTAGTTGCACATGCTCCCTTCATAGCACAATTGCCTACGTGATGATAAGTGAGTTTCTAGGCAAGAAACTTGGAGGTTGCCATGCTATGCTAGGTGCTCATCCTTCAGTAATCGTCAGTGAATTGGAGAACCCGTTTGACAGCTAGCCTCAAGCTAACGTTCCTCTTGTATCCTGCCACAGATTGGCATGCAGCAGAATCCATGGAGCGTTCTTCGGTGTGGTTCCTGAGCTCTAGGATGCATTCCGGGTCTCTTAGTACTGGCAGTTCTGCACTAGGATGCGAAAAGTACAAGTAGGACGACCTGTGTGTTTGGGCCTTTCTGAGCAATGCAGCGTTGGGAACAGCTAGATGCCGAGTCATGGGCAGTGAAGGCCTTCTTTGGTTAAACCTCTAGAATGTTGCAAGTGGAAACAACTCACGTATCTCCTTTCTAAAGCACCTGGAGGTACAAAAGAGAGAAGGAAACATCAGGGTCAAAGCTCTGTGGGCCCCTTTTCAAAGTAAGGCTTGAAGGGAAACTTGATTTCCCTCGTTGGGATTTAGAGAGTTGCGGGCTCAATTCTCCCTGAGAAACACTGTAGTTGCACATGCTCCCTTCATAGCACAATTGCCTTTGTGATGCCAAGTGTGTTTCTAGGAAAGGAACTTGGAGGTTGCCATTCTTTGCTAGGTGCTCATCCTTCAGTAATCTTCAGTGACTTGGCGACCCGTTTGAACACTAGCCTCATGCTAGTCTACCTCTTATATCATGCCACAGATTGGCTTGCAAGTGAATCCATGTAGCATTGTTCCGTGTGGTTCTTGGGCTCTAGGAAGCATTCCAGGTCTCAGTACTGTCGGATCTGCACTAGGATGAGAATCTTTCAAGGGGACGGCTTGTGTGTTTGGGGTTCGGAGCAGTGCAGCATTGAGAACAGCTAGAGGCCGAGTGTTGGGAAGTGAAAGGCTTCTTGTGATAAACCTCTAGAATGCTGTAAGTTGAAACAACTCAAGTATCTCCCGTCTAAAGCACCGTTGAGGTACAAAATAGAGAAAGAAACAGCAGGGTCAATGCTCGGCGGGTCTTTTGTAAATAAGGCTTGAAAGGAAACTTTAGTTTCATCATTGGGATTTATAGAGCTGCGGGCTGAATTCCCCCTGAGAAACACTGTAGTTGCACATGTTCCCTTCATAGCACAATTGCCTTTGTGATGACAAGTGAGTTTCTAAGAAAGAAACTTGGAGGTTGCCATTCTTTGCTAGGTGCTCATCCTTCAGTCATCTTCAGTGCATTGGAGAACCCGTTTGACCACCAGTCTCAAGCTAACGTTCTTCTTGGATCCTGCCACAGATTGGCATGTAGCAGAATCCATGTAGAGTTATTCTGTGTGGTTCCTGAGCTCTAGGAAGCATTCCATGTCTCTTAGTACTGGCGGGCTGCACTAGGATACGAAAAGTACAAGAATGACGGCCTCTGTGTTCGAGCCTTTGTGAGCAAAGCAGCGTTAGGAACAGCTAGATGCCGAGTCATGGGCAGTGAAGGACTTCTTTGGGTAAACCTCTAGATTGTTGCAAGTGGAAACAACTCACGTATCTCCTTTCTAAAGCACCTGGAGGTACAAAAGAGAGAAGGAAACATCAGGGTCAAAGCTCTGTGGGCCCTTTTCAATATAAGGCTTGAAGGGGAACTTGAGTTTCCTCATTGGGAGTAAGAGAGTTGCGGGCTCAATTCTCCCTGAAAAACACTGTAGTTGCACATGCTCCCTTCATAGCACAATTGCCTACGTGATGACAAGTGAGTTTCTAGGAAAGAAACTTGGAGGTTGCCATTCTTTGCTAGGTGCTCATCCTTCGGTAATCTTCAGTGAATTGGAGAACCCGTTTGCCCACTAGCCTCAAGCTAACGTTCTTCGTGGATCCTGCCACAGATTGGCATGCAGCAGAATCCATGTAGAGTTCTTCAGTGTGGTTCTTGAGCTCTAGGAAGCATTCCCGGTCTCTTAGTACTGTTGGATCTGCACTAGGATGAGAAACGTTCAAGAGGACGGCTTGTGTGTTAGGGGAGTTCTGAGCATTGAAGAGTTGGGAACAGCTAGAGGCCGAGTCATGGGAAGTGAAGGGCTTCTTTTGATAAACCTCTAGAATGCTGTAAGTTGAAACAACTCAGTATCTCCCTTCGAAAGCACCTTTGAGATACAAAAGAGAGAAGGAAACTGCAGGGACAATGCTCTGCGACCCTTTTGAAAATAAGGCTTGAAAGGAAACTTTATTTTCCTCTTTGGGATTTAGAGAGTTGTGGGCTCAATTCTCCCCGAGAAACACTGTAGTTGCACATGCTCCCTTCATAGCACAATTGCCTACGTGATGATAAGTGAGTTTCTAGGCAAGAAACTTGGCGGTTGCCATGCTATGCTAGGTGCTCATCCTTCAGTAATCGTCAGTGAATTGGAGAACCCGTTTGACAGCTAGCCTCAAGCTAACGTTCCTCTTGTATCCTGCCACAGATTGGCATGCAGCAGAATCCATGGAGCGTTCTTCGGTGTGGTTCCTGAGCTCTAGGATGCATTCCGGGTCTCTTAGTACTGGCAGTTCTGCACTAGGATGCGAAAAGTACAAGTAGGACGACCTGTGTGTTTGGGCCTTTCTGAGCAATGCAGCGTTGGGAACAGCTAGATGCCGAGTCATGGGCAGTGAAGGCCTTCTTTGGTTAAACCTCTAGAATGTTGCAAGTGGAAACAACTCACGTATCTCCTTTCTAAAGCACCTGGAGGTACAAAAGAGAGAAGGAAACATCAGGGTCAAAGCTCTGTGGGCCCCTTTTCAAAATAAGGCTTGAAGGGAAACTTGATTTCCCTCGTTGGGATTTAGAGAGTTGCGGGCTCAATTCTCCCTGAGAAACACTGTAGTTGCACATGCTCCCTTCATAGCACAATTGCCTTTGTGATGCCAAGTGTGTTTCTAGGAAAGGAACTTGGAGGTTGCCATTCTTTGCTAGGTGCTCATCCTTCAGTAATCTTCAGTGACTTGGCGACCCGTTTGAACACTAGCCTCATGCTAGTCTACCTCTTATATCATGCCACAGATTGGCTTGCAAGTGAATCCATGTAGCATTGTTCCGTGTGGTTCTTGGGCTCTAGGAAGCATTCCAGGTCTCAGTACTGTCGGATCTGCACTAGGATGAGAATCTTTCAAGGGGACGGCTTGTGTGTTTGGGGTTCGGAGCAGTGCAGCATTGAGAACAGCTAGAGGCCGAGTGTTGGGAAGTGAAAGGCTTCTTGTGATAAACCTCTAGAATGCTGTAAGTTGAAACAACTCAAGTATCTCCCGTCTAAAGCACCGTTGAGGTACAAAATAGAGAAAGAAACAGCAGGGTCAATGCTCGGCGGGTCTTTTGTAAATAAGGCTTGAAAGGAAACTTTAGTTTCATCATTGGGATTTATAGAGCTGCGGGCTGAATTCCCCCTGAGAAACACTGTAGTTGCACATGTTCCCTTCATAGCACAATTGCCTTTGTGATGACAAGTGAGTTTCTAAGAAAGAAACTTGGAGGTTGCCATTCTTTGCTAGGTGCTCATCCTTCAGTCATCTTCAGTGCATTGGAGAACCCGTTTGACCACCAGTCTCAAGCTAACGTTCTTCTTGGATCCTGCCACAGATTGGCATGTAGCAGAATCCATGTAGAGTTATTCTGTGTGGTTCCTGAGCTCTAGGAAGCATTCCATGTCTCTTAGTACTGGCGGTCTGCACTAGGATACGAAAAGTACAAGAATGACGGCCTCTGTGTTCGAGCCTTTGTGAGCAAAGCAGCGTTAGGAACAGCTAGATGCCGAGTCATGGGCAGTGAAGGACTTCTTTGGGTAAACCTCTAGATTGTTGCAAGTGGAAACAACTCACGTATCTCCTTTCTAAAGCACCTGGAGGTACAAAAGAGAGAAGGAAACATCAGGGTCAAAGCTCTGTGGGCCCTTTTCAATATAAGGCTTGAAGGGGAACTTGAGTTTCCTCATTGGGAGTAAGAGAGTTGCGGGCTCAATTCTCCCTGAAAAACACTGTAGTTGCACATGCTCCCTTCATAGCACAATTGCCTACGTGATGACAAGTGAGTTTCTAGGAAAGAAACTTGGAGGTTGCCATTCTTTGCTAGGTGCTCATCCTTCGGTAATCTTCAGTGAATTGGAGAACCCGTTTGACCACTAGCCTCAAGCTAACCTTCTTCTTGGATCCTGCCACAGATTGGCAGGCAGCAGAATCCATGTAGAGTTCTTCAGTGTGGTTCTTGAGCTCTAGGAAGCATTCCCGGTCTCTTAGTACTGTTGGATCTGCACTAGGATGAGAAACGTTCAAGAGGACGGCTTGTGTGTTAGGGGAGTTCTGAGCATTGAAGAGTTGGGAACAGCTAGAGGCCGAGTCATGGGAAGTGAAGGGCTTCTTTTGATAAACCTCTAGAATGTTGTAAGTTGAAACAACTCAGTATCTCCCTTCGAAAGCACCTTTGAGATACAAAAGAGAGAAGGAAACTGCAGGGACAATGCTCTGCGACCCTTTTGAAAATAAGGCTTGAAAGGAAACTTTATTTTCCTCTTTGGGATTTAGAGAGTTGTGGGCTCAATTCTCCCCGAGAAACACTGTAGTTGCACATGCTCCCTTCATAGCACAATTGCCTACGTGATGATAAGTGAGTTTCTAGGCAAGAAACTTGGAGGTTGCCATGCTATGCTAGGTGCTCATCCTTCAGTAATCGTCAGTGAATTGGAGAACCCGTTTGACAGCTAGCCTCAAGCTAACGTTCCTCTTGTATCCTGCCACAGATTGGCATGCAGCAGAATCCATGGAGCGTTCTTCGGTGTGGTTCCTGAGCTCTAGGATGCATTCCGGGTCTCTTAGTACTGGCAGTTCTGCACTAGGATGCGAAAAGTACAAGTAGGACGACCTGTGTGTTTGGGCCTTTCTGAGCAATGCAGCGTTGGGAACAGCTAGATGCCGAGTCATGGGCAGTGAAGGCCTTCTTTGGTTAAACCTCTAGAATGTTGCAAGTGGAAACAACTCACGTATCTCCTTTCTAAAGCACCTGGAGGTACAAAAGAGAGAAGGAAACATCAGGGTCAAAGCTCTGTGGGCCCCTTTTCAAAATAAGGCTTGAAGGGAAACTTGATTTCCCTCGTTGGGAGTAAGAGAGTTGCGGGCTCAATTCTCCCTGAGAAACACTGTAGTTGCACATGCTCCCTTCATAGCACAATTGCCTTTGTGATGCCAAGTGTGTTTCTAGGCAAGGAACTTGGAGGTTGCCATTCTTTGCTAGGTGCTCATCCTTCAGTAATCTTCAGTGACTTGGCGACCCGTTTGAACACTAGCCTCATGCTAGTCTACCTCTTATATCATGCCACAGATTGGCTTGCAAGTGAATCCATGTAGCGTTGTTCCGTGTGGTTCTTGGGCTCTAGGAAGCATTCCAGGTCTCAGTACTGTCGGATCTGCACTAGGATGAGAATCTTTCAAGGGGACGGCTTGTGTGTTTGGGGTTCGGAGCAGTGCAGCATTGAGAACAGCTAGAGGCCGAGTGTTGGGAAGTGAAAGGCTTCTTGTGATAAACCTCTAGAATGCTGTAAGTTGAAACAACTCAAGTATCTCCCGTCTAAAGCACCGTTGAGGTACAAAATAGAGAAAGAAACAGCAGGGTCAATGCTCGGCGGGTCTTTTGTAAATAAGGCTTGAAAGGAAACTTTAGTTTCATCATTGGGATTTATAGAGCTGCGGGCTGAATTCCCCCTGAGAAACACTGTAGTTGCACATGTTCCCTTCATAGCACAATTGCCTTTGTGATGACAAGTGAGTTTCTAAGAAAGAAACTTGGAGGTTGCCATTCTTTGCTAGGTGCTCATCCTTCAGTCATCTTCAGTGCATTGGAGAACCCGTTTGACCACCAGTCTCAAGCTAACGTTCTTCTTGGATCCTGCCACAGATTGGCATGTAGCAGAATCCATGTAGAGTTATTCTGTGTGGTTCCTGAGCTCTAGGAAGCATTCCATGTCTCTTAGTACTGGCGGGCTGCACTAGGATACGAAAAGTACAAGAATGACGGCCTCTGTGTTCGAGCCTTTGTGAGCAAAGCAGCGTTAGGAACAGCTAGATGCCGAGTCATGGGCAGTGAAGGACTTCTTTGGGTAAACCTCTAGATTGTTGCAAGTGGAAACAACTCACGTATCTCCTTTCTAAAGCACCTGGAGGTACAAAAGAGAGAAGGAAACATCAGGGTCAAAGCTCTGTGGGCCCTTTTCAATATAAGGCTTGAAGGGGAACTTGAGTTTCCTCATTGGGAGTAAGAGAGTTGCGGGCTCAATACTCCCTGAAAAACACTGTAGTTGCACATGCTCCCTTCATAGCACAATTGCCTACGTGATGACAAGTGAGTTTCTAGGAAAGAAACTTGGAGGTTGCCATTCTTTGCTAGGTGCTCATCCTTCGGTAATCTTCAGTGAATTGGAGAACCCGTTTGACCACTAGCCTCAAGCTAACGTTCTTCTTGGATCCTGCCACAGATTGGCAGGCAGCAGAATCCATGTAGAGTTCTTCAGTGTGGTTCTTGAGCTCTAGGAAGCATTCCCGGTCTCTTAGTACTGTTGGATCTGCACTAGGATGAGAAACTTTCAAGAGGACGGCTTGTGTGTTAGGGGAGTTCTGAGCATTGAAGAGTTGGGAACAGCTAGAGGCCGAGTCATGGGAAGTGAAGGGCTTCTTTTGATAAACCTCTAGAATGTTGTAAGTTGAAACAACTCAGTATCTCCCTTCGAAAGCACCTTTGAGATACAAAAGAGAGAAGGAAACTGCAGGGACAATGCTCTGCGACCCTTTTGAAAATAAGGCTTGAAAGGAAACTTTATTTTCCTCTTTGGGATTTAGAGAGTTGTGGGCTCAATTCTCCCCGAGAAACACTGTAGTTGCACATGCTCCCTTCATAGCACAATTGCCTACGTGATGATAAGTGAGTTTCTAGGCAAGAAACTTGGAGGTTGCCATGCTATGCTAGGTGCTCATCCTTCAGTAATCGTCAGTGAATTGGAGAACCCGTTTGACAGCTAGCCTCAAGCTAACGTTCCTCTTGTATCCTGCCACAGATTGGCATGCAGCAGAATCCATGGAGCGTTCTTCGGTGTGGTTCCTGAGCTCTAGGATGCATTCCGGGTCTCTTAGTACTGGCAGTTCTGCACTAGGATGCGAAAAGTACAAGTAGGACGACCTGTGTGTTTGGGCCTTTCTGAGCAATGCAGCGTTGGGAACAGCTAGATGCCGAGTCATGGGCAGTGAAGGCCTTCTTTGGTTAAACCTCTAGAATGTTGCAAGTGGAAACAACTCACGTATCTCCTTTCTAAAGCACCTGGAGGTACAAAAGAGAGAAGGAAACATCAGGGTCAAAGCTCTGTGGGCCCCTTTTCAAAATAAGGCTTGAAGGGAAACTTGATTTCCCTCGTTGGGAGTAAGAGAGTTGCGGGCTCAATTCTCCCCGAGAAACAGTGTAGTTGCACATGCTCCCTTCATAGCACAATTGCCTTTGTGATGCCAAGTGTGTTTCTAGGCAAGGAACTTGGAGGTTGCCATTCTTTGCTAGGTGCTCATCCTTCAGTAATCTTCAGTGACTTGGCGACCCGTTTGAACACTAGCCTCATGCTAGTCTACCTCTTATATCATGCCACAGATTGGCTTGCAAGTGAGTCCATGTAGCGTTGTTCCGTGTGGTTCTTGAGCTCTAGGAAGCATTCCAGGTCTCAGTACTGTCGGATCTGCACTAGGATGAGAAACTTTCAAGAGGACGGCTTGTGTGTTTGGGGTTCGGAGCAGTGCAGCGTTGGGAACAGCTAGAGGCCGAGTGTTGGGAAGTGAAAGGCTTCTTGTGATAAACCTCTAGAATGCTGTAAGTTGAAACAACTCAAGTATCTCCCGTCTAAAGCACCGTTGAGGTACAAAATAGAGAAAGAAACAGCAGGGTCAATGCTCGGCGGGTCTTTTGTAAATAAGGCTTGAAAGGAAACTTTAGTTTCATCATTGGGATTTATAGAGTTGCGGGCTGAATTCCCCCTGAGAAACACTGTAGTTGCACATGTTCCCTTCATAGCACAATTGCCTTTGTGATGACAAGTGAGTTTCTAAGAAAGAAACTTGGAGGTTGCCATTCTTTGCTAGGTGCTCATCCTTCAGTCATCTTCAGTGCATTGGAGAACCCGTTTGACCACCAGTCTCAAGCTAACGTTCTTCTTGGATCCTGCCACAGATTGGCATGTAGCAGAATCCATGTAGAGTTATTCTGTGTGGTTCCTGAGCTCTAGGAAGCATTCCATGTCTCTTAGTACTGGCGGTCTGCACTAGGATACGAAAAGTACAAGAATGACGGCCTCTGTGTTCGAGCCTTTGTGAGCAAAGCAGCGTTAGGAACAGCTAGATGCCGAGTCATGGGCAGTGAAGGACTTCTTTGGGTAAACCTCTAGATTGTTGCAAGTGGAAACAACTCACGTATCTCCTTTCTAAAGCACCTGGAGGTACAAAAGAGAGAAGGAAACATCAGGGTCAAAGCTCTGTGGGCCCTTTTCAATATAAGGCTTGAAGGGGAACTTGAGTTTCCTCATTGGGAGTAAGAGAGTTGCGGGCTCAATTCTCCCTGAAAAACACTGTAGTTGCACATGCTCCCTTCATAGCACAATTGCCTACGTGATGACAAGTGAGTTTCTAGGAAAGAAACTTGGAGGTTGCCATTCTTTGCTAGGTGCTCATCCTTCGGTAATCTTCAGTGAATTGGAGAACCCGTTTGACCACTAGCCTCAAGCTAACGTTCTTCTTGGATCCTGCCACAGATTGGCAGGCAGCAGAATCCATGTAGAGTTCTTCAGTGTGGTTCTTGAGCTCTAGGAAGCATTCCCGGTCTCTTAGTACTGTTGGATCTGCACTAGGATGAGAAACTTTCAAGAGGACGGCTTGTGTGTTAGGGGAGTTCTGAGCATTGAAGAGTTGGGAACAGCTAGAGGCCGAGTCATGGGAAGTGAAGGGCTTCTTTTGATAAACCTCTAGAATGTTGTAAGTTGAAACAACTCAGTATCTCCCTTCGAAAGCACCTTTGAGATACAAAAGAGAGAAGGAAACTGCAGGGACAATGCTCTGCGACCCTTTTGAAAATAAGGCTTGAAAGGAAACTTTATTTTCCTCTTTGGGATTTAGAGAGTTGTGGGCTCAATTCTCCCCGAGAAACACTGTAGTTGCACATGCTCCCTTCATAGCACAATTGCCTACGTGATGATAAGTGAGTTTCTAGGCAAGAAACTTGGAGGTTGCCATGCTATGCTAGGTGCTCATCCTTCAGTAATCGTCAGTGAATTGGAGAACCCGTTTGACAGCTAGCCTCAAGCTAACGTTCCTCTTGTATCCTGCCACAGATTGGCATGCAGCAGAATCCATGGAGCGTTCTTCGGTGTGGTTCCTGAGCT
Source organism: Eubalaena glacialis (assembly GCF_028564815.1). Lineage (NCBI taxonomy): Eukaryota > Metazoa > Chordata > Mammalia > Artiodactyla > Balaenidae > Eubalaena > Eubalaena glacialis. The sequence continues at coordinate 54,483,010 of NC_083722.1, read as the reverse complement.
CTAGGATGCATTCCGGGTCTCTTAGTACTGGCAGTTCTGCACTAGGATGCGAAAAGTACAAGTAGGACGACCTGTGTGTTTGGGCCTTTCTGAGCAATGCAGCGTTGGGAACAGCTAGATGCCGAGTCATGGGCAGTGAAGGCCTTCTTTGGTTAAACCTCTAGAATGTTGCAAGTGGAAACAACTCACGTATCTCCTTTCTAAAGCACCTGGAGGTACAAAAGAGAGAAGGAAACATCAGGGTCAAAGCTCTGTGGGCCCCTTTTCAAAGTAAGGCTTGAAGGGAAACTTGATTTCCCTCGTTGGGATTTAGAGAGTTGCGGGCTCAATTCTCCCTGAGAAACACTGTAGTTGCACATGCTCCCTTCATAGCACAATTGCCTTTGTGATGCCAAGTGTGTTTCTAGGAAAGGAACTTGGAGGTTGCCATTCTTTGCTAGGTGCTCATCCTTCAGTAATCTTCAGTGACTTGGCGACCCGTTTGAACACTAGCCTCATGCTAGTCTACCTCTTATATCATGCCACAGATTGGCTTGCAAGTGAATCCATGTAGCATTGTTCCGTGTGGTTCTTGGGCTCTAGGAAGCATTCCAGGTCTCAGTACTGTCGGATCTGCACTAGGATGAGAATCTTTCAAGGGGACGGCTTGTGTGTTTGGGGTTCGGAGCAGTGCAGCATTGAGAACAGCTAGAGGCCGAGTGTTGGGAAGTGAAAGGCTTCTTGTGATAAACCTCTAGAATGCTGTAAGTTGAAACAACTCAAGTATCTCCCGTCTAAAGCACCGTTGAGGTACAAAATAGAGAAAGAAACAGCAGGGTCAATGCTCGGCGGGTCTTTTGTAAATAAGGCTTGAAAGGAAACTTTAGTTTCATCATTGGGATTTATAGAGCTGCGGGCTGAATTCCCCCTGAGAAACACTGTAGTTGCACATGTTCCCTTCATAGCACAATTGCCTTTGTGATGACAAGTGAGTTTCTAAGAAAGAAACTTGGAGGTTGCCATTCTTTGCTAGGTGCTCATCCTTCAGTCATCTTCAGTGCATTGGAGAACCCGTTTGACCACCAGTCTCAAGCTAACGTTCTTCTTGGATCCTGCCACAGATTGGCATGTAGCAGAATCCATGTAGAGTTATTCTGTGTGGTTCCTGAGCTCTAGGAAGCATTCCATGTCTCTTAGTACTGGCGGGCTGCACTAGGATACGAAAAGTACAAGAATGACGGCCTCTGTGTTCGAGCCTTTGTGAGCAAAGCAGCGTTAGGAACAGCTAGATGCCGAGTCATGGGCAGTGAAGGACTTCTTTGGGTAAACCTCTAGATTGTTGCAAGTGGAAACAACTCACGTATCTCCTTTCTAAAGCACCTGGAGGTACAAAAGAGAGAAGGAAACATCAGGGTCAAAGCTCTGTGGGCCCTTTTCAATATAAGGCTTGAAGGGGAACTTGAGTTTCCTCATTGGGAGTAAGAGAGTTGCGGGCTCAATTCTCCCTGAAAAACACTGTAGTTGCACATGCTCCCTTCATAGCACAATTGCCTACGTGATGACAAGTGAGTTTCTAGGAAAGAAACTTGGAGGTTGCCATTCTTTGCTAGGTGCTCATCCTTCGGTAATCTTCAGTGAATTGGAGAACCCGTTTGCCCACTAGCCTCAAGCTAACGTTCTTCGTGGATCCTGCCACAGATTGGCATGCAGCAGAATCCATGTAGAGTTCTTCAGTGTGGTTCTTGAGCTCTAGGAAGCATTCCCGGTCTCTTAGTACTGTTGGATCTGCACTAGGATGAGAAACGTTCAAGAGGACGGCTTGTGTGTTAGGGGAGTTCTGAGCATTGAAGAGTTGGGAACAGCTAGAGGCCGAGTCATGGGAAGTGAAGGGCTTCTTTTGATAAACCTCTAGAATGCTGTAAGTTGAAACAACTCAGTATCTCCCTTCGAAAGCACCTTTGAGATACAAAAGAGAGAAGGAAACTGCAGGGACAATGCTCTGCGACCCTTTTGAAAATAAGGCTTGAAAGGAAACTTTATTTTCCTCTTTGGGATTTAGAGAGTTGTGGGCTCAATTCTCCCCGAGAAACACTGTAGTTGCACATGCTCCCTTCATAGCACAATTGCCTACGTGATGATAAGTGAGTTTCTAGGCAAGAAACTTGGCGGTTGCCATGCTATGCTAGGTGCTCATCCTTCAGTAATCGTCAGTGAATTGGAGAACCCGTTTGACAGCTAGCCTCAAGCTAACGTTCCTCTTGTATCCTGCCACAGATTGGCATGCAGCAGAATCCATGGAGCGTTCTTCGGTGTGGTTCCTGAGCTCTAGGATGCATTCCGGGTCTCTTAGTACTGGCAGTTCTGCACTAGGATGCGAAAAGTACAAGTAGGACGACCTGTGTGTTTGGGCCTTTCTGAGCAATGCAGCGTTGGGAACAGCTAGATGCCGAGTCATGGGCAGTGAAGGCCTTCTTTGGTTAAACCTCTAGAATGTTGCAAGTGGAAACAACTCACGTATCTCCTTTCTAAAGCACCTGGAGGTACAAAAGAGAGAAGGAAACATCAGGGTCAAAGCTCTGTGGGCCCCTTTTCAAAATAAGGCTTGAAGGGAAACTTGATTTCCCTCGTTGGGATTTAGAGAGTTGCGGGCTCAATTCTCCCTGAGAAACACTGTAGTTGCACATGCTCCCTTCATAGCACAATTGCCTTTGTGATGCCAAGTGTGTTTCTAGGAAAGGAACTTGGAGGTTGCCATTCTTTGCTAGGTGCTCATCCTTCAGTAATCTTCAGTGACTTGGCGACCCGTTTGAACACTAGCCTCATGCTAGTCTACCTCTTATATCATGCCACAGATTGGCTTGCAAGTGAATCCATGTAGCATTGTTCCGTGTGGTTCTTGGGCTCTAGGAAGCATTCCAGGTCTCAGTACTGTCGGATCTGCACTAGGATGAGAATCTTTCAAGGGGACGGCTTGTGTGTTTGGGGTTCGGAGCAGTGCAGCATTGAGAACAGCTAGAGGCCGAGTGTTGGGAAGTGAAAGGCTTCTTGTGATAAACCTCTAGAATGCTGTAAGTTGAAACAACTCAAGTATCTCCCGTCTAAAGCACCGTTGAGGTACAAAATAGAGAAAGAAACAGCAGGGTCAATGCTCGGCGGGTCTTTTGTAAATAAGGCTTGAAAGGAAACTTTAGTTTCATCATTGGGATTTATAGAGCTGCGGGCTGAATTCCCCCTGAGAAACACTGTAGTTGCACATGTTCCCTTCATAGCACAATTGCCTTTGTGATGACAAGTGAGTTTCTAAGAAAGAAACTTGGAGGTTGCCATTCTTTGCTAGGTGCTCATCCTTCAGTCATCTTCAGTGCATTGGAGAACCCGTTTGACCACCAGTCTCAAGCTAACGTTCTTCTTGGATCCTGCCACAGATTGGCATGTAGCAGAATCCATGTAGAGTTATTCTGTGTGGTTCCTGAGCTCTAGGAAGCATTCCATGTCTCTTAGTACTGGCGGGCTGCACTAGGATACGAAAAGTACAAGAATGACGGCCTCTGTGTTCGAGCCTTTGTGAGCAAAGCAGCGTTAGGAACAGCTAGATGCCGAGTCATGGGCAGTGAAGGACTTCTTTGGGTAAACCTCTAGATTGTTGCAAGTGGAAACAACTCACGTATCTCCTTTCTAAAGCACCTGGAGGTACAAAAGAGAGAAGGAAACATCAGGGTCAAAGCTCTGTGGGCCCTTTTCAATATAAGGCTTGAAGGGGAACTTGAGTTTCCTCATTGGGAGTAAGAGAGTTGCGGGCTCAATTCTCCCTGAAAAACACTGTAGTTGCACATGCTCCCTTCATAGCACAATTGCCTACGTGATGACAAGTGAGTTTCTAGGAAAGAAACTTGGAGGTTGCCATTCTTTGCTAGGTGCTCATCCTTCGGGAATCTTCAGTGAATTGGAGAACCCGTTTGACCACTAGCCTCAAGCTAACGTTCTTCGTGGATCCTGCCACAGATTGGCATGCAGCAGAATCCATGTAGAGTTCTTCAGTGTGGTTCTTGAGCTCTAGGAAGCATTCCCGGTCTCTTAGTACTGTTGGATCTGCACTAGGATGAGAAACGTTCAAGAGGACGGCTTGTGTGTTAGGGGAGTTCTGAGCATTGAAGAGTTGGGAACAGCTAGAGGCCGAGTCATGGGAAGTGAAGGGCTTCTTTTGATAAACCTCTAGAATGCTGTAAGTTGAAACAACTCAGTATCTCCCTTCGAAAGCACCTTTGAGATACAAAAGAGAGAAGGAAACTGCAGGGACAATGCTCTGCGACCCTTTTGAAAATAAGGCTTGAAAGGAAACTTTATTTTCCTCTTTGGGATTTAGAGAGTTGTGGGCTCAATTCTCCCCGAGAAACACTGTAGTTGCACATGCTCCCTTCATAGCACAATTGCCTACGTGATGATAAGTGAGTTTCTAGGCAAGAAACTTGGCGGTTGCCATGCTATGCTAGGTGCTCATCCTTCAGTAATCGTCAGTGAATTGGAGAACCCGTTTGACAGCTAGCCTCAAGCTAACGTTCCTCTTGTATCCTGCCACAGATTGGCATGCAGCAGAATCCATGGAGCGTTCTTCGGTGTGGTTCCTGAGCTCTAGGATGCATTCCGGGTCTCTTAGTACTGGCAGTTCTGCACTAGGATGCGAAAAGTACAAGTAGGACGACCTGTGTGTTTGGGCCTTTCTGAGCAATGCAGCGTTGGGAACAGCTAGATGCCGAGTCATGGGCAGTGAAGGCCTTCTTTGGTTAAACCTCTAGAATGTTGCAAGTGGAAACAACTCACGTATCTCCTTTCTAAAGCACCTGGAGGTACAAAAGAGAGAAGGAAACATCAGGGTCAAAGCTCTGTGGGCCCCTTTTCAAAATAAGGCTTGAAGGGAAACTTGATTTCCCTCGTTGGGAGTAAGAGAGTTGCGGGCTCAATTCTCCCTGAGAAACACTGTAGTTGCACATGCTCCCTTCATAGCACAATTGCCTTTGTGATGCCAAGTGTGTTTCTAGGCAAGGAACTTGGAGGTTGCCATTCTTTGCTAGGTGCTCATCCTTCAGTAATCTTCAGTGACTTGGCGACCCGTTTGAACACTAGCCTCATGCTAGTCTACCTCTTATATCATGCCACAGATTGGCTTGCAAGTGAATCCATGTAGCGTTGTTCCGTGTGGTTCTTGGGCTCTAGGAAGCATTCCAGGTCTCAGTACTGTCGGATCTGCACTAGGATGAGAATCTTTCAAGGGGACGGCTTGTGTGTTTGGGGTTCGGAGCAGTGCAGCGTTGAGAACAGCTAGAGGCCGAGTGTTGGGAAGTGAAAGGCTTCTTGTGATAAACCTCTAGAATGCTGTAAGTTGAAACAACTCAAGTATCTCCCGTCTAAAGCACCGTTGAGGTACAAAATAGAGAAAGAAACAGCAGGGTCAATGCTCGGCGGGTCTTTTGTAAATAAGGCTTGAAAGGAAACTTTAGTTTCATCATTGGGATTTATAGAGCTGCGGGCTGAATTCCCCCTGAGAAACACTGTAGTTGCACATGTTCCCTTCATAGCACAATTGCCTTTGTGATGACAAGTGAGTTTCTAAGAAAGAAACTTGGAGGTTGCCATTCTTTGCTAGGTGCTCATCCTTCAGTCATCTTCAGTGCATTGGAGAACCCGTTTGACCACCAGTCTCAAGCTAACGTTCTTCTTGGATCCTGCCACAGATTGGCATGTAGCAGAATCCATGTAGAGTTATTCTGTGTGGTTCCTGAGCTCTAGGAAGCATTCCATGTCTCTTAGTACTGGCGGGCTGCACTAGGATACGAAAAGTACAAGAATGACGGCCTCTGTGTTCGAGCCTTTGTGAGCAAAGCAGCGTTAGGAACAGCTAGATGCCGAGTCATGGGCAGTGAAGGACTTCTTTGGGTAAACCTCTAGATTGTTGCAAGTGGAAACAACTCACGTATCTCCTTTCTAAAGCACCTGGAGGTACAAAAGAGAGAAGGAAACATCAGGGTCAAAGCTCTGTGGGCCCTTTTCAATATAAGGCTTGAAGGGGAACTTGAGTTTCCTCATTGGGAGTAAGAGAGTTGCGGGCTCAATTCTCCCTGAAAAACACTGTAGTTGCACATGCTCCCTTCATAGCACAATTGCCTACGTGATGACAAGTGAGTTTCTAGGAAAGAAACTTGGAGGTTGCCATTCTTTGCTAGGTGCTCATCCTTCGGGAATCTTCAGTGAATTGGAGAACCCGTTTGACCACTAGCCTCAAGCTAACGTTCTTCGTGGATCCTGCCACAGATTGGCAGGCAGCAGAATCCATGTAGAGTTCTTCAGTGTGGTTCTTGAGCTCTAGGAAGCATTCCCGGTCTCTTAGTACTGTTGGATCTGCACTAGGATGAGAAACGTTCAAGAGGACGGCTTGTGTGTTAGGGGAGTTCTGAGCATTGAAGAGTTGGGAACAGCTAGAGGCCGAGTCATGGGAAGTGAAGGGCTTCTTTTGATAAACCTCTAGAATGCTGTAAGTTGAAACAACTCAGTATCTCCCTTCGAAAGCACCTTTGAGATACAAAAGAGAGAAGGAAACTGCAGGGACAATGCTCTGCGACCCTTTTGAAAATAAGGCTTGAAAGGAAACTTTATTTTCCTCTTTGGGATTTAGAGAGTTGTGGGCTCAATTCTCCCCGAGAAACACTGTAGTTGCACATGCTCCCTTCATAGCACAATTGCCTACGTGATGATAAGTGAGTTTCTAGGCAAGAAACTTGGAGGTTGCCATGCTATGCTAGGTGCTCATCCTTCAGTAATCGTCAGTGAATTGGAGAACCCGTTTGACAGCTAGCCTCAAGCTAACGTTCCTCTTGTATCCTGCCACAGATTGGCATGCAGCAGAATCCATGGAGCGTTCTTCGGTGTGGTTCCTGAGCTCTAGGATGCATTCCGGGTCTCTTAGTACTGGCAGTTCTGCACTAGGATGCGAAAAGTACAAGTAGGACGACCTGTGTGTTTGGGCCTTTCTGAGCAATGCAGCGTTGGGAACAGCTAGATGCCGAGTCATGGGCAGTGAAGGCCTTCTTTGGTTAAACCTCTAGAATGTTGCAAGTGGAAACAACTCACGTATCTCCTTTCTAAAGCACCTGGAGGTACAAAAGAGAGAAGGAAACATCAGGGTCAAAGCTCTGTGGGCCCCTTTTCAAAATAAGGCTTGAAGGGAAACTTGATTTCCCTCGTTGGGAGTAAGAGAGTTGCGGGCTCAATTCTCCCTGAGAAACACTGTAGTTGCACATGCTCCCTTCATAGCACAATTGCCTTTGTGATGCCAAGTGTGTTTCTAGGCAAGGAACTTGGAGGTTGCCATTCTTTGCTAGGTGCTCATCCTTCAGTAATCTTCAGTGACTTGGCGACCCGTTTGAACACTAGCCTCATGCTAGTCTACCTCTTATATCATGCCACAGATTGGCTTGCAAGTGAATCCATGTAGCGTTGTTCCGTGTGGTTCTTGAGCTCTAGGAAGCATTCCAGGTCTCAGTACTGTCGGATCTGCACTAGGATGAGAATCTTTCAAGGGGACGGCTTGTGTGTTTGGGGTTCGGAGCAGTGCAGCATTGAGAACAGCTAGAGGCCGAGTGTTGGGAAGTGAAAGGCTTCTTGTGATAAACCTCTAGAATGCTGTAAGTTGAAACAACTCAAGTATCTCCCGTCTAAAGCACCGTTGAGGTACAAAATAGAGAAAGAAACAGCAGGGTCAATGCTCGGCGGGTCTTTTGTAAATAAGGCTTGAAAGGAAACTTTAGTTTCATCATTGGGATTTATAGAGCTGCGGGCTGAATTCCCCCTGAGAAACACTGTAGTTGCACATGTTCCCTTCATAGCACAATTGCCTTTGTGATGACAAGTGAGTTTCTAAGAAAGAAACTTGGAGGTTGCCATTCTTTGCTAGGTGCTCATCCTTCAGTCATCTTCAGTGCATTGGAGAACCCGTTTGACCACCAGTCTCAAGCTAACGTTCTTCTTGGATCCTGCCACAGATTGGCATGTAGCAGAATCCATGTAGAGTTATTCTGTGTGGTTCCTGAGCTCTAGGAAGCATTCCATGTCTCTTAGTACTGGCGGGCTGCACTAGGATACGAAAAGTACAAGAATGACGGCCTCTGTGTTCGAGCCTTTGTGAGCAAAGCAGCGTTAGGAACAGCTAGATGCCGAGTCATGGGCAGTGAAGGACTTCTTTGGGTAAACCTCTAGATTGTTGCAAGTGGAAACAACTCACGTATCTCCTTTCTAAAGCACCTGGAGGTACAAAAGAGAGAAGGAAACATCAGGGTCAAAGCTCTGTGGGCCCTTTTCAATATAAGGCTTGAAGGGGAACTTGAGTTTCCTCATTGGGAGTAAGAGAGTTGCGGGCTCAATTCTCCCTGAAAAACACTGTAGTTGCACATGCTCCCTTCATAGCACAATTGCCTACGTGATGACAAGTGAGTTTCTAGGAAAGAAACTTGGAGGTTGCCATTCTTTGCTAGGTGCTCATCCTTCGGTAATCTTCAGTGAATTGGAGAACCCGTTTGACCACTAGCCTCAAGCTAACGTTCTTCTTGGATCCTGCCACAGATTGGCAGGCAGCAGAATCCATGTAGAGTTCTTCAGTGTGGTTCTTGAGCTCTAGGACGCATTCCCGGTCTCTTAGTACTGTTGGATCTGCACTAGGATGAGAAACGTTCAAGAGGACGGCTTGTGTGTTAGGGGAGTTCTGAGCATTGAAGAGTTGGGAACAGCTAGAGGCCGAGTCATGGGAAGTGAAGGGCTTCTTTTGATAAACCTCTAGAATGCTGTAAGTTGAAACAACTCAGTATCTCCCTTCGAAAGCACCTTTGAGATACAAAAGAGAGAAGGAAACTGCAGGGACAATGCTCTGCGACCCTTTTGAAAATAAGGCTTGAAAGGAAACTTTATTTTCCTCTTTGGGATTTAGAGAGTTGTGGGCTCAATTCTCCCCGAGAAACACTGTAGTTGCACATGCTCCCTTCATAGCACAATTGCCTACGTGATGATAAGTGAGTTTCTAGGCAAGAAACTTGGAGGTTGCCATGCTATGCTAGGTGCTCATCCTTCAGTAATCGTCAGTGAATTGGAGAACCCGTTTGACAGCTAGCCTCAAGCTAACGTTCCTCTTGTATCCTGCCACAGATTGGCATGCAGCAGAATCCATGGAGCGTTCTTCGGTGTGGTTCCTGAGCTCTAGGATGCATTCCGGGTCTCTTAGTACTGGCAGTTCTGCACTAGGATGCGAAAAGTACAAGTAGGACGACCTGTGTGTTTGGGCCTTTCTGAGCAATGCAGCGTTGGGAACAGCTAGATGCCGAGTCATGGGCAGTGAAGGCCTTCTTTGGTTAAACCTCTAGAATGTTGCAAGTGGAAACAACTCACGTATCTCCTTTCTAAAGCACCTGGAGGTACAAAAGAGAGAAGGAAACATCAGGGTCAAAGCTCTGTGGGCCCCTTTTCAAAATAAGGCTTGAAGGGAAACTTGATTTCCCTCGTTGGGAGTAAGAGAGTTGCGGGCTCAATACTCCCTGAGAAACACTGTAGTTGCACATGCTCCCTTCATAGCACAATTGCCTTTGTGATGCCAAGTGTGTTTCTAGGCAAGGAACTTGGAGGTTGCCATTCTTTGCTAGGTGCTCATCCTTCAGTAATCTTCAGTGACTTGGCGACCCGTTTGAACACTAGCCTCATGCTAGTCTACCTCTTATATCATGCCACAGATTGGCTTGCAAGTGAATCCATGTAGCGTTGTTCCGTGTGGTTCTTGAGCTCTAGGAAGCATTCCAGGTCTCAGTACTGTCGGATCTGCACTAGGATGAGAATCTTTCAAGGGGACGGCTTGTGTGTTTGGGGTTCGGAGCAGTGCAGCATTGAGAACAGCTAGAGGCCGAGTGTTGGGAAGTGAAAGGCTTCTTGTGATAAACCTCTAGAATGCTGTAAGTTGAAACAACTCAAGTATCTCCCGTCTAAAGCACCGTTGAGGTACAAAATAGAGAAAGAAACAGCAGGGTCAATGCTCGGCGGGTCTTTTGTAAATAAGGCTTGAAAGGAAACTTTAGTTTCATCATTGGGATTTATAGAGCTGCGGGCTGAATTCCCCCTGAGAAACACTGTAGTTGCACATGTTCCCTTCATAGCACAATTGCCTTTGTGATGACAAGTGAGTTTCTAAGAAAGAAACTTGGAGGTTGCCATTCTTTGCTAGGTGCTCATCCTTCAGTCATCTTCAGTGCATTGGAGAACCCGTTTGACCACCAGTCTCAAGCTAACGTTCTTCTTGGATCCTGCCACAGATTGGCATGTAGCAGAATCCATGTAGAGTTATTCTGTGTGGTTCCTGAGCTCTAGGAAGCATTCCATGTCTCTTAGTACTGGCGGGCTGCACTAGGATACGAAAAGTACAAGAATGACGGCCTCTGTGTTCGAGCCTTTGTGAGCAAAGCAGCGTTAGGAACAGCTAGATGCCGAGTCATGGGCAGTGAAGGACTTCTTTGGGTAAACCTCTAGATTGTTGCAAGTGGAAACAACTCACGTATCTCCTTTCTAAAGCACCTGGAGGTACAAAAGAGAGAAGGAAACATCAGGGTCAAAGCTCTGTGGGCCCTTTTCAATATAAGGCTTGAAGGGGAACTTGAGTTTCCTCATTGGGAGTAAGAGAGTTGCGGGCTCAATTCTCCCTGAAAAACACTGTAGTTGCACATGCTCCCTTCATAGCACAATTGCCTACGTGATGACAAGTGAGTTTCTAGGAAAGAAACTTGGAGGTTGCCATTCTTTGCTAGGTGCTCATCCTTCGGTAATCTTCAGTGAATTGGAGAACCCGTTTGACCACTAGCCTCAAGCTAACGTTCTTCTTGGATCCTGCCACAGATTGGCATGCAGCAGAATCCATGTAGAGTTCTTCAGTGTGGTTCTTGAGCTCTAGGAAGCATTCCCGGTCTCTTAGTACTGTTGGATCTGCACTAGGATGAGAAACGTTCAAGAGGACGGCTTGTGTGTTAGGGGAGTTCTGAGCATTGAAGAGTTGGGAACAGCTAGAGGCCGAGTCATGGGAAGTGAAGGGCTTCTTTTGATAAACCTCTAGAATGCTGTAAGTTGAAACAACTCAGTATCTCCCTTCGAAAGCACCTTTGAGATACAAAAGAGAGAAGGAAACTGCAGGGACAATGCTCTGCGACCCTTTTGAAAATAAGGCTTGAAAGGAAACTTTATTTTCCTCTTTGGGATTTAGAGAGTTGTGGGCTCAATTCTCCCCGAGAAACACTGTAGTTGCACATGCTCCCTTCATAGCACAATTGCCTTTGTGATGCCAAGTGTGTTTCTAGGCAAGGAACTTGGAGGTTGCCATTCTTTGCTAGGTGCTCATCCTTCAGTAATCTTCAGTGACTTGGCGACCCGTTTGAACACTAGCCTCATGCTAGTCTACCTCTTATATCATGCCACAGATTGGCTTGCAAGTGAATCCATGTAGCGTTGTTCCGTGTGGTTCTTGAGCTCTAGGAAGCATTCCAGGTCTCAGTACTGTCGAATCTGCACTAGGATGAGAAACTTTCAAGAGGACGGCTTGTGTGTTTGGGGTTCGGAGCAGTGCAGCGTTGGGAACAGCTAGAGGCCGTGTGTTGGGAAGTGAAAGGCTTCTTGTGATAAACCTCTAGAATGCTGTAAGTTGAAACAACTCAAGTATCTCCCGTCTAAAGCACCGTTGAGGTACAAAATAGAGAAAGAAACAGCAGGGTCAATGCTCTGCGGGTCTTTTGTAAATAAGGCTTGATAGGAAACTTTAGTTTCATCATTGGGATTTATAGAGTTGCGGGCTGAATTCCCCCTGAGAAACACTGTAGTTGCACATGTTCCCTTCATAGCACAATTGCCTTTGTGATGACAAGTGAGTTTCTAGGAAAGGAACTTGGAGGTTGCCATTCTTTGCTAGGTGCTCATCCTTCAGTCATCTTCAGTGCATTGGAGAACCCGTTTGACCACCAGTCTCAAGCTAACGTTCTTCTTGGATCCTGCCACAGATTGGCATGTAGCAGAATCCATGTAGAGTTATTCTGTGTGGTTCCTGAGCTCTAGGAAGCATTCCATGTCTCTTAGTACTGGCGGTCTGCACTAGGATACGAAAAGTACAAGAATGACGGCCTCTGTGTTCGAGCCTTTGTGAGCAAAGCAGCGTTAGGAACAGCTAGATGCCGAGTCATGGGCAGTGAAGGACTTCTTTGGGTAAACCTCTAGATTGTTGCAAGTGGAAACAACTCACGTATCTCCTTTCTAAAGCACCTGGAGGTACAAAAGAGAGAAGGAAACATCAGGGTCAAAGCTCTGTGGGCCCTTTTCAATATAAGGCTTGAAGGGGAACTTGAGTTTCCTCATTGGGAGTAAGAGAGTTGCGGGCTCAATTCTCCCTGAAAAACACTGTAGTTGCACATGCTCCCTTCATAGCACAATTGCCTACGTGATGACAAGTGAGTTTCTAGGAAAGAAACTTGGAGGTTGCCATTCTTTGCTAGGTGCTCATCCTTCGGTAATCTTCAGTGAATTGGAGAACCCGTTTGACCACTAGCCTCAAGCTAACGTTCTTCTTGGATCCTGCCACAGATTGGCAGGCAGCAGAATCCATGTAGAGTTCTTCAGTGTGGTTCTTGAGCTCTAGGAAGCATTCCCGGTCTCTTAGTACTGTTGGATCTGCACTAGGATGAGAAACGTTCAAGAGGACGGCTTGTGTGTTAGGGGAGTTCTGAGCATTGAAGAGTTGGGAACAGCTAGAGGCCGAGTCATGGGAAGTGAAGGGCTTCTTTTGATAAACCTCTAGAATGTTGTAAGTTGAAACAACTCAGTATCTCCCTTCGAAAGCACCTTTGAGATACAAAAGAGAGAAGGAAACTGCAGGGACAATGCTCTGCGACCCTTTTGAAAATAAGGCTTGAAAGGAAACTTTATTTTCCTCTTTGGGATTTAGAGAGTTGTGGGCTCAATTCTCCCCGAGAAACACTGTAGTTGCACATGCTCCCTTCATAGCACAATTGCCTACGTGATGATAAGTGAGTTTCTAGGCAAGAAACTTGGCGGTTGCCATGCTATGCTAGGTGCTCATCCTTCAGTAATCGTCAGTGAATTGGAGAACCCGTTTGACAGCTAGCCTCAAGCTAACGTTCCTCTTGTATCCTGCCACAGATTGGCATGCAGCAGAATCCATGGAGCGTTCTTCGGTGTGGTTCCTGAGCTCTAGGATGCATTCCGGGTCTCTTAGTACTGGCAGTTCTGCACTAGGATGCGAAAAGTACAAGTAGGACGACCTGTGTGTTTGGGCCTTTCTGAGCAATGCAGCGTTGGGAACAGCTAGATGCCGAGTCATGGGCAGTGAAGGCCTTCTTTGGTTAAACCTCTAGAATGTTGCAAGTGGAAACAACTCACGTATCTCCTTTCTAAAGCACCTGGAGGTACAAAAGAGAGAAGGAAACATCAGGGTCAAAGCTCTGTGGGCCCCTTTTCAAAATAAGGCTCGAAGGGAAACTTGATTTCCCTCGTTGGGAGTAAGAGAGTTGCGGGCTCAATTCTCCCTGAGAAACACTGTAGTTGCACATGCTCCCTTCATAGCACAATTGCCTTTGTGATGCCAAGTGTGTTTCTAGGCAAGGAACTTGGAGGTTGCCATTCTTTGCTAGGTGCTCATCCTTCAGTAATCTTCAGTGACTTGGCGACCCGTTTGAACACTAGCCTCATGCTAGTCTACCTCTTATATCATGCCACAGATTGGCTTGCAAGTGAATCCATGTAGCGTTGTTCCGTGTGGTTCTTGGGCTCTAGGAAGCATTCCAGGTCTCAGTACTGTCGGATCTGCACTAGGATGAGAATCTTTCAAGGGGACGGCTTGTGTGTTTGGGGTTCGGAGCAGTGCAGCATTGAGAACAGCTAGAGGCCGAGTGTTGGGAAGTGAAAGGCTTCTTGTGATAAACCTCTAGAATGCTGTAAGTTGAAACAACTCAAGTATCTCCCGTCTAAAGCACCGTTGAGGTACAAAATAGAGAAAGAAACAGCAGGGTCAATGCTCGGCGGGTCTTTTGTAAATAAGGCTTGAAAGGAAACTTTAGTTTCATCATTGGGATTTATAGAGTTGCGGGCTGAATTCCCCCTGAGAAACACTGTAGTTGCACATGTTCCCTTCATAGCACAATTGCCTTTGTGATGACAAGTGAGTTTCTAAGAAAGAAACTTGGAGGTTGCCATTCTTTGCTAGGTGCTCATCCTTCAGTCATCTTCAGTGCATTGGAGAACCCGTTTGACCACCAGTCTCAAGCTAACGTTCTTCTTGGATCCTGCCACAGATTGGCATGTAGCAGAATCCATGTAGAGTTATTCTGTGTGGTTCCTGAGCTCTAGGAAGCATTCCATGTCTCTTAGTACTGGCGGGCTGCACTAGGATACGAAAAGTACAAGAATGACGGCCTCTGTGTTCGAGCCTTTGTGAGCAAAGCAGCGTTAGGAACAGCTAGATGCCGAGTCATGGGCAGTGAAGGACTTCTTTGGGTAAACCTCTAGATTGTTGCAAGTGGAAACAACTCACGTATCTCCTTTCTAAAGCACCTGGAGGTACAAAAGAGAGAAGGAAACATCAGGGTCAAAGCTCTGTGGGCCCTTTTCAATATAAGGCTTGAAGGGGAACTTGAGTTTCCTCATTGGGAGTAAGAGAGTTGCGGGCTCAATTCTCCCTGAAAAACACTGTAGTTGCACATGCTCCCTTCATAGCACAATTGCCTACGTGATGACAAGTGAGTTTCTAGGAAAGAAACTTGGAGGTTGCCATTCTTTGCTAGGTGCTCATCCTTCGGTAATCTTCAGTGAATTGGAGAACCCGTTTGACCACTAGCCTCAAGCTAACGTTCTTCTTGGATCCTGCCACAGATTGGCAGGCAGCAGAATCCATGTAGAGTTCTTCAGTGTGGTTCTTGAGCTCTAGGAAGCATTCCCGGTCTCTTAGTACTGTTGGATCTGCACTAGGATGAGAAACGTTCAAGAGGACGGCTTGTGTGTTAGGGGAGTTCTGAGCATTGAAGAGTTGGGAACAGCTAGAGGCCGAGTCATGGGAAGTGAAGGGCTTCTTTTGATAAACCTCTAGAATGTTGTAAGTTGAAACAACTCAGTATCTCCCTTCGAAAGCACCTTTGAGATACAAAAGAGAGAAGGAAACTGCAGGGACAATGCTCTGCGACCCTTTTGAAAATAAGGCTTGAAAGGAAACTTTATTTTCCTCTTTGGGATTTAGAGAGTTGTGGGCTCAATTCTCCCCGAGAAACACTGTAGTTGCACATGCTCCC